>NW_004955413.1:32978061-32985390 GCF_000276665.1 Chinchilla lanigera
CCTGAGGGGTGGGGGACCCGGGAGTGTGGGGACCTGAGGGGAGGGGGACCCGGGAGTGGGGGGACCCGGGAGTGTGGGGACCTGAGGGGTGGGGGACCTGGGATTGTGGGGACCTGAGGGGAGGGGGATCCGGGAGTGTGGCAGTCTGAGGGGACGGGGACCGAGCTGTGTGGTGTGACCAGGAGCAAGGTTCCTTGAGGGAAGGCCTGAGGATGTGGGAATGTTTGGAGACCTGAGTGTGGGGTAACTGGGATTCAGGTGTCCGAGGGGGAGGCCCGGGGTGCTAGGAATATGGCTGACCTGCAGTGGGGTGACAGCCCCGAATAGGCGTCTGAGTGAAATGGGAGCCTGAGAATATGGGGTGACCCTGAGGGGGCCAGGAGGGTGGTCCTGAAAATGTGAGGTGTCCAGGAGGTGATTCCTGAGGGGGCTGGGAAGGGGTCTTGAGAGTGAAGATGACCAGAAATGAGATGTCCTTTCACTTGTGGGAAGGAGATTGGGTTAGAAGTGGCTCTCAGGAGTCAGAGGGACCTGCAAGGTCACCAGACTGGAAGTGGGCCTCTGAGTGGGAGGGGGGTAAGCAGGAATGGGGCCCTTAAAGAGGCCCTCAACAGAATGGTGGAGCTGGCTAGGGCGAAGGGTCGCTGCATGAGTGGAGCAGGATGTCAGGGAAGGAAAAGGGGTGACTAGGGGCACACCTGACAGGTGGGGGGGCACACATCCTGTGTGCCCCCAGCTCAGACTCTCCCCTGTAAGCCGATTGTACACCGATTGCGGGGGTAATTCAACACTGACACCCACCCTCCTCCTAGGATACAATAAAGCCAATAGAGACCATAGAAGATCTCATGAAAAGGACCCTGTGGGCAGGAGCTCAAAAACCTATGTCTTAGGCTCCTGCTAGCTGCTTCCACTTTGACCTTTAATTTAAACTAAAATTCAGTGGTTTACTGACAATTTTCTTTCTAAGATTCAGTCCCAAAATGTTTTGAGACAAAGGAGAAGCCTAGATGGCTTGTTGATTTTTCCTTCATGATTGGTGCAGTAGCAACGAAGGGGCTCCTGGTGGTGTGGAGAGCTCTGCTTGTAGCATTAGGGAAGTCCTTCAGGAAGAGCAGCTGTCTACCCCAGGGCAGAGCTTGGGTCCTTTGGGCAGTGATACTTTCCTCCACATGAGGGGAGCAGGACCACTGCTCAGGATGTTCTTGCTACCACATGCCTCAGTGGGAGTGGGGTGGCCTGTTTACCTAGGTTAGCCAATACACCCCACTGTACCCAAAGTATGGGTTGGGAAGTCAAGATGTGAAGGACAGGTGACCACATTGAAGGCCCATCCTTACTCAGGGGGCTGGGAAGTGTTCTTGAGAGTGAAGATGAGCAAGGCCCCCACTTGAAGCTGAGCCACTGGTGGGAACAGGCCTGTTGGAGACCACAAACTCACAATGGCTAGTTTTATTTTTTTATTTTTGTATTTTTTTGGTTTTTGGTTTTTCTCCGGTACCGGGAACCAAACTCATGACCTTGCGCTTGCCAGGCTGGCCCTTTGCCGCTGAGCTAAATTCCCAGCCCCAGTGGCTAGTTTTACATACTTCCCTAAGGGATGAATGGAGGCTTGAAATTATTGGTATCACCCTTTTGAGATTTCCCATTATCTCATTAGGGGTAGGCCATCCTCTCCCACCTACTAGGACTAAAACCACTAAGACTAAGACTACTAAAACTAAAGATGCTCCATGGCAAGATCCTTCTTAGCAGAAGACCATCTGCATCCTCTGAGTCATCCAATAATCCCCTTCTCAATCAATAAATACCAAATCTGGCTGCCTTTTGGCTTTTTGTTCCTCGTGAACAACTGGTCATTTTGGATCCCTGCTATACTGTCATTTTCTCTCTTGCTTTTTATTTCTCTCTTTTCATGAGCCATAACACCTGCCAGGAGATTGGAGCTCACTGAAAGGGTCTCCAGTAACTGGCATCCAATGTGGCTTGCATCCATGGTGTTCTCACCTGCCTGGTGGATTTACTAGGAGTGTTTTAATGTCATTCAGATCTCAAGTGATGATTCCGGAGATGTCTGGTGCAAAGCTAAGGTAAATGCTTCTGGCACGAGTAAGAATTTTGCTGGGATTAAAACATAGAGTAATCTCTTTAAAATCTTTCCTTAAAGTCTGTTTGAAAGAAGGTAAAGTACACACTGTCAGCTAGCAGTATCACTGAAATATTCCAGCAGGTAATTAAGTACAATCCTTGGTTGCTGCAGGGGGGAACTTTGGATATTTAAAATTGGGACAAGGTGAAAAAAAAAAAATTAAAGAGAGCTCACAGCAGAGAAAAACAGTTTCTCCTGAGACCTTCTCATCTTGGACCTTGGTAAAAATCTATTTTAGATCTGTTAAGTACTAGTACCCCCTCTCAAAGTTTCTATTTTAAAACAGGACAAAGGAGAAAAACATAAAAGGAAAAACTACCCACTGTGCCACTGGCTTCTAGGGAGACTCAGAGCTAGGTGAGAATTTTAAAGAAACTCCTCAGCCTGCGACTCCAGACTATTTAAAGATAAAACATTCTGAACCTTGTATGTCTAAATACCAACAGGATGTTGAGGCAGTTATGCAAGATGTTCTTGAACCTTGTTGTTTCCCAATGGTGGTTCAGCAAATACAGTATACTAGTGAGACTTGTGGAGAGACTCTTGGCCCATACCTCCAAATCTTTTAGAGACTGACACAACTCATCTAAGATAGTAGTGTGGTTGTCTTCAGGGGTGGTGGCAGTGATGCACTGATGGTTGTGCAGGACCTTTACCAGAGGGAATAAGGTGCCTGCAGTGGGCCAGTGACAGAGCTATATAACAGGAAAACAGCTTCTCCTTCCCTGCTTCCCTCTGCTAGGCTGAGCATGATGGTACACACATGTAGTCCCAGCTATGGAGAGGCTAAGGTGGAAGAAATTCTTAAGTTCAGAGACTTTACATTTGGGACTCCTGGAGTCAGTGTTAACTCAAACTATGTTAAACCCAATGGAAAGTTACCAAGCTAATTTGGGTTAATCTATGGCCCCTAAACAAGGAAAAGTTACAAACATTAAAATCATTAGTGTCAAAACAAATTTTAAAAAGGGGACATTTAGAGCCTTCTTTCAAAGAACTACAAAGCAGTGGTTTAGTACTAAGCAATGCTTTCTTCTTTAAACATGACTGTTAATGCAAAGGGAAATATTGATTATGATGCTATTTCACAATTAGAATTGTACCACAAAAAAGAGGCAGAATGGTCAAAATTGCATTATGTTCAGACTTTCTTTCTGCCATGCACCATTAACACCTGGTAGGAGACTGGGGCTCCCTGAGATCATGGGAAATCTCAAAAGGGTAATACCAATAATAAGCCTGTATTCATCCCTTAGGGGAGCATGTAAAACTAGCCATTGTGAGTTTGTGGTCCCCAATACAGGCCCACTCCTGGAGCCCTGACTACATCTTCACCAGCCCCAGGAGCTGCAAATGTTGCCTCTGCTTATCTGAATCCAAATACACAAGGGAAGCTAGAAACAGAAGGCATCAAGTCAGGCTCACACCCTTCCTCCACTCTTGGGAAACAGATGCAAACCAACAGGCTGAGAGAGAGATGTCTCACAAGACATTGCAAAAGTAAGACAGTGTCCTGACAAGACATGAAACCCTTCACAGAAGAGGAGGAATATAAAACAACCACTTCTCAAACAAGCAATATTCAGTGGTATGAAGAAAAAATTCAACACAAGGCATCTCAGAATGATGTTCTAGAATTTCAGTGATGAAGAGTCCAGCTTCAAACCCCAAAGAGAGGAGAATCTTCTTTAAACAGATGATGGAGGATGAATTATCAAAGTTCTGAGAGAAATGAACCTACACTAGGATTTAAGTGAAACAGCAAGATAAGATGTACTTGCAACCCATAAACATCGAAGCTTACCACAACACAGCATTACTTCAAAATTACTATATATGCCTTAGCAAAATGAAAGGCGACTCCCACAGAGTGAGACATGAATGTCACCACAGAAACCAATGTGAACTGTTGCAATCAGTAACCCAAGAGAAACCCCCCAGATTAATTCTGCATGACATGATACAGGGAAGTAAATGTGCACTGAGTTCCTGACCTGCTTGTTAAAGGATTTTAGAATGTGTAGGGGGAAAGGTTAAAATGTTAAAGTATCAAGGTTTCCACTAAAAAAAATGGAAATAGGATTTACAACTTCCAGAACAGGTAAGGAAAAGCTGAAATGAAGAAAAGTCAGCCAGGTGTGGTATTGCATGCCCATAATCTCAGCACTTGGGAGGCTGAAAGAGCAGCATTGCCATGAGTTCAAGGCCAGTCAGAACTGCATAATAAGATGCTGTCTCAAAAAAAAAGAAAAAAAAAGAAAAAAGCCTGAAACATGATCAATAAAGAACATTGCAAGAGATAGCAGGAATAAATTCTAACATCAGTAATCAGAGAAATGTAATTGAATTAATTTATTTTTAAACAAGGACTGACTTCTAAGATTGGGATAGAAATATTGTTAAATACTATTATAAGACGTATAACTCATGAGTATCCCAAATTCATTTCCTCAAATTGCTAGTGACCCAAGGACAAATCATTTCGTCATAGGCCAACTATTGGTATCTGCTCACTGTTTCAGTCTAACCATGTCAGGTGCTTAGAACTCACTTATTTTGTTCAATAAAACTTCCATTACTCTGCAAACTCAGGAATACAGTTAAAATTACATTTTATGAAAAAATGGTTTATGGCCATACCATCCTGAACATGCCCAATCTCATCTGAAAACAATACCTGAGAAATGACACTGAATGATTAAAAATAAAAGGATGGAAAGTATGAATGCAGTCAGTAAAGACCAGGCTCTGGAAGTGTCAGTTGGGAAAAATAACTCTATTGGCAGTAGATTTCATGTGTGTTTTGGTCTGGCAGAAAACTTGTCTACATTTTGCTCATTTCCTGAAAATTCAGGGGACTGAGCTTAAGGTTGGGAGACTAATCTGGCAGAGGAAATTTCAAGGCAACCCAACATTCAAGCTGTGGCTTGGGTACTGTTGGTGGGTTTCAGCCAGCTTTATACTGAAAGTCAAGAGCTAAGAGTACACCTGGATTAATTAAAAAGTTTGGAATTTGGCGAAAAAGAAAGCTCTGGGAAAGTTGGGGCCTGTGAAGATGGAACACAACAGAGCTTGATTGATGAAAAGATTAGCATTAAGAGGATGATGAGGGGCAAGGATATAGCTCAGCAGCATAAGCACCTGCCTGGCAAGCTTGAGGCCATGAGTTCGATTCTCGGTACCCAAAAAAAAAAGATGATGAAGCCAGGCATGATGGCACCCACCTGTAATCCCTGCACTTGTTAGGCTGAAGCAGAAGGATTGCCATGAGTACAAGGCCAGCTTGAGCTACATAGTGAGACCCTGTCTCAGAAGAAGAAGAAGCAGAAGAAGGAGAAGCTACAAAGTACTTTATAATAGGATAAAAGGAGAAATGGCTCTGAGGCATGTGGGGAACTGCAAGGCACCACCCTTCAAAGGCTCAAAATTGCAAAATTAAAAGACTTTGCTTTGAGAAGACAGCCTCGCAGCACCAACCCGAAGAATGGCTGCCTAGGGGATTTGTTCCCCTGAGTTTGGTTCACAGTGCTCAGCCATTCAGGCCCTCAGAGACCTCTGCAGCCATGGTACAAGGGAGCCTGACAACTGCTTGAGGTGGTGGCAGACCTTGGCATTACCCATGTGTTGGTTTTATAGGCATGCAGAATGTAAGAGTTGTGGAGTCATGGAAACTTCCACCCAGATTTCAGAAGAAGGCAGTGTGCCCCTGAAAGAGCAGTGCATGAAGCTGTGAGAATGAAACCAAAAGTGCAGTGGGGAGCCCAGGAAGTTAGAGAATCCAGGAATGTAGAACATCTTTAAAAAGCCACAAGGAGTGAACAAAGCCAGTCTGAGAAAGAAGCCATGAGGGGAACAACCATTAGCAATGCAATAGGGGCAGGGCCACCTGAGCCCTTTGGAGTGTCACTGCCACAACTTTTCCTCGGTGCTGGATCTGGAACTACAGGATTTAATTTTGCCCTGCTGGGTTTTGGTCTTAACTTTGATCCCACTGCTTTCAATTCCCGTTCCCACCTTTTAGAATGGGAATGTGTATCCTGTGCCATTATGTTGGAAATATTTAACTTCTTTATTTTTACAGGGGCTCACAGCTTAGAGTTGTCTTTGCATCTTAGGATGTTGGGCTTCCTTTGGATTCCAAAGGCAAGAGTCCCAAGGGAATCAGATGAGACCTGTATCATTTGTCATGGTTTAAGTCTCAGAAGTCTCATAGTATCACTTCTGCAGTAACAAGCTTGTCCGATTTTAAGAGCTGGGAGGAGCTACAGACCCCACTCCTGATGGGAGAGTGTCAGAGGTGCAATTTAAGAAGAGTACATTGTAGGAGAGAAGTCGCAGCCACTTTGGGAAAATGCAAGCTGCCACAGCATGTGTACCCACTCCTAGGTGTGGGGTCGAGTGCCTTCACTGCCTGGGCATGTGCCTAAGAAACATACCCGTGTTCATCAGGAGCCGTGCATAAGTGTTCAGAGCACTAGTTGTCTGTGTTTTGTGCCCAGGGGTGCTTTACCACTGGAAGTTAGATCCCTCAAGCTCTTAGCCAGCCTCCCCATTTTTAAAAGACAGGGCTTGCTAAATTGTCTAAGCTGACCCCAAACTTATGACCCTCCTGCTTCAGCCTCCTAAATAGCTGGGATTACAGGCATATGCCACTGTATCCAGCTCCTACAGTGTTTTTAGCAGCAATAATACTGAGGAAAATCCCTAAATGTCCACAGTCAAATGGATAAATAAAGTGAGATATCTTATACAATGGAAGAGCATACAGCCCCAAAAGTACATGAGACACATCAGGCTGAGTAGAAGCAAGTCACAGAAGACTGTAAAGTGCGATTTTTCTTACACCCAGCAGAAAGAGGTGGGAATTGTGTAAGGATGTACACATACCTAGGTCTACTATGTTCTTTCAGTCTGTCTCCCTTTCCCTCGCCTCCCTCTCCCCGCTCCCCCTCCCTCTCTTTTCTCTCCTAGGGATTGAACCCAGGGCCTTGGGCATGCTAGGTCAGTTCTCTACTCCTAAGCTGTCTTCTTAGCCCTTCCTTTAATTTCTCTTAACAAACCTTGAGTTCATACTTTTAACTCAGATTCCAATGTAAGGTGGTGGGGCTGGGGATTTAGCTCAGCGGCAAAAGCGCCTGCCTGGCAAGCGCAAGGTCGTGAGTTCGGTTCCCGGTACCGGA
>NW_004955413.1:32985490-33000110 GCF_000276665.1 Chinchilla lanigera
AAAAAAAAAAAAAAAAACAAAACCAGTGTAAGGTGGTATTTGTTCTCTCCTTCCCCTCTCCATATTTATAACTCCATAGCAAGAAACTCAACTGTTCACTTAGCTCAGCGCCCTATGTGTGCCACCTCAGCTATGCTAGGCAGAGACTTGGTCACAGATATGTCACTGGGACCCTCCATTGACACACCTGTCGAGAGCTCAGCTCTAGGGACATCGCTGCCCTCAGCTCTGCTGGTGGAAAACACAGACCCAAGAGAGAACAAGGACCAGGACGGTGATGGGTGTTTTGTAATGTTCTATTTTCTGGAAGAGATAAGAGAAAGCCCTTCTTCTGGATCTATCTCTAACTTTTAATTTGGTAGACTATGTTTCAATAGACAGAGGAAGCATTCCTTATAACATTTTTTCTCACTCCAGAAATCGGGAAAAATAGTTTTTATTGACTTGTTCTTTTCATGGAAATCTAGGAATGTGCAATGGAAATCAGTGCTCCTTTTCAACAGGAAATAAGTGGACACATTGGCTGTCCAAGCAAGGCCTTGTGTAGCTACCATATTTGAGAGTTAATGTCATGGAGCCAGCATGACACATCACCTTGAGGGAACAGGGTGGGAGCAGCTGGGTTGAGCCAGCGCCCACAACACCCTCAGACCTATACCAGTCGGGCCACTGCTCGCTGGCTAAAGGTCAGCCTGCAAGATGCAGGGAGCGGGTTCCTGTGAGCCAGGTGCCTCAAACCCAGCAGGGGCTTAGAGAAGAGGGGTACACATCCACAGGTGCGAGACATGAGGCAAACTGGGGAGAGCTAGCTGGGCTCAGCCTCCTGGCTGGGAACAGAATCGGGGAAATGAACATCTCAGGCATAGCAGAGACTCAGTCCTGCATTCCTCATGATGACACCCCAGACAGAGTTGATTTTCCAGCCTTGCCTTGTGCAACACACACCTTAGATGAGCCGCCTAGCCAGGAGGCTGGTACAGGTTAATTACCACTCTGTGCAGATGAGTCAGGTGGGCGTGCAAAGAGGGTGGCATTTCTTGGCCAACAAGAACCTCTGGGGCCCATTTAGCACTGCAAGAGAAAACTAGGAAGAAGAATTTTTCCCAAACTCAGGACCGGGCACAAGGAGGCTGTTAGGCCTCTCAGTGAGACACCTGGGCTCCTGGGCTGTGCGCCTGCTTACCTGGCTGTTTCCTATTGATTTGATATTTTACAACTCATCAAGGGTAGACTTTAACTTGTAGAAAACAGATGGCTAAGTAGAGTGATTCCTTGAAGACAATGCAGATAAATTCTGTCTAGTAGTGAGTAGTGATAGAAATTATTTCTGCTTGATAAGGAAAGATTACAGTTAGAAAAGGTGGCAATTTTGTGGCCCTATAGAGCATTAACAAAGTTTTTTTTTTTTTAATTTAAATCAGCAGGCTTACTAAAGTAAGCTTTTTTCTTTTTTTCTAATTTTTTTCTTCTTTTGCAGTACTGAGGATTGAACCTGAGGCTTTGTGCATGCTAACCAAGCACTTTGTTACTGAGCTACATCCCAAGCCCATCTATTTTATTTTACTATTTTATTTTGAAGTAGGTTCTCACTAAGTTGTCCAGGCTGGCCTTGAACATATGATCCTCCCCTCTCAGCCTCCAGAGTAGCTGGGATTACAGGTGTGCACAACCGTGCCTGGCTCTCTGAAGTCTTTTGAACCAGCCTTAACCATCATGCAGGGTTTCCTCTACTAATGATTAAATAAGCCTTTGACACATCCTCACTTTAGAGTTATATGAATCATGTTTCTAACTTTTTGAAAATTGCACTTTAACAGTTCATATAGCCTCCTCCTCCTCGTCATGTCCTCCAGGATATCCAGTGGGACTCTAGACCTTACGCTGCGTAAAGTTCAGCTCCTGCCTTCATCTCTAAGCTTCTCTGTTGTCCCTCATCTGCCATGGGAAGAATGTGCCTTCTGGAAGGACTTGTTGAGTTCTCAGCCACGCTGTCTGTGACAGTGCCCTTGTTTGGAAATAGTCTTTGCCAACGAAATCACGATCAGGTCATAGGGCTGGGCCCTAAGCCAGTGACTCACGTCCTTAT
The DNA here is from genome assembly GCF_000276665.1 of Chinchilla lanigera. Classification (NCBI taxonomy): domain Eukaryota; kingdom Metazoa; phylum Chordata; class Mammalia; order Rodentia; family Chinchillidae; genus Chinchilla; species Chinchilla lanigera. The sequence continues at coordinate 32,987,577 of NW_004955413.1, forward strand.
AAAAAGAGGAAATTTAGACACAGACACACAGCAGGAAGACAACCATGTAGTGGCAGAGCCTGAGCCTGGAGTGACACAGCCATACACCAAAGAGTGGAGAGAGGTGGCCTCCAGGAGCTGGAGGTGGCAACAAGACCCCCACCCCAGGTTGCAGAGGAAGCCAACCCTGCCCACACCTGGATTTCAGACTTCTAGCCTCTAGCACAGGGAGAAAAGAGACTTATGTTGTTTTAAGGTGCCCAGCCTATGCTCCTTTGTCACACCATTGTGAGACACAAATTCACCCTGTCAACTACCAGCACCTTCCTGCTTCCTGCTGGGCAGCCTCTATGGCCCTTGGAAACCCATCAGCAAATGCCATGGGCTCACCCTTCACAGTGGGGGCCCCACCACCAGCCCCTCTCACCTGGTGCAGCCAGTGCCCTGACCATCACCCTGCACCTGTCTGTTTCTCTCTGTGTGTAGCAGCCTCATAATTCTATCACACCTGTGCAGAGCACACCCTTGGCATCCCATCTCCCTCAAAACAAAAGCCAAAGCCTCAGCTCAACAGCAAAAACCACCCTGACACATGAATGCACACACATGCACATGTGCACCAATTGAAAACGGGTAAAAGATTTGAATAGACCCTTCTCCAAAGATGTAAAAATGGCCTGTAGGGCCCAAAGAGACTTAGTATCATCAGCCACCAGTGAACTGCAAATGAAATCCACAGTGAGATGGACCACACCCACCAGAATGTGAACATGGAGACATAGGAACCCACATCCACAGCTGCTTTGGAAAATGCCAGGTACTTCTCAAAACACTGCACATGGAGTTAACATAGGATGCAGCACTTGCCCTCCTACTCGTAGAATGCAGTCCATGCCCAAAAGCAACGGAAATGACTTGTGTGAAATGAGTGTGGGAACATCCATAGATGTGTTATGTACAAATGCCAAACCATGAGGATGTCAAGCATGGTATGTCCATAAATGGAGTGTAAGGTGGCAGTGTGGATGAATAAAGCCGGGACACATGCCACACCAGGGAGGACCTCAAAGACCTTGTGCTTAGTGAAAGGAACCAGACACAAAAAGCCATGCTTATGATTCTACCTGCAGGAAGAATCCAGGAGAGGAATCTGGAGACACAGAGCAGACAAGGCTGGAGTGGAGATGAGGGCCAAGGGCGTGCAGCTTATCCTACAGGTGACCATGCTGCCATCAGGACAGTGGGGAGGGCTGACCAAAACCACCAAGTTGCATGTGCCATGTGGGTGAGCTTTATACAAACTAAACTGTCTTAAAAAAATACTTCAAGTAAATTACATCAATCAAAGTAAAGAAAAAAATCAGAGACTTAGAGTTTAGGAATAGATGATGTGGACAAACCTCTCCCACTCCTTCAGCTAAATACAACTTTTAAATGACACAGCAGGTAATTACAGGACTCTGAGTGGAGGGTGGAGAGAAGCAGGCTGGCCAGGGACCAAGGACAAGGCAAGCCCAGCAGTCAGGGTTGTGAGGCCCAGAACTCATGACCTTCCCACCAGCAGCAGAAGGAGGCCAGGTCTGGCATCTCCCTGACCTCCCACCCAGTTCCTGGGGGACCCCACATGCCCTGCCACTGGGAAGTCAGCAGCAAGGGTTAGGAACCTGCAGGTACCAGGTCCACACATGGACCTGGCCTCTCCCCTTCCCACCCTGCAGTAATAGGCAGGCCAAGAAGCATCTCTGTCCTCAAGTGGATGCCTCTGTGGCACCAAAGGAATAGAACAGAGCAGGAATACAAGGGCTCCGAAAACTGGGTCACCATCAGGTCACAATTAGCAGAGTAGACCAGGCTGTGCTGCATGTATCCAGTGCATCCTGGCCAGATGACAGGAAGCTTTAAGGCTCCTAAAACAGTGTCCAAGATGTCCAGGCTGCAATTAGAAGATGACTTGTCATACCAAGAACCAGGAAACTCCTAACTTGAATCAATAGATGCCAACATTGATGAATCAATCAGTCATTGGAATTATCTGACAATTATTGTAGAGATCACAAAAATAGGCAATTACAAATCTTGAAACATGAAAAAATAGAAAATTTTACCAAAACCAAGCCAAAAAGCCAAATGTTTGATTAAGAATAAAAGGAAATCATAGAACATAGAACTAAAACCAGCCAGGTTTGGTTGCACATTTCTGTAATTCCAGCATCCTGGGAGGCTGAGGCAGGAGGCTCCCAAGTTAAAGCATCTGGGCAACTTACAGCAAGATTATGTCTCAAAATAAACAATTTAAAAAGGGCTGGAGATATAGCTCAATATGAAGGTCCTGGGTTTAATCCCCAGTACCAGAAAAAAAAGGAAGGCATAGGGAAATTCAAAATGTTGAACTGAATTAAAACAAAAAATACAGAAAATTCTAAGAAATGGCTAAAGTAATGTTGATAGAAGAATCTAGTACATTAAAAATGGAAAGTAGAAACCAGTAGCAAAATACAGCCTATCAGAGACCTAGAATTGAGACACCTGGAAAACAATTTGGTGAAGAAAAAAAGGTGAATCTCTGAGAATCTTGGAGACACCTAGAAACCATAGAGGAGCTGGAGAAATGGTGTATGATGCAGAGAAAAGAACAAAGAAGTCTGGGGAGCTGAGCCCCAGCTCACAGGGAGGAGACCTGGCTCTGCTAACACAGCATGAGCCAGGAGAGGGTCAGTAATTCCTGGAAGAAGCAGTGGCCTGGCCAGCAGCCCTAGACTTAAGAAGAATCCATAGTCACTCTAAACTGCAAAAAAGCATTCAGACTCTACTACATAGGAGGCTAGAGTTGAAGGGAAAATCCAGTACAGTACCCACCATATTTGAGCATGCTTAATCAGGAGACATTTGGGGGAAGGCATTGATTGTTTAATACTGAGCCACAAACTTCACTTTAGGTTTCTGGGGTTCCCTACCACAGTGACTGAGTGGGAGATGACCAGAAAAGACAGTCACTGAAAGGATGTAGGCTAGGCATAGACACCCCCGACTGAGAAGCTGAAGCTCAGGTTGGGAAGGACATGGGTCCTACTGTCCAAGTTGAGAAGTCAAAATGGTCTTGTGTGGCTTTCATGTGGATTAATGGAAAAGAATATAGGATGCAGAAACAACTCCAAGCACATTCAGTCTGATCTTTGACTAAAGGGCCAAAAACATACACTAGAGGAAAGCCTATTTAGCATATGGCACTGCTGTCCACATGCAGAAGATTGAATCTAGACCTATATATCTTACCATGTGCTAAACTAAAATCAAAATGGATCATATATATAAACATTAAAACAGAAACATTTAATCTGTTGGAATACAAAATAGGTAAAACTCGTGAAGTCATAGGCATGGGCAAGGACTTCCTAAACAGGATCCCAATGGCACAAGAAGTAATACCAAGAATCAACAAATAGGATCATGTCAAATTTTAAAAGCTTCTGCACAGCAAAGGAGACAACCAACAGATTGAAAAGATGACCTACAGAATGGGAAAAAATTTTGCCAAGTATTCCTCAGACAAAGGACTAATATCTAAAATATATAAAGAACTAACAAAAAAAAACCCTGCTCCTTTCAAATAAAAGACCCCATCAAAACATGGGCAACTGAAATGAATAGCTACTTCTTCAAAGGAGTACGAAGAACCAATACATATATGAAAAAAATTTCAACAACTCTGGCCATTAGAGAAATGTAAATTAAAACAATACTGATACTCTATCTCACTCCAGAACAAATGGCTGTCATCAAGAGATCAAGTAATGCTGGGTGTGGTAGTGCATGCCTGTAGCACTTGGGTGGTTGAGGCAGGAGGATCGCTGTAAGTTCAAGGCCATTGTGGGCTACATAGTGAGTTCAAGGCCAACCTTAACCACATAGCAAGACCCTGTCTCAAAAAGAAAAAAAAAAAAAAAACAACAAATGCTGGCAAGGCTGTGGAAGGAAAGGCATCCTATAATGTTGATGGGAACATAAACTAGTATAACCACTATGCAAATTAGAATGAAGATTCTTCAAAAAACTAAATATAGGTAGATATTTGACCCAACTATTCCTCTTTTAGTTATCTTTCCAAAAGAGTTAAAGACATCACATTCAGAGCTATAACTAACTCATAATAACTGAATCTTGGAAGTGGCCTATACATCCATCAACGGATGAATGGATAAAGAAAATGTGGTATTTATAAATAATGGAAGACTGCTATATAAAAGGACAAACTTTAGTCATTTGTAGGAAAATGGATGCATCTGAGACTATAATGTTAGGTGAAACAAATCAGACTCACAAGCTTAAATATTGCATGTTTTCTCTTATTGGAGAAACCCAAAATATAAACAAATGAAAGAGCAAACTAAAAAATAGATAACAGGAAACAGGGAAATAGATTTTTGCAAATGGCCAAGAGACCGAGGAGGAAGGGAAGAAGAAGGAAACATAAAAAGATTTAAAATATAATATGTATATGTGCTAGGTGTGGTAGTGCATGTCCATAATCCCAGCACTTGGGAAGCAGAGGCAGGAGTCTTGCGGTGAGTTCAAGGCTAGCCTGGGCTACACAGAAGACCCTGTCTCAGAAAAAGTATGTATATGTTCCAAATCCCCATGAAGAATATAATCATATACAACAAACCTTTACTAATAAATTTTTAAAAGAGAAAAATCTATAGAATTAAATGCATAGTTTAAAAAGAGGAAATGTCACAAAGCAGTAACCTAAGCTCCCATCTTAAGAACCTAGAAAAAAGTGAACCAAATTAAATCTTTCCTCCCTTAAATAAAATACTCAAAATAGAAGGGCAAAATGAAACAGAATAGAAGGAAGGAAATAGTACAGATGAGAGCAGAAAAAAATGAAATAAAAACAGAAAAATAGAGAAAAATTAATGAAACAAAGAACTAGTTCTCCAAATAAACCAATAAAAGTGAGAAAATTCAAGTAAAACTGATAGGCAAAACAGAGAGAGAGAGGAGAAAGTATCATGCCAACATCAGGAATGAAACAGGAGACATTATTCCAGACCCTACAGACATCAAAAGGAAGACAAATGTGTTGCTTAATTGTAAATACCAGCTTGTCTGGGTTCTAGTACCCAGATATTTGGTCAAACATTACTCCAGATGTTGTATTGAGAGTTTCTGGATGAGCTTTACACTTAACTTCGTGGATTTTGAGTCAGGCAGATTGCCTTCCCTAACTAAAGGCTTGACTAGAACAAAATGCAGACATTCCCACTGCATCAAGGAATTCTCCAGCAGGCTGCATTGGAATTTCATTTGCAACATCAGATCTTCTTCGTTCTATATCTGACAGCCTTTGGACAGGAACATCAACTCTTTCCTGAGCCTCCAACCTCATGGTCCCGATCATATTTTGGTCTCATCAAGTCTCCATAATTGCATAGGTCAGTTTCATAAAATAAATCTCTCTGGCTGGGTGAGAGTGCAGCTCAGTGTAGAGTGCATATTTAGCATGTGCAAGGCCCTGAGCTCAATTCACAGCACCAAAATAAATTCTGCCTTTTTTCTCTATAGAGCTATATAGACACGCGCACACACACACACACACACACACACAATATAGACATATGTACCTGCTACATACATACATACATATATATTGGTTCTTCTTCTGTGAAGAGTTATGACACATGCAAATGATACAAAGGGGCAAATGGGGAGGGAAGGAGAGAGAGACATAGAGATAGAGAATATCATCGAAATCAAGAATGAAACAATATCACTACAGGCCATACAGGCACAAATAATAAGGCAATACTGTGAACATCTCTATACATTCAAATTTACAACTTGAATGAAATGAATACATTCCCCAAAAAACACAAATTACTATAACATAAAAACTAAAATAGATAATTTAGAGAGGTATATAACTACAAGGAAGTTGAATTCATAATTTTAAGAAAAGAAGGAAGGAATGGAAAGAAGGAAGAAAAGTTTCGGGTCTGTTGCTTCACTAAAAACTTTGTGAAATGTTTGGATAAGAATTAATATTTCTACAAAATCCCTTCAAGACAGTAGAAAAGAAGATATACATCCTAATTCATTTAATGAAGCGGTATCCTAATACTAAAACCAAATAAAAACATTACCAAAAACTGAAATTATAAACCAATACCACTCATGAATATAGGCACAAAAATCCTTTAAAAATATTAGTAAACAGCCAGGTGCGCTGGCACACACCTGTAATCTCAGCACTTGGGGGCTAAGGCAGCAGGATCACCATGAGTTTGACATCAGCCTGGGCTGCATAGTGAACTCAAAGCCAGCCAGAACTACCCAGTGAGACCTTGTCTCAAACAAATTAGTAACTTTAAATCTAACCCTAACCCTAACCCTATATAAGAAACATTATATCAAATGGTTTTTTTCCTAAGACTATAAGTTCAATAGTCAATAGTTCAGTAGTCAGACATATATTAAAGTAATCCACCATTTTAACAATCTAAAGGAGAAAAACGACATGGTCATATCAACTGATGTAAAAAAAGACACTTGACAAATTAAACACCACTTGTGATAAAAACTCTGAGAAAAATAAAAATAGAGGGGATTTATTTCAACTTGAAGAATATCTACAAATAACCTATACCTAACATTATATTTAATGGTAAAATCTGGGTGTGGTGGTGCAGACCTGTATTCCTAGCACTGTAGTAGGCTAACTGAGGAGGATCACAAGTTTTAAGCCCAGCCTAGACAATTCAGCAACATAGCAAGACCCTGTCTCAAAATATATAAAAGAAGGGCTGGGGATGTAGTTCAGTGTGAAGGCTCTGGGTTCAGCCTCCATGTTATGATTTAGATCTAAAATGTCCTTCAAAATTTTCACATGCTCAGAGGTGGGGTTTTTGGAAAGTGACTGAATCATGGGGGCACTGAATGTGCTGTTGGGAGGTAGGTTCTGGTCAGAAGAGACAGGTTACTTGATTGTGACCTGGAAGGATGTATTCTTGTCCCTGGCTCTTCCTTGTCCTCTGCTTCCTGGCTGCCATGGAGTGAGCAACATTCCTCTGCCAGGTCCTCCATTCAGTTCTTTCCTTGGAACCAGCCAATCATAGACTGAACCCACTGGTACTGTGAGCCAAAATAAACCTCTCCTTTGAGTTTTGGACATTGGCTATTTTGTTCCTGTGAGAGGAAAATGAATAATACATCCCAGTATCACACACACACACACACACACACACACACACACACACACACACACACACACACCTCTCTTTAGAGGATGAAAATAAAAGCTATTGGCTACAGGATATGGCTCAAGGGTGAGCACTTACATCAGATACTGGATTCTAGTCCCAGCACCATTTTAAAAAAAGGATAAAAAAAGAAAGTACAAACTACAGACTGGGAGAAAATATTTGCAGTTGACCTGACAAAGCACATACTTGATATATATAAATCCCTCAAAATTCAGTGGTTAAAAAAAAGAATTTTATTTTTTGAAAGGGAAAAAATGGAGAAATTTCAGTGCAGAGGGTATACAGAATAAGCACATCCCAAGACATCAGCACTGTTACTGTGCGAGAAGTGCAAACTGAAACCACAAGGTATCATGCCTATTAAAATGACTGTTAGGGTTTACATCTAGATGTTCCCCTAAAGCCTCATGTCCTCATAGCAGGGGCTTTGGGGAGGTGACCGGATCCTTTCTGTGTAATACTCATCAGTGGGTTAGTCTACTGATGAGTTTATAGCTGGGTGTGATGTTGGGAGGTATAGCCTGATGGGAAGAGGTGGGTGAGCAAGGCCTTGAAAGGCTTATGTCCCTCCTCCTCCCTTAACCCCTATGTTTTCTGCCTGCCATGCCATAAGCAGCTTTTCCTATGCCATGCCCCACTACCATGCTGCCCTGCCTTGGAGCCAGCGAACTATGGACTACTGTAACTCTATGAGCTGTGAACCAAATAAACCTCTCCTAAACTGTGGGTGTCTGGTATTTTGTCCCACCAACAAAAACCTAAAGACAATGACTAAAATAAAATATACCAACAACACCAATGTTGGAAAAGATGTGAAGACACTGGACACTCACATGTCACTGGTGGGAGTGTAAAATGGTAGGCCCATCTTGGCAGTTTCTTCAAAAACTGAACATCCAACTACCTTATGACCAGCATTTACCCCAGATAAGCAAAGTGTTTTGTTCCCATCAAAATCTGTACATGAATGCTAATAAAAGCTCTGTTTGTGATAAAGCAAAACTGGAATCAGCCCAGTTGTACTTCAATAGGTTAATGGCTAAGCAAACTGTAGTACTCCCATGCCACAGAATCCTGCACAACATTAAAAAGGGACAAACCTGATATACACAATGACTCAGATAAATATCCATGGAATTATATTACACTGAGAATAAATGGTTAACCCCCAAAGTCTACTTAGTATGTGAGCCCACGTAACATTTTTATATGACGATTTTAGAAATGGAGGGCAGATTAGCAGAACCCACGGTTTGCAACAGGGTAGGGGGCAGAAGGGAGGTGGATTTGGCTACAAAAGAACAATGTGGTGGCAGCAGAACGCTTCAGCACCTTGACTGTGGGCATGTGGACCCGCGTGGGTGACAAATGTGCAGAATTTGCCACAAACAACAAACACAGCTAAGGCTGGGGGAGTCAGCAGTAAGATCAGAGCTCATACTGACACCACATTCTGGTTGTGATCCTTGCTATAGTTTTTCCAAAATATTACAAATGGGGAAAAACTAAGCAAAGCATACAGGAGATCATATGATCATATGATCTCACATATATGTGAGATCATATAATAGTTCAACAAAATTTAATTTTCGTTTTTTTTGAGACAAGGTCTTGCTATATACTTCAGGGTGGCTTGAACTCTTGGCAGTCTTCCTTCCTTGGCTCTCAAGTGCTGGGATTACAGGTGTATGTCAGCAAGCCCAGCTTAATGTTCAATTTTTAAAGTTCCACTTAGAGCTTTCTATCAGTGAAGGGCAGGTAGCATCAGATCCCACAAGGAAATCCCCAAGTCTGACCCTGCTTCAGATACCAGTGTAAGTCTAGGCCTCTGGAACTTCTGATGCTGGTGGGATACAGGCCATGGGTTCCCATGACCACCCCCCTTAGGTTGGATAATTTTCTGAAATGGCCACAGAAATCAGGAGAACACTCACATTTGCCACTTTATTATAGGAAGAAATATGATAAAATATTAAACTGGGAGACTGAAACAGACCACAAATTCAAAGCCAGCTTGGGCAATTTAGCAAGATCCTGTCTCATAATTAAAAGAAAAACAAAACACGACAGAACATGTATGAACAGCTGGATGAAGTACACAGGGCATGCTGAGCAGGAGTTGGGGTGCATGGGTCTCCTGGCACACAGTTGCCTTCATCAACCCAAAAGCTTCTCAACCCCACCTTTTAGGAATATTTATTTTGGTGCTAAGGATCAAACCCAGGGCCTCACACATGCTAGCATGTGCTCTGCCACTAAGCCATATCCCCAGCCTACGGACCTTTTAAAACTTCACGTTTATTTTTAACTGGTAAATAGTAATTATACATATTTACAGGGTGCAATCTGGCACTTTTAAGACACATGTGTACTGTGTAATAATATCAGGGTCACTGGCAGATCCTTCACCTGGGACATTTATCTTCATATTGGGAACATTCAAAATCCTTCTTACCATAGTGACTCAGTGGCTCCCCTGCCCCAGTCAGCCTTCCTCTCTCCTTTCCCACACCCCCAGCTTCTGTGACCCTGTCCCCTTCTCTCTCCCATAGGATCAGCTTTGTACTTTCCACATTGTTTAGGGATCTTTACAGCAGCTGCACCCATAGGCAGCTGTCTCAACCCCATGTCCTCTCCAACGTGGGGCTGCGTATCCCAGATTAACGTGGCTGGTCTTTAGGTGACCAGCTCATCCTGAAGCCATCCATCAGCACATTGGAGCTGCCTTATTGGAACCCAAGATGCATCCATCACTCAGAAAGTTGTAGGGGTTTAGGAGCTTGTGTGTGATGCTCCTGCCATCTGGGTGCTGGGGCAATCAGGAGTCCTGTATTAGGAACTAGACACAGATTTCTCCTTGTGCCACACTCCCATGGAGGGTACACTGTCCCCATGTACTGGACCTTGGGTCCCACAGCCAACACCACAAACAAAAGTACAATAAGAACCTGGGCAGGAGATACACCTGTTTCCAAAGTTACTCTCCTGGAGCTGTGACCATAGAGTTTTCACTTTTTAAAAAATACTTTTAAGGCCAGGCATGGTGCTGTAATACCAGCACTTGGGAAGCTGAGGCAGGAGGACTTCCAAGAGTTTGAGGCCAGCCTGGCCTATATAACGAGCTTAAGATCAGCCTGAACTACACAGTGAAACCCTGCCTCAAAAAAACCCAAACAAGTAAATAAAACTATTTTTGCTGTCAGCTGGACTATCTAACAGGAAGTAGCATTCCTGTTATGATGAGGGCTGCCAGATAAAATGCAGTATAACCAGTTACGTTTTAATTCCAGATAAACAACAAATAATGATTTTTAGTATATGCATGTCCCATGCAATATCTGCCTATCTGAAAAATCTGGAATCCTAGTTATAATCCTAAATCTCTACACTGTTCCCACCAACACTGCACAGGCTAGTGTCCCCTTGTGCCCTCTGGGCAGAGGTTCCACATCCGCCCATCTCTGTCCTCTGCTCCCACCTGGGAATCACTGTGTCCACCAGGCAGACTTGCTCTTCCCCTGGAACTAATGGCCACAAAAATTTGAGATCCTGAGCTGGGCCTAGGTCACTGGACAAACAAACGCACATGCTCCCTCCTGGCTGTGTCACCTTTGTCCCAGCTTTCCTGCCACTTCTACACCTCAAGGAGCTGCATCCAGAACTTTCTCCTAGAGCCACAGCATGGGTGTGAGACCGTGTGTGACTCCAGCTATGCCTGTGGGGTGGTGTGACCACGTGAATCCCTTCCTGCCATTGTGGGATGTAGGGGATGCAGGTGCTCAGGGCTCATGGAGCCCTCTCAGCATGCACAGCAGCCCCACCCTGTGAATCCACCAGGGCTGTCTGGAGTCCCCTCCGGGACTGTCATGGCCCACAGCCTCCTGTGCACATGCCCAGCATTCAGCCACCTGGACTGAGGACCACAAAATAGGCTGGGTCCCAGGGCCCCCAGCAGAAGGAAACCAACAGGCTCCACCTGCCACTGCACGGGGAGACTGAAGCACAGTTACCTCCCTTTAGGCCTGGCTCTAAGGACCCAGGTATACAAAGGTCCCAGCCACCCCAGGGACCAGTGGTCACCGGTCAGGGGACCAAGGTGCCTCGACATGTGACACCCTCAGCCCCAACCCCCCAGCTGGGTTTATAATTCTAGTTTACAGCAAAGAGCCGGTCCAAGGTCACAAGATGGGAACCTCAGTCTGGTGAACCCTCCAAGAGCACAGGGTGCAACACACGGAGGACCACCCAGCTTTGAAGGTGCTGCAGGTCAAGCCAAACCCTTGGTGATGAGGGCAGGGCGCCTTCCACTCTTTGTTCCCGTGTTAACCAAGAGCCCACACACAGGCCACCCAGTACGCTTCCAGCTCCTGGGAATGAACAGCACTCTTTGAAGGTCAGTTGCCAAAGGGACAGTCCCCATCTGTGCTGTGTCCTGGCCAAACGATGAGTAGCATAGCCTCTCATGCTCCTAAGCCCCTCTTTAGGAGTAAGTCAAAGGGTCATCTTGCACACAAAAGACCAGCTATGCAGTGGATCTGCCGGTTGCAGGTGCAGGGGCCCCATCCACCTGCCTCAAGTCTCTCTCCAGTTCCAGGGAGCTCCTGTTCCCACACTGGCTTTCCTGGCCACAGTCCCCAGAAGCCTGCAAACATTAGCCTGAAGAGGCAAGCTGGGGGGTGAAGGTGGGGTGCTTCCTGCATAGGCTGGTGAGAGAGCGCCTCCCCAAAGCAGTGCCAAGAGGGCATTCGAGAGGCAGACACCTGGGGAGAAGTGTGCCAGCAGCCAACCAATGCGCCGGCCCCGAGGTAGGTCGTCGAGGGTGATAGGGTGGTCACAGGCCCAGCGCGGAGGCCTGGTCCCTCCGGGGAGCTCAGGCTTGGATCTGGAGGAAAGCAACCCCGCCGGGGAAGGACGGTCTGCTGGCTTTTCCAGCGAGGGGCTAGACGGCGACGCCCCGTGCTACGCCCGTTAGTCCAGCCCAGGTCGCTGAGGGAGGGACCACAGCGGGGCTTCTCACAGCTTCCACCCTCCTCAGATGTCACTGTTAATTTTATTTGAAATGGAAAAACCACTCTCAGCAGGGTCGTGCAAAAGCAGGCAGGAGGCTGGATCCGGACCTCAAACAGCCGGCCGTCGGGGCGAGCGAGTCTCCGGCCACTAAGCTGCGGACCTGTAAACGTGGACAAATGTGCGTCGTTTCCACATGAACAAGGAGCCGTGGCGTCACCAGCGGGCGCTACCGGCCGTCCCGCCGACCGCGGCGCGCAGAGCAGGGCTCCGCGCTGCATTCGCG
>NW_004955413.1:33000877-33068353 GCF_000276665.1 Chinchilla lanigera
GCCCGGCCCCCGCGCCCCGCCAGACCCCGCTCCCCGCCAGACCCCGCGCCCATTGTCCCTCCCGTGCCACCCTCCGGGCACCGGCGCTGTCCGCGTCCCGCGCGCCTGAAAAGGGAAGTCGCGCCCGCCGAAGTTGGCGCTGAGCAGATTAAGTCACGGCCCGCGGAAATCCACTTAGGGCTCCGGAGGAGGCCGGGGCAAGGGCAGCCCTGCGACTTCGTACAAAGACGCGCGAGTGCTCGTGCGCTTTCGGTGTCATCGTGGGGATGCGCTCGGGAGACCCGGAAGGGTTCGGCTGGGCTGTTAGAGAGTCCAGGGACTAAACCGAGCTTCGGCCGCGAGTTAATTCCGAGCGCCGGTCATCGTGGACCTTCACAGCGCTCTCCTCGGCGCCCTCGGCGCTCTCCGCGCCCTGACTTTTCCAGTGGGCTGTCCGGAGGATGCTCACTTCCTGAGTTCTCCAACAGATGGTATCTGCTCTACGGGGCCTGATTTTTCTCAGGAGAACGTCTAGTGCACGTGAAGAGAATTCTGTGAAGCTTCAGAAAGTTTCAGCATCTCTGTCCTTAGCCAGAGGAAGCAGTTGATCTGCCCTGAAAGAAAGCTTTCAGACTCAGGCTTTGACAGGTGGCGGTTGTGCTGCATAGTCCTCCCGCATACACTGTTCCACTTTATTCCTGAATGTAGTGGTTGGTGGTTTGGGATGTGAAAGCTCTACTCTGAGGTTCGCACACGCACGCACACGGAGGTTCCCCAACACCGTGGAGACAGGTTTTAGGTCAGTGCTGAGAGCTGACTGACTTCCGCAAGGCAGCTGGAATGCGTGCGGTGTCTGCTGAGTGAAACAGATGTGTGTTTCGGGTCCTCCGTGGGCCGAGAGTTTGCTGCGGGAGGAGAGTTGGGAAGTGGGGCTCTGGATGTGTGAAGATAGTAAGTGTGGCCAGTGCCGTCCTCGTCAGTCTGCTTGCACGCCAATGGTTCCTCTTCCTGGAGGTAGTGGTGGCCCTGGGAGGGGAGGGAACAGGTGAGTGACTGTTGGGCTTGGGGGCTGGCCCCCAACCCTCACCCCAAGCCAGCTTCCTCCCAGCCTTCTGTTTTCTTCTGAACATCTGCACAGGGCAGTTCAGGGCCTGTGACATCACTCTTCTGACTACTGCGTGACTTTCAGCTTGCAAGGCCCAGGGAAGCTGTGCAGGTCTGTGCTCCTGTAGCCCTTTTGCGTCTCGCTGAATTCAGCCGCAGGAAGGTCTCAGTGTGCTCTTAGCCCAGACGTTCCTTGAGTGGCTGAGCCCCGGCCATCCACTGTCTGGCGCACAGGGCTACCCACCTTGAGGAGCTCACCCCTCTCCTCAGGGCTCCGCCACGTCTACACCCCAATTTTCCAAGCCCTCCTTGCCCCACTTTTCAGTGCCTAAATTTTCATTCTGGAATATTCCAAATCATTCTCTTGTTAAGTATTTGATATGTGCTTTTGTTCAAAATCTGAAAAGCATTACTAGGAATAAAATAAACTCTTTCCTGTCTGTGAAACCAAGAAAACCCAGAGAGCCAGAGAAGCTTCACTCTGCCAAGGACATGCTCACCTCTGTCCCCCGAACCTGGCACTGTTCTGCCTGCTGTCACAGAAGGGCTGCTTTTGGAGAACGTGGTAGTGGTGGTGGGGATTGACATAAAACAGAGAAAAAGGCCCAACAGCCAGGCACACATATAGTCCCAGCTGCTAGGGAGGCTCAGGCAGGAGGATTACAAGTTCAAGGCCGGCCTGGGCAAGACCCTGTCACAAAAACAAAACGGTTCAATAAGTGCTCTAGGGAAAAAAAAATCCCAGTGGGTACAAGTAGAGGAGCTGCTCAGTTTCTGAGAATTACTCCGGAAGAGCTGGAAAGGAGAGACATTTGAGTCCAGCCCTGAGAGGCTGAGGGCTCCATGGGAAGCATAACTGTGACACAGCCAGAGCCAGAGCCAGTCACCTTCCACTGCACCCCTTCCCAGCTCTCCAGAAATAATGTTGGGGATCCAGTGGGCACATATCCCAAGTGGCAGGGGCTGAAGATACCAGGCCTGGTGACCAGCAAGGTGTGAATTCTGCCTGCAGCAGCTAGGACTGGCCTGCAAGGGCACTGTCAGTGCTGCAACAACCTGCCCCTGTCCCTGGGCGGGTGGCCCTGGCTTGCTCTGGCCTTGAGCCTTCCCACCTCTGAAGACATAGCCAGAGGGCCCAGGCTTCTTCCAGAGCTGTGTGGTCACTACTTGAGCTCACCCATGGTTGCTGCTGCACTTACCTGGCAGAGAGGAAGACCAAGGTGGGGGCTGGTGGGGCTGGGGAGAGCTCCACTTGGCTACTGCATCACAGAAGCCACTGTCCACATCCTGTGAGCAAAAGGACATTGAAAGGTTTCCTGTAGCTTTCGGCCACAGATATGATTTGAGGCCTCACACTGGAAGGACAGCCCAGACCCTAGAGGAAAGGGTGGGCAGCAAGTATACTGGTGTCAAGCTCAGGGACCAACAGAAAGCAGCCCGAATAATCCATGCCTTGGTTTGTGACCCAGAACCTGTCATGGACAGCACAGGGACCTCTCTGTGGTCTGTTTGCTTGCTTGCTATGGAACATGCTTTGTTTCCAAGGTATTTATCAGGCTTTCTGAGCACATCTCTAGCTCTCGCTCTGGTTCTGGGTTTGTGCAGTTTAACCCTTCCCCGCTGTCACTGGCTGTCGGCTTTGGTTGCCATCTCAGGTCAGCCCAGGCCCAGATTGTGTTTTTTGTCTGCTTGGGCACCACAGCTCTGTGGGGTTGCCAGCTTTGAGGTACCTGATGTGGCTGCTGCCCCTGGAACACATTAGTTATGCCCTGCAGCCTGTGAGTAGGGTAAGATCACCCTCATGTTTAGACCAGGCCCTTACTCATGGCCTTGGGAGGAGAGACCTCCCTCTCCCTGGGGGAACCAGTTCCTTGAGGGCAGGCACACTGCCAGTCCTGTGAAATTTCTGATCTAGAGACTTCCGGGACAGGCTCATGCACATGTACACACACTCCCACACTTGTCTCCAGGAGGTGCTTGCAGACCTTCAGAAACAAGTTGCAGCTACAGGATACTTTACCTCTGAGTGTCCTTCCCCTCTTAAGGGAAGAGGAAGAGACGTTCTCTACTCCATCCTGCCCTGGGGAACATCCAAGAAGCATGACGAGACGCCCCAGCATTGCCCAGGAGCCCTCTGCAGTCAGATCTCCCCAGGTTCCCACATGTTTTCAGTGCCTGTCGTCCCCAGTCTGAGGCCTGTGTCACCGTGGGTGTTGTCTTTGCCCCACGTGTGCCTATGGTAGCAGGAGGCTTGAGTGGACCTAGATAGCATGTTTGGGGTGTGCTGTGGATGGCACTGTGTTCTGAGGCTTTCCCGCCAGGATTGCAGTCCATGTGCCACCTGCGGGGTGTCACGGGCCCTCAAGCCTCGCCCGCGATGCGGGCGATGGACTTTTCTGGCTGCTGCTCTTTTTCTGCTTTCACCTCACTTGCCTCCCTCCTGCACAGCTGCCTCAGAAGGCAGGACAGAGGCTTCTTCCCTTGCTACCAGTTTTGAGAGGATGCGTTTGGTGTAATACTCACCTCCCTTGTGGCAGGTGTTTCCGTTTCTCCTTTTACTTTGAAAATCAAGGCAGACTCATGGATTCTTACTCCCATCTTTTTTTTTTTTTCTTGAGACAGGGTCTCACTATGCTGGCCCTGAGCTCACTTTGTAGCCCAGGCTGTCCTCGAACTCACAGAGATCCTCCTGCCTCAACCTCCCGAGTGCTGTGGGATTATAGGCATGCGCTACCACACCCACCTTTACTCCCATCTTATAACCTGTGGAAAGTCTTTGCTTTTGTTGTGTGTGTGACACTGAAATTAGTGTAAAAGGGACCAGTCCGGAGCCCCTGCAGCTGGCTTCTGTGTCCTTTGCACTTGGCAGGTCCTTTGTCCTTTGTGGACACTTTGTTGTGACCTGGAGTTCCAGCTCACCCTGGCTCACCTTGGCTTTCTTTTCAAGACCTGCAACCAGCCATTTCTTGAGTGCTTTAATTCTTTTTAATGAAGAAAGGTATCTGTTGCGTTTGCATTTTGTTATTGCTGCTTTTTTCACAGTGGTGGGGCTCAAACTAGGGCTTTGCATGCTAGGCAAGCACTCTGTCACTGAGCTACACCCCCAACCCGCATTTGTGTCGTTGCTGACAGCTTTTTTGGTGAGCAGAGTACATCATGAGTTGGACCGAGGATGTAGCTCAGTGATAGCACATTTACCTACCATGTGTGGGTATCTAGGTTAGGTCCCAGCACCACAGGGGAAAAAAAGCAAACAAGTAAATAGAAAAATAAATAAATAAAAAGGGCCGGGGATATACAGCTCAACGGATACAGCACCTACCTAGCAAGTGCAGGGTCCTGTGTTCAATTCTCAGCACCAAAAACAAACAAAAAATTAAAAATTACATGGTTCTACTTCTTTCATTATTCTCTAAGTAATACAGTGTAACAACTATTTACAAAGCATTTATGTTGTATCGGGTATTATAATTAACCTAGGGGTGATCTGAGGATATGCATAGTATATGCAACTATTTTGCTATCTCACCAGTACTGAGGAACCAATGAATCATTGGCATAATTACCTGTTTTATGCTAAAATTCATGTAAAATTGATTGTAAAGTTTGAGGTTTTTGGGTTTTTTTTCTGGACAGAGTCTTACATAGTTCAGCTAAGACTCACGATCCTTAAATGCTAGGACTGTGTGTGCCATCATGTGTAACTAAAGTTTGCTTTTAAAATTCATTTAGTCCTTGTATATATTTCACTTGGGATGAATACAGTACTATTTTAAAGTCCCTTAACAAATATTCCTTTCTCTGGTTATGTTGCCCATTTGATATACATTTAGGTTGGTTTTCAGGATTAGATTCTTTTTTTTCAGAATTGATTGGATTCTTTTTTTTTTCTTGAGACTGGGTCTCGCTATATAGTTCAGGCTAGCCTTATAGCTCAGGCTGGCCTGGAACTCACAGTAATCCTGCTGCCTCACCTTCCCAAGTACTAAAATTATAGGCCTGTGCCACCAAACTTCTTGTTCTATAAAATAACTACAGAGTTTGAAAGTCAAAATTATAAAAACTTTATTAGAAGTATCTGCCGTAACTCCTCCCCTTTTATGCAGCCATTGTTACTTCTATTCATCCTGCACAAATAGGTACACACACTTTCTCCATCTTCCACAGAAGAAGGCAGGAGCTGTGGACTCCGTGTCTGGCTCTTTCAGCGCACATCCATGAGTGACGCAGGTCCCC
Source organism: Chinchilla lanigera (assembly GCF_000276665.1). Classification (NCBI taxonomy): domain Eukaryota; kingdom Metazoa; phylum Chordata; class Mammalia; order Rodentia; family Chinchillidae; genus Chinchilla; species Chinchilla lanigera. The sequence continues at coordinate 33,006,197 of NW_004955413.1, forward strand.
TGGAGGGAAGCATCTGTGACTGAGGATGTGGGAGATACTTGTTTGAAGAAGGTGACTTCAGGTCCTTGTATGTTTGTGGAACAGAGGGTGAATGTCATTTCAGGAGGTTTCCAGACCCCCTGTGGGCTTGTGCTCTCCAGGTGTAGTCTTTTCAGGGTGCTGTGGTGAGAGATGGCATCTTGAGTACTTTAGTAATGAGCTTCGGTTGAATGTAAAAATGAAAAGGGTACTTTACTAAGTTGGACACCTTAGGTTGTCAAAGTGCTTGAGCTCCTCCAGGGCCTGTTGTGATCACACTGGTGCCTCACTGGGTGACCCCCTACTGCAGGGGGTCTCTTGTGAGTGTGAGTGCTTGCTAATCTAGCGCCTACTGATCTTATTGCCTGCTAACCCTAGTGCCCCCTGACCTCAGTACCTGACCCAGTGACCACTGATCTTTTGCCCTCTGACCTCATTGCCCACTGATCTAGTGCCTGTTGACTTCAGTGCCTGCTGGCCTTAGTGCCCACCAATCTTAGTGCCTGCTGACTGTGTGCCGGGGGAGTGAGTGTGGAAGGTGGCTTCTTTAAATCTTTGAATAAAAATAATAGTCTCCCATTTTTTGCAGAATGAAGTCAGAACTCATGGCTGAAACTGAAAATACTCTATACATTTCACTTCTAATCTATGGGAAGGATTCTTTGATTTGCTACCTTTGGTTTGTCTTTGAAGTTGAAAACGACTTTACTGAATACTGGGAGATTTTGGTCTGACTGTTTCTTCCGCCTCACCCTCCTTCCCCTTCATCTGTCCTCATGCAGCAGAGGCTGCCTTGGGGTGTTGTGTGTAAGTCCATCCCGGAAGTTAGTCCTGGCAAAGGCCGGCACTCTAGCTGCGGAGATGGGCATTTCATATTATATGCATGCTGATTGGTTTCTTTTAAAGCTAGTTTGTGTTTACTGGAGAGTGGAATCAGTACCATGGATAAATGCTGGCTCTGGACACAGTCCTGAAGCACTGTAGCTGGACAGTCTGCAGATTTTCTCTTTTAGTGGTACTAGGGGTTGAACTCCATTTGCTAGCAAGTTTTCTATTACTGAGCTACATCCCCAGCCCTTTTTATTTTGAGACATGGTCTTGTTCAGTTGCCCAGGCTGGCCTTGAACTCATGATCCTCTAGCCTCAGTCTCCTGAGTTGCTGGGGTTGTAGGAAGGTGCCACCACACCTGGAGGCATCTTCAAGGCCAAGGTATTATCTCCAAAGTTTGGGGTAGGTGAGAAACTTAGATTGCTTTTCACATATAAGATCACCAGAATGCCACAGGAGTTTAAGCTGTTTGTGGTATAAAAACCTAAGCTCATGTGCTTTTTTTTCTTTTTGAATTTGGTGCTGAAGTAGGAAAATATCATTTTTCTCTAGAGGTAAAATAACATGCTGCTAGAACAAATGATAGTATTTTCATAAAGTAGAATGCAGTATTATTGCTGTGTATGGTTGTATAATAAAATGTGCAAAAATAGCCAAGCAGTAGAGAGACACACGCAGAAGGAGAGTCTTTCTTAATCCTTGTGGTGCCACACCCTTCCCAGGGCTTGTTGACACTTGGGTGTGGCGCACACTCACATCCCAGGCTGCCCAGTGACACCAGCACCTCAGCAAGACGGGGAGCAGCACAGAAGGGCACACAGCAGCTCTCGGTGGGCACGTCGGTGAGTCCCAGTGTTCAGACTGCTGCCTTAGTGTGGCACGTGACATGCGTGCAGAGTGGACCCCTCAGTGACTTGTTACCTGTTGGGGTGGGTCACCAGGTCCAGAGCTGGAAAATCACCTCCATGCTGCTGCCTTCCCTTCCCCCCCGTCTCTTGTGACTTATACCACGGTTGTGTATGAAAGCAGAGTCACACAGGGTTGTGTTCCTTCGTGTCTAGCATTTTTTGTTCAGGCTCATAGTTGTTGACTGTGATGGTATTTCTTTTTTATTTTATTTTATTTTTTTTTTTTTTTGGTACCGGGAATCGAACTCAGGACCTTGTGCTTGCCAGGCAGGCGCTTATGCCGCTGAGCTGTATCCCCAGCCCAATGGTATTTCTTTGTTTTCATTGCTGTTTAACATTCCCTTGCTGGGCTGGGGGTATAGCTCAGTGGCACAAGTGCCTGCCTAGCAAGCACAATGTCCTGAGTTTGATTCCCAGTACCAAAAACACCCAAAACATTCCGTTGCATGAGTCTGTCCCAGTGTGTATGTGGGCATAGCCATCTGGGCCATTGTCAGTACTGCTGTGTTTGTCTTTGCTGCCTGGGCAAGGGCATTTCTCTTGGGCATATACTTGCAGGCTGAATGTTGATTTCCTCACATTCGCGTGTTGAGACCTAACCCCAGGGTAGTGGTGTTAGGAGGTGATTGGGTGGTAGTGGCAGAGCCCTCCCCACAGGGCCTGTGCCCTTTTTAAAAAGGGAATCAGAGAGCCACTGTCCCTCCCACCACATGAGGGCACAGTGACGGGGAAGGCAGTGCACCCTCCCCGAATGCAGAGTTCTGGCAGCTCTGTGGCACTGAGCCTCCTTTCTCCAGAACCAGCTAGCAGATCTGTTACAGGCTTTTCTCGCAGCCCCCAGAGCAGGCGCTGCCAGAGCCGTGTCATGTGCCCTGTATGCTGCCTCAGTGTTGGTGAGGGTGCTATGGGCAGGGTGCCATGTAGTAGGCATGTGGTTTGGTCAGTGTGTATATATGTGTGTTTCGGGGTACGCTGTGTACAAGGGTGTGTGTTGGTAAGCGATGCTGTGGTAACTTTAATCTGTATCCCCTTGATTTTGTGGGCTTTTTCTTTTCTTTTTCAGTGCTAACCAGGGCCTTGGGCATGCTGAGCAAGTACCCTCGCTCCAAGCTCCCTCTTGCACTATTTGTTTGTTTATTTGTTTGTTTTGAGACAGGGTCTTACTATGTTGTTCAGGCTGGCCTCAAAATAACTGGAATCGAGCTGGGTGTGGTGGTGCATGCCTGTAATCCCAGCAATTGGAAGGCTGAGGCAGGAGGATCGTTGCGAGTTTGAGACCAGCCTGGGCAACAAAGTAAGCTCAAGGCCAGCCTGAATTTCATAGTGAGACCCTGTCTCAAAAAGACAAAAACAGAAACCCAAAAAACTGGAATCCTCTTGATAGCCTCCTGAGTGCTGGGACTATAGGCCTGTACCAGCACACCCAGTGTCCTTAACTTTATTGTATCTGGATTGCTTTTTTAAACATGCCTGTTCAACTCTTCCCCTTTTTCGTAAATCTTTGCTTACTCTGAGGTTTTGCATTTTATTCTCTTAATGTTTTCTTGAAGAAAATAATTTCTTTTAATTTTAACATGGCCTAATTACCTGTTTCCTGACAGTGGTTAATTCTGCTTTTCCCTACATCAAGTCTATAAGGTTTTTTCCTGTATTATATCCTTTACTATTTCCAGTTTAGCTTAGCCACCCAGCTGAAGTTGATTTGGGGTGGTATGAGCTGCAGATTGCAGGACCATGTTTTCTAAAGAGCTCTAATTATCTGCTAAGTCTGTCCCTTGAGCTCTGAAACAGTCTCGCTGTGATGCCAAGCTGCCATAGTCCTAGTGCTCTCTCAGAGGGCCTTGCTGTCCAGTGTACCAGAACATTCTAAACTCATCTTGTATCTTCTTGCCCCAGGAATAAGCCACTTCTTTCCCCTGGCTTCATTAGTGGCTTGAAAGCATGGTTGCAGAACCGTAGCCTGACAGTAGAAAGGTTGTTGCAGGGAGTGGTGGTTGTTCACGGGTCTTTGCAATGAGCAAAGCAAGTGCATGTAATCTGCTGAATGACTGCAGGGGGCTCTCTTGACCTTATTTGACCTTGTGTCCATCTCCTGGTCCTCAGGGATACAGGAGATAAGAGAAGTAGACTGTCATAATTACTCCTGTGCTTGATCTCTCACTGCACATGTCATGATCTCAGAACAATGACTATACCACTGCCTCTATATCACTGCTAAAAACTGTTAAATGCTTTCTTTGTAAATTTCCCAGCCTTCTTCCCAGCCACCCACTGTCTGTCCTGTTAGTACACAGCTATTGCCTGTTGTATTCTCTCCCTCATTCTGCCCAAGTTCCACAAGTAACTGCATACAAGATTGCTCCAGTCCAGTCCTGATGTCATTTCTCTTGTCTTTGTGGCTGAGAATCTTCTCCAGTGTTTCATAGCAAGGATTCAGAAAAGTAGGTCCTGAATTCTTGCATTCTGATGGCAAATTTTCTGCATCCTCCAACTTGAAAGTCAGTTTGGCTAGGTATAAAACTCTTGGTTTCCATTGTCTTCCTTGAATATCTTAAATATGCCATTCCATTGCCTTCATGCATAAAGCACTGCCATTGAAACATGATGCCTTTCTTTCTCTTATAAGTAACTTTGTTTTTTTTCCTGAGAGCCCAAAGGATTTATTTTTCTTTAGGTCTAGCAAATTTGCTGGAATACACATCAGTGTTATTTGTTCAGGATGGATTCCTGCGTGCCCTTTCAAAATGCAGTTTCACAGCTTTCATCTTAGGAAAGGTTTTGGCATTCTGCCCCTGCCCCTTTGTCTTCTCGCTCTACTGACAGATAACTACTCCAATTGTCCATAAGTTGGATCTTCTTTATCCATCTTAAGTTCATCAGTTTCTTGAGTCATTTTTAGTCATTTCTTATTTATTAAAAAATTTTATGAGTGAGATGATAGGCAAAAAAATTTGTTTTCTATTTATCTTAAGCCATCATCTATAGAGTTTCTTTGCTTTTTCTAGTTTAGTCTGAGTTCTTGAAATCCTATTTTACTTTTATTTCTAATATTTTCCTGGAACTTATAACCTTATTTCAGATTTTTTCCTGTCTAGATTTATCTTGTTCTTCATATCATTTTAACATCTTTAGTTTCTTTTAAAATGAAAAATTGCAGTTTTCATTTTGTTTTTCTGCCGTGCGTATTCATTATCTGTAAAGGTGGTTTTCTGCTTCTTACTTTTGTCCCTTATCCTTTGATAAGAGACAAAAGCATGCTTTGCCACCACCTTTGTGCAGGCCACCTGCTGACCCCTGTGTTTGATTTGTGTGACAGCGTTCTATTTCATAACCCAGTGGAAGTATTTTTGTTGGTTACTGGATTCTAGTTTGGTGTTTTAGGACTTTGGTGATCTTACACCTTTGTCTCCTGGTTTATGCTGTTTCTCTTGGAAAGTCAGCAGTGGACAGCATGCACTCCCTAATCCGGCAGTTCCAGTCCCCCGTACTGGCCACAGTACAGTCGTAAACATTTGTCTTGACTATCTCAAGAGAGACCTCATTCATATAACTGTCATCACACCATCCTGCTCCAGCTGTCCCATTTTTCTGTGCCTAACTTGTACATCAAACTTCGTCAGGGGTGTGGATACATAGGAAAAAATCTGTGTAAGGTTCCTTATTCTGTGGTTTCAGGCATCTGCTGGGGGTCAGTCTGTAAGTAAAAATAAAACAGACTGAGGAGGGTAGCTCAGTGTGAAGGCCTTGGCTCAGTACCTCATACCAAAAAAAAGCCTTTTGTCAATAGAAAAAAATAAAACTTCAAAACAAATAGAACAACAATAGTTAATACATTCCGTTTTATTATCTTCAAAGCACTTATTCGGAGTATAAAATATGGGCATAAAAGTTCTTCTAATGATATTAGCACAGACGTTCTTTTCAACGAACTAAGAGAAACTAGTAGCATAACTAACTTACTTTTTTTTTTCTGGTTTTAATGTCATCTTCTAAGTTCCTCCCCAGAGCCGAATCTGGATCTGTCTGTAAGCTGTTTGTACCCTGGTTACAGGTTTTCTTTTCATGCCTCTCTGCATGTCTTGTAATTCACGTTTGATGTCAACCTTTTGAACTGTGCTTATAGCATGAGAGGTTTTTATGCTATCATAAGTGCTGTTAGCTAGTTTGAGAGGGCAGGTGAGCGGCAATCTGCTTGCACCCCATGAGGCATGGGCTCACCTTGTGAGGGAGAGTCCAGAGCAGCCTGTAGCCAGTGCCAGGTCCTCGCCCTCTGGGCCAGTGCCATGCTTTGGGCAGGAGAGCTGGTGATAACTGGCCTGTGGGTTTTTCTCAGCAGTTTCTCAAGTGTAAGTGCAGGTTGCAGTGTGGGAGTCAGTGCCTTCTCTCCAGGACACGGCCTGCCTGTAGCCAGACAATTCTTCACTGTCTTCCTAGTCTCCATTAGGCAGGAGCCCTGTGGCTGTGCTGCCTGTGTGTGCCCTTTCACAAAGTGCTGAGGGTTTCTTCTGATTTCACTTGCCAAAGGCTTTTATCATGGAAGCTGTCAAATCAGTCAGGTGCTTTTCTGCCACTATTGAAATGACCTTGGGCTTCTGTTCATCCTTTCCATAGGGGTGAGTTGTGTTGATTGATGTAGGAATCCAGCCTCCCTCGAGTGCTGACCACTACGATTGCCCTGAGTAACCTGTCCCCTGGCACCTGATAAACCAGCAGAACCATGGGAGTGAAAGTGCAGCATGAGCAGAAACACCCAAATGACACCCAGGATGGGGAGGCAGATTTATTTACGTCGACGGGCACCAATCGGGATCATTCCCAGAATATCAGGCCCTGATCTCTGGTGGTCTAGGGCTTATATGGGATAAGCCAGCGGGAAGTACAGAGGCAGAATGGCTTGGCAGTTGGGGATGGGTTTATTCAATATGCATGGCTGTGACCAGCTATGCACCACAGTGACCAGCCCTTTCTAAGAAACAAAACTAACAGGAGGTATAACTGCAACTATTACCTAGGCAACTAGCAAACAAGTACACTGGCTTGGGGTGGGGGTGCATCTTGTGCTACAAGAGAACTCCGAGTAGGTCCAGTTGTGCCTGGGTGCTGTGGAGGGCATTCCCACTTGGGTGACCTGTCCTGGCTCCTCCCTGCCCCCCACCCCACCCCCCGTTGTGTCTTTCTGTGCAAAGTCTCCACAGACTGCTCTGGCCATCCTGGTTTTCTCCGCTGTGCCCGCCAGGGTCACGCACTTTGCACTCAATTCTTTTCCACTTAGAAGGAGTTTTGCATTTATCTTTATTACACTATCTGTGGTTTTAAAATCATTTTCATTATAAGGAAAGCTGTAAATTCCACCCAGGGGACCCCTCAGTAGCCAGTGCTGTGTTTTAGCCATTGTCCACATGGGGTGATCTTGTTTCATTGACAGCTCATCCCATCTCCTACCTGCAGTTGGATCATTTTGGAGCAAAACCAAAATATATCATCTATAATTGTCTATTTGGTTCTTTTTTCTTTTCCTTTTTTTTTTTTTTATTTTTATTTTTCTTTATGATGGTACTAGGGATTTGACCCAGTAGGTTACACACATACCATCCCTTTTAAAAATTTTTCTCTTTTGAAACAGGGTCTCAGTAAGTTGGCCAGACTTGAGCTTGTGATCACCCTGCCTCAGCCTTTCAGAGTGCTGGGATTACAGGTGTGTGCCACCATGTGCAGCTCACTGTGTCTTAAACAGTGATCCACACCTGTCTCGGTGGGTTTTCCCATTTTGGACATTTCCTATAGGTTCATTCACACAGTGTCTGATCTTTGGGTGTGATGCTTTCAGGGTTCTTCAGGATTCAGCTGTGGAGTAGCGTTTTATTCCTTCCTGTGGCTGCACCACATGCCTGTGTGTGGCTGTGTGGTCCATTTACCACTCGATGGACGTCAGATCGTTTGTACTTTCTGCCAGGTGTAACACAGCTGTGAACATTGGTCTCAGTTCTCCTGGGTGTGTCTCTAACTGGAGTTGGCAGTGGAGCCGCAGTTTTAGACTTTGGGTGGTTGTGGTATTTCATAGCACATTGTACCAGCAATGAGGCCCCTGTTTCTCCACGTCCTCATCACTGCCTTTTTATTCTCGCCATCCCAGGGGGTGTGCACTGGAATCTCGCCATGGTTTAGATTTGTTTACAGTACACTATGTGATTCTTTTTTGTTGTTGTTGTTGGTACCAGGAATTAAACTCCAGACCTTGCACTTGCCAGGCAGGCACTTGTGCCACTGAGCTGTATCACCAGCCCTAACAATGTGATTCTTTCCCAGATATGGCTTTTCATTCTTTATAGCCTCATATCTTTTCCCATTCATTGTGTGTGTGTGTGTGTGTGTGTGTGTGTGTGTGTGTTGTGTTGGGGGTTGAATCCAGCGGCACTGTACCATTGAGCCGTATCCCCAGCCGTTTTCATTTTTTGAGACAGGATCTAACTAAGTTGTTCAGTTTGGCCTTGAACTTGCAGTCTACCTGGCTCAGGCTCCCAAGTAAATGGGATTACAGACATGTACCACCATGCCTGGCTTCTGTGTTTTATTTTTAAAAATATTTTACATATGAACCATGTGTGGTTGCTCATGTCTGTGATCCTAGCACTCTGAGGGCCTGAGGCAGGAGGATCCCAAGTTCAAGCCCAACTTGAGCAATTAGGGAGACTTAGTCTCAAAGGTAAAGAAGTGGGCTGGGGATAAAGCTTAGTGTAAATGCCCTGGGTTCAATCTCTAATATCCCCCCCCAAAAAAAATGTGTGTTTATGGTGTGTGTGTGTATGTGGTCATTTTTACATCGTGTGTGTGTGGTGATTCCAGCAAATTAATCTCTGGCATTCTGAAAGTGCTGTTTATTGCTTTGCTAACTGTCACTCGGGGCAGCTTGTTTTCGTGTATGTTTAACGATATTTAAGTTTTCAGCTAATTGTTATTTTGCGTGTTCTGAGTGTGGCGCTAGGGTTTCAGCGCAGAATCCCACACATGCTAGGCCTGCGCTGTACACCGAGCTGTGCCCCCGCCCCTTATGTGGGCTGTAGTTGGCTATGGTCTCTATTCCTGGGAAGCCTCCTGCCCGAAACACCCTGTCCCATCCTGTTGAGGGGCTGGGTGGTTTCTGAGCCTGGACCCTTCCCAGGGTAACCAGATCCTTCCTGGGATGACCAAGACCCTTACTGGGAAGACGGGACCCTTTCTGGGGAGACCAGATCCTTCCTGGGGAGACTGGATCCTTCCTTGGGTGACCAGACCCCTGCTGTGCCTGGGGGACTGAAGCTGAAGCCTGTTCCAGCGGCGAAGTGAGGCCATGGTTCCCACGCTATCTCGGGGACCTTACATTCAGCAGCACAGGCTCAGTCCCTCACTCAGTGTGGGCAGGTCAGACTTAGGGGCCGACCCGTGAAACCCAGCTGTTGACAGACCCAGCCTGGGTCCCACTCCTGGCAGCCCAGGCTGTGTGTGAAACACACTTGCTGTGATGAGCATGCACGTCCTGGAGTTTGTTGCTGCCAGCATTTGTTGCTACTTTTAAAACTTTTTTTACTGATTTGCTCCCCTCCTGCCCTACACATCTGCATTATCCTTTGAATTTCTACCCAGATTAGTCTGAATTGATCATTTTACCCATGTAGCAGGCTTGAACGAATTGATTTTAAATTAGTTCTGATAAACCTCAGCTTCCAGGTACCTCTGGTAAACTGAAGAGTGACAGTGCAAATTCGAGATGAAAATAACTTTAATATCGTGGTAGCCCTTTATCCATGTCCTCCTGCTCCTGTACCAGCAGGCGGTTTGAATTTGAATCCGTGTCTCCTTTTTGTTTATTTGCAGCCATAGGGTATTTTTATCATGCGAATGGACTGTATAATGTCAGGGAGTCCGTTTTGCCATTTCCATTTTCCTTTGTGCAGTCTTTTCCTCTTGTGTTTAGACAGTGTAGATCTAAAGTCTGTGATTTAGGGGCTGGGGATTTAGCTCAGCGGCAAAGCGCCTGCCTGGCAAGCGCAAGGTCGTGAGTTCGGTTCCCGGTACCGGAGAAAAACTAAAAAAAAAAAAAAAAAAAAAAAAAAGTCTGTGATTTGGCTCTGTGCTCACTTTGCTGCCGTCTCTTATAGGAAATGCAGAAGGACCAAGTGTGTGCAGACAAGATGGCCGGGGTCCTGTCCTTAGGACCAGAAGCAGGTCTGACTGAGCACGTGTGTCCACACTGCGAGGGACACCTCTAACAGCAGAACTCCCAGAATGCGGTGCTTTGGGCCCTAGGACGATTGGTGCCCGGAGCCGTGCACTGTTTTCGGTGACGTCTGTGATCGGCCATGTCCATAGAAGCATCCCAGAAGGTGGAGTGGACGTGAAACATGGAGGCAATCTGCACTCGGGCACAAGTGAACATCCGGACCAATGTCTGAGGGCCTCGAGACCTTAACATGACGCAGCAGCCAGGGTAGTGATGGTTGGTCATGGAGAATAAGCAGGAAATTTGTCCCAAAGGGGACGGGGATTTTGTTTCCAACAAGATAAATTTCAAAATAGAGGAGGAGGATGGTGATCAAATCCCTAGCCACAGTTTGGAGAGAATGGACTTCCAAAGTGAGCAGGAGGACATGAGGCCGACCGACAGCGGGGACGAGCAGGCGGACGTCGGGACCGCGGGCTGCGCCTGCCGGCCCCCCAGGAAGTGCCTGCCCACGGAGAGCGAGGACGAGTACCTGTTCTCCCAGTACAGCAGCACCCTGTACAACGTGGCCATGGAGGCGGTGACGCAGAGCCTCCTCTCCAGCCGGCACCTGAGCTCCAGGAAGAAGTCTCCAGCCTGGAAGCACTTCTTTATCTCCCCCCGAGACAGCACTAAAGCCATCTGCAGGTACTGCATGAAGGAGTTTAGCAGGGGCAAGAACGAAAAGGACCTGAGCACCAGCTGCCTCATGCGGCACGTGAGGCGTGCGCACCCCACCAAGCTGGCACCTGAGAACGGGAGCCTGGCCGGGGGGTCCTTGTCCGCCCCCTCCCTCCTGCTCCCCCCGCAGCCCGCAGACACAGGCGACCTGGGCGCCACGCTGTGCCCCGTCAGTCTTGTCCCGGACATGGCACCTAAGATCCCATCCCCTGACCGGATAAAGGAGGAGTCTGTACCCGCGGTGCCCTCAGAAGCAGGTGCGGGTAAGTTTGGCAGAGAAGAGGCCCTAGCAGGGTCCTCCCCACGCCTGCCTTCACTGCACTACGACGAGGCCGCCTCAGACAGCATGGCCGAGCGGAGCCTCCCACTTCCCAGGAGCACAGCCGGCTCCCGGCGCAGGTCGGCCGTGTGGAAGCACTTCTACCTGTCGCCCCTCGACAGCTCCAAGGCCGTGTGTGTGCACTGCATGAACGAGTTCAGCAGGGGCAAGAACGGCAAGGACCTGGGCACCAGCTGCCTCATCAGGCACATGTGGCGGGCGCACCGAGCCGTGGTGCTGCAGGAGAATGGGGGTGGCCCAGGCATCCCGCCCCTGTACCCCACGCCCCCCACACTGCTGCCTACCTTGCTGCCCCCTGAGGGCGACCCCAGCTCCGTGCCGTCCTCCCCAGGAAAGCCCACGGGTGAGTGCCCATCTGCCACCTCATCCCCAGACCAGCTGGCCGAGGACCTGCCGCTGCACGCCCATCCTGGGGACACACTCCAGGAAGACTCGTCCGTGCCGTCGTCCTCTGACGAAGTCGCCGAGGCCTCAGCTGTGTCCTCCCCTGAGAAGCCGCACACTGGCGGGCTGAGTCCCAGGAGGTCTGAGTCAGGGGCCATCTTCCAGCAGAATAAAAAGGCCATGAGGAGACTGAAGTCAGAAGTCTGGCACCACTTCTCGCTGGCCCCCACAGACAACCTCAAGGCCGTGTGCCGCTACTGCAGCTGTGCCATCAGCCGGGGCCGGAAGGGGGACGTGGGCACCAGCTGTCTGATGCGGCATCTGTACCGGCGCCACCCTGAGGTGGTCGGCGTGCAGAAGGACCTCCTGGGCGCCAGTCTGGCCAACTCTCCATACGCCACTCTGGCTTCTGCCGAGAACCCCTCCTCCACGCTGAGTGTCCTGCCAGCCACGGTCAGGAAGAACCACCAGGTCCTGCTCCCTGTCCACAGCAAGAAGACCTCGAAGCTGTGGAACCACTTCTCCATCTGCTCCGCAGACTCCACCAAAGTGGTGTGCCTGCACTGCGGCCGCACCATCAGCCGGGGCAAGAAGCCCACCAACCTGGGCACCAGCTGCCTCTTGCGACACCTGCAGCGGTTCCACGGCCACGTGCTCAAGACCGACACCCCAGAGCCCGCACTGCCCTGCTTGGCAGCTGAGCGCGGGCCGCTGCACTCTGAGCTGTCAGGAGCTCCCTCCTTCGATGACCCCAGTGAGAAGCTTTACGACTCTCACCCAGTTGCCAAAAAAATCACAAGTCTCATAGCTGAAATGATTGCACTTGACCTCCAGCCATACTCTTTCGTAGACAATGTTGGCTTCAACAGGCTGCTCGAATACTTGAAACCTCAGTACTCCCTCCCCTCCCCCTCCTACTTCTCCAGGACAGCTATCCCAGGTATGTATGACAATGTGAAGCAGATCATCATGTCACAGCTGAAGGAAGCGGAGAGTGGGGTGGTCCACTTCACCTCCGGCATCTGGATGAGCAACCAGACCCGCGAGTACCTGACCCTCACTGCGCACTGGGTCACCTTCGCGTCCTCCGTACGCCCGCACTGCGAGGACCACCACTGCTCCGCCCTCTTGGACGTGTCGCAGGTGGACTGCGACTACAGCGGCAACGGCATCCAGAAGCAGCTGGAGTGCTGGTGGGAGGCCTGGGTGACCTCCCTCGGCCTCCAGGTTGGCATCACAGTCACGGACAACCCGAGCATCGGCAAGACGCTGAGCGAGGCGGAGCACTCGAGCGTGCAGTGCTTCAGCCACACAGTGAACCTGATTGTGAACGAGGCCATCAAGAGCCAGAGGATGGTGCAGAACCTGCTGAGCCTGGCGCGGAAGCTGTGCGAGCGCGTGCAGCGGTCTCCCCGGGCGCGGGAGAAGCTGGCGGAGCTGCAGCGGGAGTACGAGCTGCCGCCGCACGCGCTCATCCAGGACGTGCCGTCCCGGTGGAACACGTCCTTGCACATGCTCGAGCGGCTGCTGGAGCAGAAGAGGGCCATCAATGAGATGTCGATCGAGTGCAACTTCCGGGAGCTCATCAGCTGCGACCAGTGGGAGGTTATGCAGTCTGTGTGCCACGCACTGAGGCCCTTTGACGCCGCCAGCCGGGAGATGAACACCCCCGTGTCCACGCTGAGCCAGGTCATCCCCATGATCCACATCCTCAGCAGGAAGGTGGAGATGCTGTTCGGGGAGACCATGGGCATCGACACCATGCTGAAGTCACTGAAGGAAGCCATGGCCAGCCGCCTGGCCGCCACCCTCCACGACCCCAGGTACGTGTTCGCCACACTGCTGGACCCTCGCTACAAGGCCTCCCTGTTCACGGAGGAGGAGGCAGAGCAGTACAGGCAGGACTTAATCAGGGAGCTAGAACTACTGAATTCTACCTCAGAGGACGCAGCCGCCTCCCACGGCTGTGACTCAGGGTCCCTGCCGAGAGCCTCAGGCGGGGAGGACCTGTGGTCGCTGGTGGCGGAGGTGAAGAGGAGAGGGGGCAGGGAGAAGCCGCCCCAGGACACGGTGCTCGCCTACCTGGAGGAGGAGGTGCTAGAGCACGGCTGCGACCCACTCGCCTACTGGAGCTTGAAGCGCTCGGCCTGGCCCACACTGTCCACGCTGGCTGTCCGGTTCCTGGGCTGCCCCCCGAGCACGGTGACCTCCGAGAAGCTGTTCAGCACCCACACGGAGAACGGCAGCTTTGGCCAGCCCAGGCTCATGATGGAGCATTTTGAAAAACTCATCTTTTTAAAAGTGAACCTGCCCTTGATATACTTTCAGTATTGAACCCACCACAGAGCCGGAGCTGCAGACTAAAGGTGCTCCTCGTAGCGCGCTGTTGTACCAGGGCTGTGACCCACCCGGCGGGGCCATGTGGGACGCCGGGCCGGGCCTCGGGGGCCCCCCACCAGCTCTCACATCTCGTCCACGTGTGCCTTACTCCTCCTGCAGCCAGGTGTCGCCGAGCGTTTTCAGAAGTCCACTGGCAACAGCCTCTCTTCAGCGATGAAATAGGATGATCAGGTTTTAATTCATAACTGTAAAGTTTTTTAAAAGTTAGGGGTTAGTGATTTGTTTTACTAGAATGGAAAGAAGACATAAACAGTTTTATTTTGCAGGTTTTTTATTCAATTGTGTAAAAACCACAAATCAGGTACTGTATTTTAGTTAAACATTGCTTTAATGCAACAGAACAGCTTTCGTGGCTGTCCAAGGAAAGGTGTGAACAGGAGGGGGAGTCCAAGCCATCCTGACCAAGCAGTTCTCAGCTGTAGCTGTAAGTGTCGAGCAGAGAGAATATTCTGGAAGCTGACTCCACTCTGACAGGGACACGGCGTCCGAAATGAAACTGAAGCGAGGTGTCACAGAGTGTCAGTCATCTGATCACCAGAACGTTCGGTTCCATTCCGGGTTTTGTATTCAGGTTTTTCACGTAGTCAGTTAACTCAGAGGTACCCCAACTCTGTATCATGAGCTCCTCGAAATTGGATCCAAGTTTGTAAATTTGTGCTTATGATTTAGCCAGTGCATTAATCGAGACACTCACAGCAGACAACCCGCTGATCCCATCCCCACATGGCTTGTTCAGCGCCACACTCTGAAGCCATCCCTTTCCTGTGTGCACTGACCCCCAGTTTGAGCAGTTACGGCTGAGATCCCTTTTAGAGGATATGGCTTCTTAAAACAGGGAAGGTGCTGGTCGTACTGCAGTTGTGAAAATAGCCTTAGGCATTTAGATTGCTTATGATAAGGAAGATCCAGCCATCACTTGGGTGTCTAGAATCCCAGTGACATCAGAATGAAATATCAGTTGTCGTATTCTTTTACAAATCAATATGTCCTCAAAGTTTTTGTGTTAACATCTGAAAAAGGATGCATTTTCTCATTTCAATCAATTTAATATTGATCTTTTAGAAAGGTTGTCATTTTGTTAAAATATTGTACCTATACTTAATCTAAATTTGCGTGGACTATGCTTTAGTGTATTTATAAATGGTGAACCCAGTTTCTGAAATTAAATTTTTTATTTGCAATTTTCTAGTGCTCGTGGATACTGGCTCTTTATTTTGCGGGGGAAATAAAACAGGCATCCTCTTTGGGAACCAACACATAGAAACCACATGGTGCAGCCCCAGCCAGGCACCGGGAAGCAGAATCGGAGCTGAACCCCTATCTCTGACGTGGTGATGGTGAGGATGGCAAAGGCTCTGGGCCTGGTGTTGGCGGGGAGTGGGCGCAGCGTGCTGGCCAGGGCCACAGCTGGGAAGGAGAGGGCACGGCATCCACAGCCAGCTCACCAGCCTGTGTTTGGGAGGGTTACTCTGAGTTTTCACACCCTTAGAATTTTGGGGTGCTGAGCTTCGTGAGTTGTCCTCTAAAGCAGGGCAGCCCACATCACTGGCACGATGGCACCCGTCCCCTACCCCTGGGCCACAGTCACAATAGGAGTGGAAGCCCCTGCCCCCGCCACCCAGCCGTGACAGGCTGGCGTAGTGGAGCCAGGGAAGCTCCGTGTCCCTGCACACACGGCCACGTGCTGCGGTTCTCTGCGGAGGGGTCCTGTACTGCTGCCGTGTCTGAAAAGGGGTTGTGGCCCCACTCAGGTGGCACTGGGGGCGCCCCACCTGTACACTACACCCAGAGTTGTGACACCTGTTGAACCTGGCGCCCTCCGGGACAGCAGCCCAAGGGACAGGTGCGCCTACGGGGACCAGGTCAGCTGGTCCCACCCAACTCTGCACATGGTATCTCTGCCTCTCGGTGCTATTTTGGGCAGGGTCTTGGACTTTTTGGGTCTCTCGGGTAATAAAAAGCCCTGGTGTATGCCTCAAAAGCATCCTGCTCTGTGAATGAAACTACCAGTTGTGTAATAAAACAATCTTACCTGAAGCTAGAATTCCCTTTCCTTCATTTGTAACCATGAGAGAGTAGCTGGTGTCAGGCCAACCCTCCCTCAAGAATTATCAAAGCTGTATAGCCTTTTTTCCTTTTCTTTCTGTTTTTGTCCCTTTTCTTCTTTTCTTCTGGGTTTGAGTCTGGGACTCAAACGTGCTGGGCGGGTGCAGCGCTGGCCCGCAGCGACTTTTTGAAAAGAGCTTGGTAGAGACACTGGAGAGCAGTCACGACTGCCAGGTTCGCAAAAACGGCATCTGGAGTAGGGCCCTGTGCTTGGGACTTCCTTTCCTGTTGAGACACTTGCTGGGCCTGGCTGTGAGCCTGAGCAGGTGGCAGCCCGAGCTGCACAGGGCTGCGCATGGAGACCCTAGTGAACTGTGAAGCCGCCACGTCCAGGACTCCAGGAGCCAGCAGTGGGCCTAGCGGCAGGGCTGCTTCCTCCTGGGCTCCTCATGCCCAGGGCACAAGCCAGGAGACAGGCCACTAGTGCCAGTGCTCAGGCAGCTGCCAAGATGGCTGACTTCCAGGTGAGGTGCTGCGAGCGGGGTCATCTCAGCCTCTGCTGCACCGGGGGACTGCCCGTCCACCTTGGAGAGAATGCTGTCCCGAGACCTGCTCAGCGCAGTGATCACAGCTGCTGAGACCTCATGTACAGTGTGACCCTCAGTCAGAACTTGCATCATCAGGCACACAGGACCTCATGCTGAGAGGTGACCCTCGCACAGGCCCAGACACGAGCCCCGCATGCCCGTCAGAGATCAAGAGACTGAAAGTTGGAAATGTACTTCCTACCATGGACCAGTGTGGCTCCCCTGGCTCCTGCACTGCCTGTCACCGGAGAGGGTGAGAATTACAATTCTAAGCTAGTAGGTACCATGATACACCTATAATTGAAGGAGGCTGATGCAGGAAAGTCACAACTTCAATTCCCAGTTGGGCAACTTAGGGACACCCTGCCTCAATAAATAAAGGGCTGGAAATACTCAGTTTTGGATTGTCCCTGATGCAATCTCCCATTCTGAAAGACAAGATTTAAAATTTACTTTTGCCCCTTCATAAACTTGAAATACCGTAGTTGGACCATGGTAAATCGGGGACCATCAGTATTTATGAAAAGGGAGCGAATGCTGCCCAGGAGTAAGAAGTGATAAATGAACACCTTTAAACTAAAAACCACCGTGGCAAATGAGTTCCGCAGGTGGATTGAATGGCAGAGTGGAAGTGGACAAGAGGATTTCTGAGCTGGGAGCCAGCCTCGGCACCGGGACAGGCAGGGGTAGGGCGTGTGACCAAGTCACAGGGACCAACACACAGGGGAGCAGCCTGATGGGCCTCCCGGAGTACAGATACCAGGAGGACTGAACCCCAAACAGGACGAGATGAACCAGCATGCCGGCAAAGCGCGGGGAGCCAAAGACGGTGTCTGGAAGGCAGAAGGGAAAAGCTAGAATTCCCTTTCCTTTATTTGTGACCATGAGAGAGCTGGTGTCAGGCCAACCCTCCCTCAAGAATTACCAAAGCCGTATAGATCCTTTTTCCCTGCATCCCTAGATGCAGCAGGCAGTCACGTACCTAGAGCAGGAACAGTGTGGTTGAAACCATGGGGTGGCATCTTGGAGGGCCCAGGCTAGGCTTCTGTGCCAATGAAAATACTTCTCGAAAATGGCAATGATAGGGTCTCACTAAGCCTTCAGGCTGGGCTGAACTTGCTGTGCTGCCCCCGCCTCCCGAAGTGGTGTGATGCACAGGTGTGCCCATCTACAGCAAACATCACAGTCAACGGCGAAAGACAAAGATGCTCCTGTAAGATGAGGAAGAAGGCAAAGATGGTTCCTGCCGCCACTTCAACACAAGACGGGAAGTACTCACCGGAGCAGCTCGGCAGGAAACAGACATAGAAGGCATCCAAACTGGAAAAGAGGAAGTAAAGTTACCTCTGTTCACAGGTCACACCGAGAAATGTAGAAAACCCTTAAGATTTCACACACGGAGAGCTAGTAAATGAATTCAGCTAAGTAGTACGATGCAAAGTCAATATGGAAAAATCAACTGCACTTCTGTACATTAACAATGAACAATGCAAAACAAAACAGTTTCACTTACAGTAGCATTACAAAGAATAAAATACTTAAGGTCAGAGACATGTACAGTGAAACGTACAAACATTTCAGAAAGAAAAATAAATGGAAAGACATCCTATGTTCATGGATTGGAAGGTCTAAATATGGTTAAGATGCCAGCAGCTCCCAAAGTGATCTACACATCTGATGCAATCCCTACCAAAATCACAACAATGTGTTTTGTTTTTTTACAGAAATAGAAAAAGGTCACTAGATTTTTATGAAATCTCAGACTCCAAATCGCCAAAATAATCTTGAAGAAGGATAATTTTGGAGTTGTCATACTTTCTGATTTCAAGCCCTACCACAAAACTACAGTAATCAAAAGTTGTGGTATAGTCATCAAGATGGACACATTGGTCAGTGAAATTGAATAGAGCCCACAGATAAACCCTGACATTCCCGGTCAGATGACTTTTGGCAATGGTGCTAAAACCTTTGGGAAATGATAGCCTTTTCCCCAAATGGTGCAGGGCAAATTGGTTGTCCATAGGCAGAAGGAGAGGATACCTTATGCAAAAATTAATGCAAGACGTCCTAGGATCGCGTCTGGAGAGTGTTCTGCCAGCTTTGGAAAGAGGAGGGAGAGCAGCCCAGCAGGGCACCCCTTCCATTCCCAGCTTGCCCGGTAGCTGGTGACTGGGTGACGCTCAGCAGCAGCCCTCGGCCATGGGCGGAAATCCCTCCTTCCCAGACCCTGCGGGAACTGGGATCCGCCTTCTCCTCAAAGGAACTATGGCGGCCCTTAGACCCCTCGTGAAGCCCAGGATCGTCAAGAGGACCAAGAAGTTCATCCGGCACCCGTCAGACCAATGTGTCAAAATTAGGCGCAACTGGCGGAAACCCAGAGGCATCGAAGGTCAGATCTTGATGCCCAGCGTAGGTTTGGAAGCGGTAAACAGACAAGGCACATGCTGCCCAGTGGCTTCTGCAAGCTCCTGATTTCGTGGATGTGACAAAGGCACAGGCAACCAAAGGACAGACAGTTTGGGCTTGATGCCAACATTTCTTAATCTGTGCACCAAAAGACACTCTCCATAAAGTAAAAGGGCAACCCCCTGAGGAGAGAAAATGTTTGCTAATCACATCTGCTAAGGGATTGATAGCCTAAAATTCAGTAACGTCAACCACAGAACCCGATTTAAAGCAGGCAGAGACTCGAGCAGACCTTGCTCCAAGGAAGAGACTCGCAGCTGGCTGGCGGGCACATGAAGCACACCGGCCTCACCAGTCATTAGGGAAGCGCACAACAAACCGCACCGAGGCGGGGCCGCACGCGCACCGGCAGGCAGGGCCAGAACAGCCCCAGATGGCAGCCTGCGCACGCGTACTGTTGGTGGCAACTTCAGACCGCACAGTGGCTGGAAAACCCTACGGAAGTTCCTCAAAAAGTTACAAACAGAATCACCATGTGGTGGGTGTAGACTAAAACGTTGAGATCGGGTCTCGGAGTTGTCTGCGCCACATTCATAGCAGCACGGTTCAAGCAGCCAAGTGCAGGGCAGCTGATGACAAACATGGTCTGTCCGTGAAGGACGCCTACCCGGCCTTGAGGAGGTCTCTGAAATCTGTCAGCCATGGACCTGTGAAGTAAGCCAGTCACAAGAGGGTGCGTGGTAAATACTGCCTGCCTCTACTCACAGGAGGCCCCCACAGCAGACAGAGTGGAAAAGACAGGAGGCATGAAGCTGTCTTCACACATGGCAGGACCACTGAGGGAGAAGATCCGAGGAAATTGACTAAGAAAAGTTACTAGAAATAATAAGCGAGTTTAGCAGAGTTGCAGTAAAAATGACTAAGGTTTCAGCGTACACAAGCAATTAACATGTTTTAGCCAGGCATGGTGGCACACAGCGGGAAGCCCACAGCCTGATAGGCTGAGGGTCACTGCGAGCTCAAGGCCAGCCTGGGGTACACAGTGAGACCCTGTCTCCAAAAACAAAAAAAAAGGGAAGGGAGGAGAGAAGGGAGGAAAAGAAAAAGTAAAGAAGGAGAGAAAGAAGAAAAAAGAGGGAGAGTTTGCTTATGTTATAAAATGAGTGAATGGTCAGTCTGGTGTGGTGGTGCCCACCTATAATCCCAGCACTTGGGAAGCTGAGGCAGGAGGATTGTTGCGAGTTCAAGACCAGCCTGGGCTACAAAGTAAGCTCAAGGCCAGCCTAACTGCAGAGGGAGACCCTATCTCAAAAAGATGAAACAAAAAATAAAAATGAATAAATGAAAAAATTGTTTGGTATGTTTTAAAATACCATCTACCACAGGGGACTGAGGCAGGAAGATTAAGTTTCTGAGCCAGCCTGGGCTATGTAAGGAGACCCCATCTCAAAAAAATTACAACAATATCAGAAATAGGAAATATTTATAGTAAATCTGACAGAAGATATGCATAATCTATAGACCAAAAACCATAAAGCATTCCTAAGGAAATTTCAGAATATTCAAGTAAATGGAAAGGCCATGCTTATGGATTTGGAGGTTCAGTATTGCTAATACCCTAATTCTTCTGACTTGACCTGTATAAATCAATGCCACCTCAACTGACTAAACAACTGATTTTAAAAATCACAAGGTAAACTGGGTGTGGTGCCACATGCCTGTAATCCCAGCACTTGGGATGCTGAGGCGGGAGGATTGTTGTGAGTTCAAGACCAGCCTGGGCTACAAAGTGAGCTCAAGGCCAGCCTGAACTGCATAGGGAAACCCTGTCGCAAAAAGACAAAAAAAAAAGAAAATCACAGGCAAATGGAAAGGATATAGGAAAGCCACATCCTTTTTTTTTTTTCTTTGAGACAGGGTCTCACTGTGCAGTTCAGGCTGGCCTTGAGCTCACTTTGTAGCCCAGGCTGGTCTCAAACTCACAGCAATCCTCCTGTCTCAGCCTCCCAAATGCTAGGATTACAGCTGTGCACCACCACACCCAGCTGCCACATCCATTTTGAAAAGGGTAACATTGGACCTCACTCCAACTTCCAGACTTATGAGTGATGGTCATCAAGACATCATGATATTGGTATGAGACAGAAAGGTGGATCCACAGACAATAAAATCCAGAAACCTGTCGTCCCATACATAATCGAGTGATTTCTTTAAAAATCTACTTTGAGTTATAAAACATGATAAAATCCACCCACGTTTAGTGCACAAGTCAGCAAGTCTTGATGAAAACACAGGCAGCATGGCGAATCCATGGCACGCATGCCGCAGCGGGCTGTTTATCATTGCAAGCTCTAAAAGGTTCACCCTCACTGAAATACAGACTAGTCCCTTCCCCCAGAATAGCTTCCCTCATCCCCTCTTTTGAAACAGTCTATTTTTTTAACAGACTCAATTTGTTAGAGCAGTTTTGGTTTCCTAGCAAAGCTAACAGAAAGTACAGTGTCATCTGTCCCCCTCCACTCTCAACTCCAGGTTGGACCACCTGTTGTCTTGAATCCACAGGGACATTTCATGGTCACCCGCAGCCCAGGCTAACTGAGAGATCACGCTTGTGGCCAAGCAGCCCACAGACCTATCTTCACCAATGCCTCATGACCTGTGTCCTCCGCCGCAGGATCACACAGAATGGTTCCCCACCCCAAGACCCCGTGCCCCCCACCCCCGAGCCCAACATCACAGGCTGGGTTTGCTCGGTGGGTTTGGAATCCGACTGCACGCTGCAGCCTTTTCAGACAGGCTTCTTTCACTTCCAAGTGTGCACTTCGTTTTTCTGCGTGTCTTTTCAGGGCCTGATCACTTGTTCTGGGTGGACCGGTTTATGTGTCCCTCACCAGTGGAGGAAACCCTGACTGCCTCCCAGTGCGGGCGACGCTGAACGAAGCTGCCTGGAACGTCCATGACCATCTTTGTGCAGACATGAGTTTCCAGGTTTTTGGGTACATACCAAGGAGTTCGATCATATTTAGCTTTGTAAGAAACTGCAAGTTTTGCATTCCCATCAGCACTTAGTTCCTGCTGATCCACAGCCTCACAACAGTATCAAAAACAGAAAATATTTATGGCAAACTCAACAAAACATCTGCATGCTGTGGCATTGTCCATGTTGGATTTTTGCCATTCCCGTAGTTGTACATGGTATCTTACTGTTCTAAATTGCAAAATTCCTGTAGGATGTGGAGTTTTTCATGTGCTTATTTGCAATCTGTGTATCTACTTTGATGAAAAGTCCAGATAGTTTCTCCATTTTTAAATCAACTGTTGAGTTTTAAGATTCTTTGTATATTTAGGGTAATACTCCTTTTGTTTTTGTTTTTTTGATTTTTTCTGGTACCGGGAATCGAACTCACGACCTCACGCTTGCCAGGCAGGTGCTGTGCCGCTGAGCTAAATCCCCAGCCCCTTGGTAATACTCCTTGATCAGATACATCTTTCAGTCTTGTGGCTTGCCTTCTTGGTCTTTTTCATCAGCTGTGTGTGTGTGTCACTGGGGATCAAACGGCCTGGAACTTGCTAGGCAAGTGCTTACCAACGAGCTGCACTCAAGCCTCTAGAGTGAACTAATTTTTGAGAAAAGTGCAAAACTAATTCGGTAAAGAACAGATAATCTTCCTAACAAATGGTGTGAGAAACTGGATATTCATGTGAAAAACTTCCAGTCCATACTTCCCGACATATAAAAAATTTAAATGGATCACTGATCTAAATATAAAATGCGGGCCAGGGATATAGCTCTGTGGCACAGTGCTTGCCTGGCAAGCACAAGGTCCTGAGTTCAATTCCCGGTACCAAAAATAAATGTTAAGCCATTAAACTTTTAGCAGAAAACAGGGCAGTGTTTGCCTCACATGCTTTGGGTTTGACTCCTACCACCTCCAAAAATAATTTTTAAAATAAGATAAAATTTTCATAACCTCAAGTTGGTCAAGATTTCTCAATACAAGTATATGATCCATAAGAAAAAAACTGATTAACTGGACTGAACAACAACATCCCTAAGACAGTTTAAGGAGTGAAAAGACATTTTTACAAATCATGTCTACCTAACAAAGGACTTGAATCCAGAATATATAAGGAACTCTGAAACTCTGAAAACAACCCAGCAACAGCTGGGCGAGTGGTTGCACAGAAGCAGATCACGGATTATTCAAAGGGACTTCGGGCTGGAGCAGGCGCCAGTCAAGGGGTCCGCTCAGCGTCCAGCCCTGGGGACTGCGATATGGGTGGACACCTGCCAAGCCGAGTCAAACACTCACTTTCCGTATGCATGGCACGTTAGGCCTGTGGCACCTCAGCGAAGCTGCTTTTCAGACAGTGTCTTTAACAAAAGTGTGTGGAGAATTTTTGATTTGAAAGTGATTATCAAGATATAACAGCCTAATACGTGGAAGAACTTCAAATGGTTTGGGGAACACCTGGAGAGACCCGAGTGTGGACAGGCAGTGTTTGGGTTCGTCTTACTGTGCACTGGGCTACTGCGCCAGTGGGGGTATAGCTCAGTGGTGAGTGCTTGCCAAGCACCAGAGGGAAAACAAAGAGTACTGGGTTATGTGGGTTACAGCCTTGTTTTTAGGAGATGCATGGTAAAGCACTCAGGGTCTGCCCCGGGTTCCTAGAGATTGGCATCTGCAGCATGATTTCAGAAGGCTCAGCAAAATACGTGTGTGTGTGTGTGTGTGTGTGTGTGTGTGTGTGTGTGTGTGAGAGAGAGAGAGAGAGAGAGAGAGAGAGAGAGAGAGAGAGAGAGAGCACATCTGTAGATAGGGCAAATGTTTAATAACTTCATTTAGTCTGGGTATATTGTGATCACTGATTTTCAAATTCTTTAGACTTAAAATTCTTTCATATTCTTTACATGTTAAAATTTTTCATAGTGAAAAGCTGGAAAGAAGTTAAAATGTGTCCATCGAGATGGCTAAAAGAAACAAGTTAAAACAGAAAACACTAAGTTCAGAAATTGCTTCCTGTGCATGTATCACTGGGCAGAGGCCCTGCAGGACTCCCGCAGTGGGCAAGGGACAACCGACGGCTGAGGGGCTGAGAACCCGTGGGTCACATGAACAAGGCACGGGTGGCTGTGTGGCTTCTCACCTGTGCAAACGTGCGTGGATATGTGTGCATGTGACATGGGCACACCTCTCCGTCCACAGAAGGTCCTGAAAGCAGACGCCCTGACAGCCCCAAGCAAACCCAGCACCCCAGTGCTGGCTCTAAAGCAGCTCCCACCTAAGCAACCAGGGCCCCTCCAAGATGCAGCCAGTCCAGGGCCCAGAAGACACGCTGCTGAGCTGTAAGGGCAGGACACACGCTAAGACAGGGTCATGGAGCCACAGCGGCTAGACCAGGTGCCCACCAGCCAGTCCCGTAAATGTGAACAACAAAGGCTGAAGCCAGGCAGCAATCTAGATTGCATACTGATAACAGATAATGTACCAATATAAGTAAATAACAACATAAGCACTGATAACAAAGGGGTAGGAGCTTGCCATGCAGGGTGGAGAGTATGGGGGGGACGTGAAGGGGCTTCGGTCTGAAGCCAGCTCTCCAAGCCTCACCGTGGAGACCGCCCCACAAGCAGCAGCACTGTGCCCCAGGGAAGACCTGTCCAGTCCCCTGCCTGCTGCAGGCTCACACCTGAGACAGCAGCTAGAGACGCCACCCGCAGTGTTCAGCTGCTCTCAAAAGGCTCAGAAAAATGACCTCTGTGTGGTATGTGCAGCGTGAGATGCACGCATAGCACAGGTGCGGTGTGTGGCGTGTGCCTCTGCACACAGCAGCAAGCCAGTGCCTAGCAGGGCCACACTCTGCATGGATGTTGAGGTGGCACAAAAGCCTCAAACTGCCCTTCAGGTGGGTGGCACCTGGGCAAGGCCGTCTCCAGGGTGACACATACCACAGGACACTGTTTAAGCAAATGCTAAAGTTTATTCTCATTGCCTTTTGAACATGTTCTCTCCTACCAGCTCCATCTGGAGTGGAGAAGATGCTCCGGCAGCAGGGACCCTGTGCTCACCAGAGCCACCACGGCTGGGCACTGGGGCCGTCCTGGCTTGGCCCTGTGCCCCTGTGGACACAGGGGTGCCTGGGCTTGGCAATACATGGCCCTGCTGCCCACCCTGGTGGCACATGGGAGGTGCAGGGCCACGTGTCCTCAACAGCGGCTCTGGGTGCCAGTAAGGCCCACCCTGGGCCCCTTGCTGCTCACCAAGCAACCAGGGCTGGCCCTCAGGACGGCCTGAGAAGTCGCTCCAGAAGCACCAGCTTCGTCTGCAGGTTGACATCTATTGGAGGTAGTCTGGTGAGGTTCAGACTCACACCAGTGGTGCCTGCGATGCCGGCCAGGACGCGGTGGGTGTCCCTGTAGTGGGCGAGGTGCTCGGGCACAGCCTCCATGAGGACATGGGTGTAGGCCAGCATGCCCGCCGCGCCGGGCGACAAGTCTTCCCTCTTGTCATACCTGGGGAGGAGAGCAGGCTGCGCCCACCTGTGCCCGTGTGCGTGGGGGCCCTGAGGGCACCCACGGGGCACCGGCAGCCCCGCGCTGTGGACACATACCTCCAGGCACTGTTGACCTGCAGGAACCTTGACACCCCGGTCTGTGCAGCAGCCACGTCGATGTGCAGGAGGACGTCTGGGAAACAAGCGGGGTCAGCCTCGCGCCCAGCGGCGGGGCGGGCTCAGCCTCGTGCCCAGTGGGGGCTCGCCGCCCCGGGCTGCACCAGCACTGACCTGTCCCAGGGGCCACCAGCTCATGCAGTCGCTGCATGGCCACACCCCCAGGGTAGTTGAAGTGGGACACGTAGAGGGACGTGGCCGTGTAGGCGGCGTTCACCAGCAGGTGTCCAAACACGAGCAGGGTCCCCGCCTTGTACAGCCGAGACTTTCTGTAATTATTCAGACTGAAAAGGAACAGGCACATTCGGGACAGCGGCAGGGAAAGGCCAATATCTGACGGCACACAGGTAACGGGCCACGGGGCACGGCACACGGCCTGCTTCCAACCGCACCGAGTTCATCACTGAACACACGCTGCTCAACACGTGCTTAAAATACTACCTTAGGAACTCTGAAATGCCGCCCAAGACACCCACCTAAAACTTCAGTTTTCAAAAACTCCCGGTTACTGATCAGGTTGAGGCCGGGTTACTGCATGCCCGGCTTACTGCCTGATCTTGCTGGGAAAGTTAGGATCAAAGAGGAGATGGAAGGACCCAGGGTACCAGCCAGGAGGAACGAGAGGCTTCAGCCTCACCTGCCTCCCGACGTGGGACCCCAGGCCAGGCCACATCCTGCATCACTGCTCTGAGCTGTGTCTTCTGAGCGCCACCAGGCCGACTGCCTCCCTGCCCCAGAGGGTCACTGCTCTGTCCTTCCGCTCCTCTCTGAGAACTGCTTCACTTTGTCTCAAGTCGCCTGCCTGCCTGTGCCAACCAGGGTTCCCGGCCCAGGGCCCCGCTCAGCACCTGCTGGTGTCGCCTAGGGTTTGTCTGCTCCTGTCAGACCCGAAAAATGTTTCCGCTGAACCGTGTCACCCAGCTGCAGCCCTGATCAGCAGACTACTCTTGTTGCTTGGTCTGTGGCTCCGTCTCTTTAAGGGCTGATTTTACAAACAGCTTTGAGGACCTATGCTGCCTGTGCCTTTCCCATCACCTGTGCCTGGTGCTTAGTGATGGCAGCTACGCGCCAGACTGGGTGGCCCAGCAGGACAGGAATGTATGCTCTCTGGCCCTTCACAGCAAAGTGCCAGCCGAGGCCGCCACCAAACACACTCAGCTCTGGTCCTCCTCTGGACTGGCCCACCTGTACCCTGACCAGGGATGAGAACAAACCAGGCTGCGTCCTGGGGCGACACCGTCGCAAGCACACAGGGATATGGGAACTGCTGCTGGTGCCAGGCAAGGTGAGTCCTGCAGCAGTGACCAGAAAGCCACTCTCTGCCCATGGAGATATACACCTGACTACCCAGAGCTGCCTCAGGCCCCCAAAGGCCCCCAGGGACAGCTCATCCCCACGGCAGGCACATCCGGGAAGCTGCTCCCCACTGGATGAGGCCAGTGTGCTCAGACCACTCACCGCCTGACGCCTCCACGTCCCCTGCCTCCTGATCTGGACAAGCCGAGTCTAGCTCACAGTGACCCTGGCCCTGGTACAAGGTGCATGGTGGCACAGAACCCATCCAGCCACTCTATCTCCCCAACCTTGGCCTCCCCAGGATGCAGGTTGGGGTCTACACCCTCTTTAGAGCTCTGAGCTGGCCTGAAATGGAAGGCAGCTATGAGGAAAAAGCAAGGGGCAGATTTAATAAAAGCTTGCCTGACCGGGGCAAAGACACGGCAGTGAGAGTGACAGGGACCGGGCCGTGCTACAGGCAGGTCGGGTGACGGCGGGCAGGCTTCTCCGAGGTGTTGGCCCACTGGTGCGTGTTGGGATGGGGCAGGACCCCGAGGGCAGGTGGGCACCCCGTGCCTGGGCCACCGCGCCCCATCCAGGGACTGCATCACAGCTTCCTCACCCCTCCAGAGTGAGGCCTCTGTGCCTCTCAGGCACCAAGACACCCACTGTTCCCACCAGCTGGTGAGTTCTGGCCGTGGCATGGCTGGCCGCCTCGGCTGGGTCTTCTCCAGTCCACACGAAGAAATGGGCAGTGCGAGCTCCAGCTCCCAGGGGCCAGCAACACTATGAGTGTGGTGGCCGCGTAGAGAGCCCAGCCTCCAGTGACCCCACGCCTGGGCCTCACTGCTCCCCCCACAGAAGCAGCAGCACCTCCCTGCCTCCCCCACACCAGGTCCACCCAGAGAGGCAGTCGCCCTGACCTGGCGACCCACCTGACCCGTCGGCCAGTAGATGTGGAGCCTGTCTGAGTCCCAGCTCCATGACCAGTGCCACCACCTGCAACTTTTCCTCAGGAACCAACCCTGGAGCTGGCAAAGCCCCATGTGGACAGGAACAGACTGGCAGCCAGTGACTGGCAGAGAACAGCCAGACAGGGGCCCAGCGAGGCCGCTGCCACGGCTCAGGAGGAGCACAGTGCCCACACCACGCTCCCACGTTCACCATAAACTCCATCCCACCGTAGACGAGCAGAGACTGACAAGCGCCAGGCTGGGCGGCTCAGGGGCGAGACTCCCCCAGCGCGTACGGCCCTGGGTTCTACCCCCAGCCTCAAGAAGGAGAAAGCAGGAAAAGAAAAAGAAGAAAGTACAGCTAAGTGCCACCCCACAGCGCACTCACAGGTAGGAGCAGCCCCTGGCGGCCACGACATTGAGCCCTGGGAAGGCGTAGATGACGAAGCGCAGCTCCTTGTGCGGAAGGAGCGAGTACAGGGCGACGAAGCCCAGGGCCGGCAGCGTCAGCGCGTGGGTCCTTCGGTCCATGGCGCCCAGGGGCACAAACAGGAGGCTGCAGCCCAGGCCGCGGGGCAGGGCCGAATAGAAATACCACAGGAGCGGGGAGGTCTGCAGGCGGGTTAAGGAGGCCATGCACACATCACCCACAGGGTGGCTGTCCCCAGGAGGGGTCTCCACAGGCGCAGCAGCTGGAGGCCAGGCCCCCTGGCCCAGAGCAGTCCCAGAAGCAGCAGAAGGGGGCACGGGTCCTGATGCTTCCACAGCTGCCCGGCTCCCCCAGGGCCTCCCAGCCAGGAGGCAGCTGGAAGGATACGCCCCAGTTGGAGCTCTTGTTCAGGACTGTGTTATACCACAGCACCGTCCCTTCGGGCCACACGAGGTATCTCCAGAAATAGGAGTCCACAGCAACCGTCAGTCCTGATAACAGAATGAAACATCCTCATAACAGGTACAGACACATAGGAGGCTCAGGCTTGGACCCAAGTTCTGTGCCACAGGATGCCAGCCCCCACAATCCAGCCCACGTGGCTCGCACACTGAGTGGCTTCGCACGCAAGGAGCCAACCGCACTGGGGACAGTGCTTCCTGAGCGAGGTCACCCCCGGCCCGCCTCGGCTTAAGGGCTGTGGGAGCCACTGCCAGAGTACAGCAGGGGCACAGCTGGACGGCATCATTTTAAAAGTTAAGGTAAATGTTTGTTTGGTTTTTTTCTTGGTACCAGGAATCTAATTCAGGACCTTGCACTTGCCAGGCAGGCGCTGTGCCACTGAGGTATATCCCTGGCCCAGTAAATGTATTTAACCATTTTTTTTTTTTAAGCCAAACTTGGGTTTGTAAAACAAAGCAACACACAATCCACTCAGCAACCCCTAGGGAATCTGGCTCACCGAGACAGAGCATCCCCGCAGGCACTGTGTGGCGGAGCAGCGTGGCCATGGACAGCCGTCGGCGGAACAGGGACAGCAGTAGCAGCAGACCCAGCAGCAGGCTCAGCTCAGCCCTGAAGACGATGATGGCCAGCGCCGAGAGCCAGATGAAGCGGGCCCAGAGGTGCTGCAGCCACGCCACCAGGGCTGGCAGCACTGCGAAGAGCAGACGGAGGTCAGGGGCGGGCCAGGAAGAGCACCGTGCGAGGGGGCGCATCGCCTTTTCCTCACACTGCTGCCCGCTGGGGGGTGCACAGGAACCCACCCTAAGCACAGGGACCCCAGGCACCCACGGAGCAGCTGCTGCAGGGAGACACATGCTCACACCTGCGAAGCAGTGTCCGCGGCCCAGCCGCTACTACATACCCACGGCGAGGGCCAGCACGTTGGGCAGTGTCCGCGTGCAGTAGAACATCAGGTGGAACTGTGTGGCTGTCACCCAGCAGAACATGGTGGCCACTGTAGCCCCAAACTGCCGCCTCACTTCTTTTTGTAATGTCCACAGTCCCCAAATCACGCCCAGCCCAAGCACTCCTCTGACTAAACAAAGAAACAAAGACAGCACGTTGATGTCGGGCAGACAGGATGGTGACGCCGAGGGTCCTGTCAGAGCACTCCATGGGAATCTGCAGAAGCCACTGGGGGAGGTGCACCCAGACGCTGGGCACCTGCAGACCTCTGCCCCAACATGGCCCAGCACCCCACTGGGCTCCCTGCCACCTCCACACCACAGGCAGGACTTCCCTGTGACCCATGTGGTGGTTATGGCCACATCCTGGGTTACCAGGTTCCCTACAAACATTGCCTGGGCGTAGTGACGTGCACCTGTAATCCCAGCACGAGAGGCTGAGGTAGGATCTGTCTGAGCAAGCTTGAGGTCAGCCTGGGCTACATATGGAATTCAAGGCCAGCCTGAACTACAAAGTGAGGCCCTGTCTCAAAATAACAAGAAAATAAAAAGGAAACTAGGTTCCCTGCACACGGAAGTGATACACACAGGGGAGTCATTACACGCTGTATGCATACGTGGAATGATCACTCTCTAGCCCTGAGTGCTAGTACCATGTCTCCATTAAAATTATTTAAAAGCTCTCACACAGACACAGGGAGGCCCAGAAGGACCTGCGAACAGGCCAGCGTGACGGCCCCTGGGAGGCAAGGTTTGTCTACATGTCCCCAGTGCAGTGTGCCGTCCCTATAGCAAAAGCTCTGGGATCCAAAGGGGAGCAGGGCCCCTGCAGGACAGTGCCTCACCCCACACATGGTGTGTGTGCCCCCACACCCAGGCAGGTCTGACCACCAGGCCGATGTGACTGAATGTGGGCCCACTGCCTGACGTCCTGGGATGACGCCACCATGCTCCCCTCGTTTGAAGACCCCCTTACTTATCAGCTGAGAATAAAACTTGGACACTTCCAGCAGCGAGAGCACACACACCACAGGGCTAGAGAATGCTGCGAGCAACAGTGGCCCCAGGAACGTCCTAGGCACGACACCAGGGAACTCGTGGTGGTCATACTGCAAAGGAGCCAAGGACGGGAGTGTCAGCAAGAGGACTGGGGACAAACTGAGACCCTCACCCACCGGGTGGGGCAGTGGCCTCACCTCATCCAGGTCCAGCTGGTGGAAGAGCAGGTCATGTGTGGCCTGCAGGTTGAAGCTCTCCTCCACCTTGGTGTAGGGACAGACGACAAGGTGGACAGCAGCAACTGAGACCAGCAGCCCCAGCAGCGGCAGTGGGGACTGCCTGCCTGATGACCTCTTCCTAGCCATGGGAGCGGCACCTGAAGTACATTCCCAGCACAGCCGTCAGTACCGCCAGCCATGCACCTGAAGAAGAGCCGGACTCCCGTTTCAGAAGCCCTGAGTCATGCCTGCAAGGTCTGGGGAAGGGCCAGCCCTGCTACTCTCACAACTCCTGTGATCCTGAAAGAAGTCAGGGAGGAGAAGCCTGCAGTCCTAACAGCTCTCGGGTCTCCTAGAGAGATGCCAGCTGCAGAACCAGCTCCACACCTGGCCAGGAGGGTAGTGAGACAAACCCACTGGCCTCCTGAACCAGCCACAGGACGGGGAGTGGGTGGCTTCGAGGTGGGAGCTGAGTAGGAGGAACACACATGGACGGTGAGAGGGACAGCTGCCAGGGACACAGGGCACAGGGCAGCCAGAACTCCCATGCCAGGACAGCAGGGCTATGGACGCTATAGAATTTCACCCGGAGGGTCGCGGGGCTAGCAGGCTTTCTCCAGGAGAAACTCATGCTGCCCGAAGTGGTCACCCAAATACTAACAGGATGACCTTGGGGAGCCCCAGCAGGGAGCTTCCCGAGAACCCATGAGACTCAGGGGCTAACACCCAGAAGATGGGGGATGAGGAACAAATGCAGCTGCATGTCTGAGTTGTTTCAAAACAAGGGTGATTTTTTTTTTTTTTTTTTTTTTTTGGTGGTACTGGGGATTGA
Source organism: Chinchilla lanigera (assembly GCF_000276665.1). Classification (NCBI taxonomy): domain Eukaryota; kingdom Metazoa; phylum Chordata; class Mammalia; order Rodentia; family Chinchillidae; genus Chinchilla; species Chinchilla lanigera. Next base: position 33,037,820 of record NW_004955413.1, read on the forward strand.
ACTTAGGGCCTTGTGCATGCTAGGCAAGCGCTCTACCACTGAGCTACATCCCCAGCCCCCTTGATCTTATTCTGTCAAAACCAGAAGGATCAGAAGCCAAGGGGGAGAGCCATGACTCTCACTGTTAACACCTCTACACAATCAGAGTTAAGTCTCTACTTTCCAGAGCCAGCAAGCAGCAGGCCATCAAGGGGAGAACGCAGCAGACCAGAAGGAGCAGAGATCCCATAGGATGGAGGGGAGGGAAAGGGAAAAGAGACCTAAGAATTTTAGGGTGACCAAAATGGCATGCAGTTCCTGTTAGAACGATGTAACTTTTTCCCTTTCCCAAATATTAAAAACTTGGTACCACGAGAAAAATCCATCAGCCAGTTAGAAATGCTGTGCGCCTGGACAGAGGAAGGTGCTGCAGTCTATCTGTCTCCCTCTTTTAAGCTCCACAACAGCAGGGCATCGGCTGTTCTCCCCACCACTGTCACCTCAACCCGAGACGGAGCCTGTCCTCGAGAAGCCGGCCCAGTGGCTGACGGACGCCATGCGGGAGGTCTGAACTCACATCCTGGGGCAGGGCTGGCTGCCAGTGCCCAGGGGCCACTCCACAAACTAGCTGGGGAAGAAACTCAGTGAAACCTCGGAACAGGGACCTCCTCATACTGGGAATACGCCAAGGCCTTAACTCCTGGAATGCAGAGGCCACAAAACACTCCCGAGATACTGTCCATTCCGCCCACCGTCTGGGAAAAAGGAAAGGTACGGAAAGAGGAAGCACTGACACACCTCCCACAGCTGTGCAGGACCTGCACGCAGTCCAGCTGAGGGCCGCAAGGTAAATCCAAGCTGTGGGGGGAAATGCTGCCTGCAGAACCCACTCTGACCCTCCCGCCCGAGAGGGTCATGCTTGCCCCTGAGGAGCAACCGCGGTCCTTGCAAAGGCACCAAAGACCCACTGTAAGAAAGCCCACCGCGGAGCATGACACGGGGCCACCCAGCCGCGCCGGGGAGGGCCGGCGCCACGCGTGGCAGCTGCTCAGCAGCCCTGTTAATCTGGAGTGGCAGGTGCCTGGGCACGCACAGGGTCTAACAGGCGCAGCCCACGCTGACCAATGTGGCGGAGCGACTAGGAAGCGGCCCTCAAAGGCCTTCTGTCTCTATCAATTTGGGTTCCCTAAAATGATCAGATCCTAAATTCAAATTACTAGTCTCTCAGCTGGGAACGGAAACGACCGGGCGCAAATTAGACCTGCGGCCAATTCAAACCACATAAAACTCTGAGTTATTTGCAGGTCTTCCTTTTGCTTACTCTTCCTACACCGCCAACAGGAATTCTTTAAAATCCAGACAACGTGCACTTTACTCTGCCTCGGTTCAGCCAGCTCTTCCCAAGGGTCAGTGCGTGCCCCCCGCCTCGGGCACGCCTGGAACTGCTGACTCCTGGGCCCCCGAAGCCGCGGGACAGGCGCAGGTGCTCGGGTGCAGGCCGGTTCCAGGTGAGGTCCCACCCACCAGGTGAGGAGCCCGGCGCCCAGGAGAGAAGCGCGGCACCAGGCAGAAATCTGCGCCTCGGTGAGGAGGTCGACGGCCGCCACGCGCGACAAGGCCCGAGAAACGCTGCAGCCAACACCTGCTCGGTGCCTCTGCCGCCCGCCGCGAGAGCCCCGGCCTCGCCGCCCCCGAGAGCCCCAGCCCCCGCGGCACGAGCTAACCTCTCCCGCCCCCGACGCCGTCCCTCAGTTTGATCGCAGGGGCTGCGCTCCGCCGGAAGCGAGGTGGCGGAAACAAGACACGGAAATGAAGCCCTTGCCCAAACCTAACATGGCCACCACAGCCCGGCTGCCACCACAGTGGAGCGCCTTCTTCGCCCGGAGTAAAGATGGGTGCCATTTTAAAAAAAAAAAAAAAAAAAAAAATGGGTGCCCTGAGCTGCGCGTGCGAGGGGCGGGGCACGAGAACGGCCTCTGACCGGTGGCCGGCTCCCCTCCCGCTGGACGCTGACCCGGGGCCTCCCCATTGGTCTCCGCTCGTGGCGAGTGCGGATTGGGTCACGTCAGGACGGGGCGGATCCCGTCAGCCAATGGCCGCGCGCCGGCTGCGGTTGGGGCGGGGCCTCGGCGGCACCGGCAAGTAGCCCCGGGAACGGCCGGCGCGGGCCGGGTGGGCGGAGGCGGAGCGGTCCGTCGCACTACGCCGCCGGTCGCCCGCCCGCCATGCGCCCGCAGCCCCGCGTCGCGCTCGGTCTATTGCTGCCGCTGCTGCTTGTGCTGCCGCCCGCGCTGGGAACTGCCCGGAAGACGGCACCCTGCCGGCAGTGCCGAACGCTGGTGGACAAGTTCAACCAGGTGGGCTGGGGCCGCGGACCAGTGCTGGGGCCTCGAGGGTCGGCGCCGCGGGGACGAGTCTGGGGCCCCCCAGGACGGCGCGGGTCGCGCCTTGGGCCGCGTAGAGCCAGTGCCGCCTCCTCCGCAGGGCATGGCCAACACGGCCAAGAAGAACTTCGGTGGCGGCAACACAGCCTGGGAGGAGAAGACGCTGTCCAAGTACGAGTTCAGGTGGGTGCTGGGCACCTGGCTTCGGGCCGGCCTCCGGGCAGCCCAGCGTCCGGCCCTGCGGACGGGCACGCAGGTCCCTCGATGCTCCTCGCCGGCCCTGTGCGCTGCCCCGGGGCTGCTGAGCTGCGGCTTCCCCGGTGTCCCTAAGGCCACTGCTCACACAGGGGGCCTTTTGAACAGGTCCAGCGAAACCCCCGTTCCACCCGAGGGCCTCCTGGCTCCCTTTCCCCTCACCCGGAGCCCAGCCCCTTGACAGCCCCCAGGTGCCGTTGGAGGTGTGCATTCAGGTCCCGGTTTCCATCACCAAAATGGGCTGAGTCCTGTGGCCCGGCAAGCCTGTAAAGTAGTCCTTGGGGTCCTGGGGGTTCCTGTTGCAGCGAGATCCGGCTCCTGGAGATCATGGAGGGTTTGTGCCAGAGCAGCGACTTCGAGTGTAACCAGCTGCTGGAACAGCAGGAGGAGCACCTGGAGGCCTGGTGGCATCGGCTGTGAGTGCGGGGACCCAGGCTGACAGCCTTGCGTTGCATCAGAGAAGTTGCAGAAGCAGTGGTCCCGTCTTAGCTGCGCAAGGTTGCCGTGCCAGGAAGCTCCCTAGAAGGGCCCGTGTCCCCTCTTGGACAGCCACCGAGCATGTAGTGTCCCAGCCCCGGGGTGGCTTTCCATTGCTTAGTTCCCACCGCCAGCTTCAGTCTGAAGATGTGACTTGGAAAGTCCCAGAGTCAAGTCATCCGCAAATTTTACATCACTTAGTACAACACTTTATTGCATTTGTTATTTTATTACTAGGTTTTTTGTGTTTTGCTTTTTGTTTTTTTGTGGGTTGTTTTGTCTTTTTGAGACAGGGTCTCACTGTGCAGTTCAGGCTGGCCTTGAGCTCGCTTTGTAGCCCAGGCTGGTCTCAAACTTGCAACAATCCTCCTGCCTCAGCCATCTGAATACTGGGGTTACAGGCTGCGCCACCATGCCCAGCTTTATTATTAGTTATTTTTTTACTGTACCTAATATATGTTAAACTCTCTTAGGTATGGGCGTGCAGATAAATACATAGCATATACAGGTTTTGGTGTGGGGGTCTTGGAGCATATCGTGCAGGGAGAAGTTGCCTCACAGCACATTTGTCATCTGAGAGCTAGTGACAGTTTTACATCCTCAGGAAGAAGGAGCACCCTGACCTGTTTGAGTGGTTCTGTGTGCAGACTCTGGAAGTGTGCTGTTCTCCGGGGACCTATGGGCCAGACTGTCGTGGTACGATTTCCTTGGGCAGATCTCGTCTGCATTCTTTTTATTTTTCTGATCCCCATGGGTTAAACACACAGACGATACCTGGACTACATTAGCATCTGGGGCCCTGCCTCTTTCATAGAATAGGCAACAAAAGTCCCCAGCACGTGCTGTGGGGCACCTGTACCCAGGCCTGTAGATGTCCGATGGCTTAATTTTGAGGAGATCCTCCCTGGGCTAGAGAGCTGAGGTCAAGTCACAGACGTCACATAGGAGCCCATCTGTTCGGCAAAGACCCGGTTAGAGAGGTTCAAGGTGGGGCCTGGCGGGTGCTCCTGAGAAGTGTGTGCTGAGGTGGAGCTGGGCTTACTCCTGGCATTTGCAGAAGCTGCTTGTGTGGACCAGGCTGGGTGGGGTGGCAGAAGTTTCAAGTTCAGCACCTACGTGGGCTGCAGCCACTTCCTGTCCATCTCTCACACTTTCCCCGGCTGTGTGGTCCCCCACGCTAGATGCATAAGCGTCCTTTTCCCTGTTTTAGAGGACACTTCCTGAATCCACACTTAGTGATTAAATTGGGAGCCACAGCTCTCTCCTGTGCAGGTGACTCCACCTTGGCTCTGCGGGCCCCACGGCCACTGTCCCCTAACGCCCTTAGCAGACTGCTAGTCTCTTCAGCAGGGTGGGTTTTAGGGAGAGACCCAAACAGCAGACTACCTTTGCAGATTGGTAGTCTCTCCAACAGAGCTTGGGTTTTAGGGAGAGACCCAAACAGCAGCCACCCCTGGTGCCTTGAGCACGGGTCTGTGCCCTCTAGCGTGCCAGGGTGGATCCGAGAGGCCTTGCAGTGGGAACGGCCGGTGCAGCGGAGATGGCAGCAGAGAGGGGGATGGCTCCTGCCAGTGTCACCCAGGCTACAAGGGGCCAGTGTGTGCTGACTGCGTGGACGGCTACTTCCAGTCACTGAAGACCGAGACCCACAGCACCTGCACAGGTAGGGGCGGCCCTGGGCTGGGCTGCGAAGGCGGGGCAGGGCGCCTGTAGACTCAGCTCAGGTCCCAGGGGAGCAAAGGAGGCCTGAAGACATGGCACTTCCAAGACATCCCTCGACAGCCAATCCCAGGACACTGCCTGCCCCTTCCAGCCCTCTAGAAAGAACCAAGGCCTCAACCCAGTGAGTGGCAGGTTCTGTCACCGGCATGAGCCACCCTTGGTTCTTGGTCCTGACACGGAGCGTGGGCTGTGCTCCACTGAGTACCCGCAACGTTCTGGCTAAAAGCTTGCTGGTCCCTTGAGGGCCCTGTTGGGTGTCTGTGAGGCCACGGCAACCCTCAGCAGAGTGCGAGGGCAGGGGTGAGCCGCTCACACTAGCTCAGAGGGAGCAGGGGACGGTGGGGACAGGAAGGCCCCTTGGCAGGCGTTCCTGACCTGGAGCCTGGTCCCGCACAGCTCCCCCCGCCGGGAAAGCTGTCCTGCTGAGGGGGTGCTGTGCACGGTGCACCCGCCCTTGCGGTCACTGGCGCACTGGAAAGCTGTGAGTCTGGCTGCCCCACGGCTCCGCTCCTGCTCTGGCCCTCCACCTCTCAGCTGTGGGCATGGCATGTGGCCACTCGGTCAGTGATGGTACTGAGTCCCGCAGCGTGGGCCCCAGGGTCTAGGGAGCCATCTCCAGGTTGTAAGAACTCGTGCAGTGCTGTGGTAGGCTGAGCATTTCGCAGCTCACGGTGCAAAGCCCAGGGGGGTGTTCTGAGCTTCAGGAAGCTCTTTGCTGCTGTTCTTCTCGCTCTCGTGTTCTGCTCCCCTGCTGAACTTCAGTTCCCAGCACGAGCTTTCCTCTACATGTGTTCCCGGAAAGGGTCCCACGTGCCCTAAGGCTGTCCTGACGCAGCTCTTGCCTTGCAGCCTGTGACGAGTCCTGCAGGACATGCTTGGGGCCGACCAACAGGGACTGCGGCGAGTGCGAAGTCGGCTGGGCGCAGGTGGAGGACGCCTGTGTGGGTGAGGGCCACTGACCGTGGAAGGGCCACTCCTGTGCTCCAGGCCCCTGTGGCTGTGGCCACCCTGACACCCATCTCCTAGCAGCTTGAGACGGGCCACAGACAGGCAGGGAGAAAGGCAGCTCATGTCCTGGCTGGGCCCCCAGCCAGGCCGGCTCTGGGGTCCACACTGTGGCCCTGTTGTCTGCGGTGTGCTCTGCCCATGCGCCAGCCCCATGGCCACCACCTGCACCTGTGGTGTCTTACCTGTCACCTGCTCCTGCTGTCTGAGCGTGGCACTGCAAACCCACTCTTGTGGCACCTCTTGGAGTCCAGGTGCCCGGCAGTGGGCCACCCTCCACCCTCTGTGGCTGTGGGTTTTGGTTTCACCCCTTAGTAGCTCTTTGGCCTTAGGCAGATTAGGCACTGGGCCCCCTCAGGTTTCACAGCTTGAGCTGGGCAGGCAAGGCCTGGGGTGGGTGCTCACTCGCCAGCCAGCCATCCCAGGGGTTCCCACCCTGCCCAGTGGAGGCCTCAGGACAGGAGCTGCCTCCCTCCCTGCCGTCTGTGGCCGGTCTCAAGTGGTCCGTCTGCCAGCCGGCCCCGGACTGTGCTGTTCTCTTACAGATGTGGACGAGTGTGCGGCGGACACCCCTCCCTGCAACGACACCCACTACTGTGAGAACGTTGCCGGCTCCTATGCCTGCGAAGGTAGCCTGGGTTTGGGGACACTGGCGTGCTCGTCCTCTCTGGGCCCCGCCAGGGCTCTGTCTCTTCCCTCAATGTCTGCGACTTCTTGCCGTAACTTCAGAGTGTTCAGTTTTTAAAACATCTGACGTGGCAAAAACAAGAGGTACTGATGGCAGAAAAATCTTTGTACATCGCACTAGTGAGCGGGGGGCGTGCCAGTCTGTTGTTGAACATTGAGTCCATAGTTTTCCCAGCTCACTGCACTTGAAATATCCTCCTGGGTAACACTCCACCTTTCAAACTGGAGGGCCAGGTCGTCCCAGGGCGGTTGTGCCAGTTCAGTGTCCCGCCGCAGCAGGGCTGACTTCACTGCCAGCAGCAACGTCCTTGACTGCGGGGGCACGGTAACTTCTCAGGGTTCTCGCTCAGGGACTCACGAAGCTCTTAGGGAGCGAGCCGGCCCGTCACACGGATGGGAGTTGGATTGCACGTCCGAGGCTGCTTCTCGGAAGCACGGCTGGGGCAGAACAGGCAGTCATCAGGCAGTCACCATGGTGCTTCGCGAGAGGGAAGCCCAAGTTCCCACCCAGGAGCATCATGTCAGATGCCGACAAAGGATGGGGCGGGTGGGCTGACGTCTCCCCTCCTTTCCAGAATGCGACTCCACCTGCGTGGGGTGCACAGGGAAAGGCCCAGAGAAGTGCAAGGAGTGTGTCCTCGGCTACACGAAGGAGAGCGGGCAGTGTGCAGGTCAGTGTGCTGCAGGGGGGCGGGGCTGCTCGGCCTTGGCCCCGAGGGTCTCTGGACGAGCCACATGTGCCTCAGCCACCTGTGGCATCAGCTCCGGGACTTCACTCCGTGGCCCGAGGCCACCTGCAGTGTGTGCGTGCACTGCCGTGCACCACGGGGCTCCCTGCCAGCGGCAAGCCTAGCCTTGGGTGTGAGGCGTGGTCACAGCCCCTCCTGGCCTCTGCCCCATCTCTGCATGGCGGTTGTGGTCTGCACCTTGTACAGGTGACGTGCAGGTGGATGAGTCTCGTTCACTGGTGTATGTTGGCTGAATGAAATAACTTCTCGCAATGGGTGTTTTACTTCAGACATAGACGAGTGCTCACTAGCAGAAAAGGTGTGTATGAGGAAGAATGAAAACTGCTACAATACCCCAGGGAGCTTCGTCTGCGTGTGTCCCGACGGCTCCGAAGAGACGGAGGACGCGTGCGTGCTGCCAGCTGAGGGCGGTGAGTGTGCGGCTGGTGGCGTTGCAGACACGGCTGTGTAGCCTGGGGCCTCCTGCCTGGGGGAGTTAGCAGTCCGGGCCTCAGGATGGCGTTGCGGAGCCCTGGCTCCCTGGGACGTGGACAGCAGCAGGGCAGTGGATGAGAGCTGGGAGTCGGGCTGCAGTTGTGGTATAGGGGTGCCGGGTGCAGAAGAGCGCGTGGCCCCACTCAGGGTCTGCGTCAGCTGGTGGGGCCAGGCTGGGGCTCCAAGGGCTGGCTGCTCTCAGGCTGTGCGAGGTGTGTCCTGGCTGTTTCCTCCCTGTCCTCACGTGGCCTTCTGTGCATAGTCTGTCCCCACCCAGACTTCACGAGGACAGCACCTCAGTCCAAGGCCCCCCCAGATACCCAGCGTTTCTGACCGTCACAGAGACCCAGTTTCCAAACAGTACCGTGGTCTCGGGGTTAGTGGTGGGACACCAGCAGCCCTCTGGAGACAGGTCAGCTGCAACGCGCCCGGCTGTAGAATAGGGAGAGTTGGAGCGAGGCAGGTTCAGAGCGCTCACAGCCAAGTCTTCCAGACTGCGATGTGGTTCCACACCCTGGAGCACCACAAGGCAGGACTGCAGCCTGTGACACCTGGCGCCTCGCCCCAGGGCTCAGCCTTGGTCAGGAGAGCGTCCCACACGGTGGCCGTGCGGGGCTTGGAGAGGCCTGGGTGCCAGCGTAGGGCTGTGGCATATTGTCCTGAAGCCACCTTAGAAGTCTGCTGCGGGCACAGGGAGCTGGCTGCGTCGCCAGGCTGTGGCCAGCTGGTGGTCAGGACAGGAGTCCCATGTACCTGGTGTCTCACTCAGTGACCTGTGTCTCCCAACAGAAGCCACAGGAGAAACCCCGACACTGCCGCCCCCCCGTGAGGACTTGTGACCTTACCCAGACTCTCCCTTTAAGTTATTCAGAGAGGTGTCCTGCGGGAACCCTGGCTCTGTGGACATTGCCCCACTCCTCCAGGTGGACGGCTAGAGAGAGCCGCTGCTGCCTTGAAACAGTTGATACTCTTGGCCTTTAAACAGCTGCATTTCTTGATTGTTGTTAAACAGATTCGTATATTTTGATACCATTCTTTATAATAAAATTGACCATTGAAGGAAGTCAGTAATAAAATATGTGGATTCATGTCATAGAAATCATGTGGACCTGCTGGGAATGGTGGTGCACACCTGTGATCTCAGCTACTCAGGAGGCTGAGACAGGAGGATTGCGAGTCCAAGGCCTGCCCAAGCAACTTGCTGGATCCTGTCTGGACATAAAAACACAGGAAGGCCTGGGAAGTAGCCCAGTGGAACATTCGTCCAGCCTGGGCAAGGGCCTGGGTCAGTTCCGGGCGCCATAAAGAAGAGCATGGGCCTCTTGACACTGCAGTTTGCGCCTGTCCTGCTGGAGCTGCAGAGAACACCACTGTCCATGAACGGGCCCTTTGGTCCCCGTGTTTCCTGCTGCCCCTCCCCAGGCCCTCACATGACAGCAGGTGGGCTCAGACTGCAGGGGCCTAGAGGTCATAGCCCGGGTGCTTCTAGGCAGAGCTCCTTGGAGGCGGGGAGCTGGGGCCCCAGGGGCTGCCCCCCAGGATGTCGCCCCCTCCTCTTCCTGTCCTCCTGGCTGCCAGGAGCCACTGTCTCCCACAGGGCCAGGGCCACGGGAAGATCCTCTGGACCTTCCTCCTTTGCAAGGCATCTCAGAGCAACGGAGAGTCGACCACGGACTGGCCTTGGGGCTCCTGCCACTGTGCTACCCAGGGCCTCCTGGAGGATGGGGAGGGAAATGGTCCGCACAACCCAGAAAGGAAGTCGGGGAGCACAGGCTGCAGGGCTCAGGGACTCTCAACACCTGCCTGGGCCAGCATGGCGGTCAGGCATGGCCTGCTCTGCCCCCCGAGGCTGCAGCCCACCCGGGAGCATGGCTCCACCTGGTCTGACCCCAGCACCCTGGCCCTGGCCTCCCAGGGCCCCTCCAGCTGCCCTGCTCACCCTTGCAAAGGTCACATGGAGGTTGGCCGTGTGCCCAGCTGTCCTGGCAGGATGCCCTCACCACGCGGCCAGGCCCTGGTAGTCCCTGAATTGGAGTGTCCGAAGGCAGAACGTGGCCCCAGCCTGAGGGCCCAGCAGGCACAGCCACGCTCACTCCGCAGGTTATGTGACGTAGCTCTGGCTCCTCTGGGCCCGCCCTCCATTCACCTGCCCAGCCTGCTATCTCCAGCTCCGGGGCCCGTGGGGCATGGGCTGCCCTCACCCAGTGCGCAGGGCCTGCATGGGGCACAGAAGTGGGCAGCAAGCTGACGCTGTCACGATGTGCAGACCAAGGGGCGTGGGGGCCAGGGTGGTGTGGAAATGATGGCCAAGGGAGCAGGTGAGGGGATGCAGGCTGAGCCCCTGGGCCTCAGGTGAGAGACGCAGCCTGCAGCTGGGGATGCCCAGGGCACCTGGGGCTGGTGGTGGTTGGAGGGGGCAAGTATGAGGCGTCCCAAAGGTGGGGGTGGGGCAAGGATACCAGGAGAGCCAGGAGGTGTGGGAGCTGGGGCCAGGAGGACGCTCGATGCTGGGCACACCGAGTGCAGGGACAGCAGCCCAGCCTCGGCCTGCGGGTACCACAAGCCCCAGTGCTGGCGGGTGCCGTCCAGCCCAAGTAGAACGTGCAGCCTGTGGCCCCTGGCACCCAGGGTCCTCCAGGTGGTGTATCCCCACGCTAGGACCAAGGCCCTAGGGTGCAGGTGGGATAAAGCACCCTGGGCACCTTCTCCTGCAGGGCCTGGAAACGGTCAGTGCTTAGGACACCAGCCCCCACTGCCCGGTGCCCCATACACATGGCCCCAGCCTCTGCTTCCTCCCTGTAAAGGGGAGCATGTCCCCTGGAGGACCCAGGGCCAGTGCGTCCACGGCTGACACCTGGAGGTCAGGATGCGGACAGGGCAGGAGGGTGACAGCCCCAGCTGGACCCTGCCAGGCACAGCAAGAGGCAGTCAGGTGTCGCTGGGGTGTGGGACAAGGGCTTGGGGGTCGTGGACACATGAGTGTCCCACCTCCTAAGGACCTTCGGGCTGCACAAAAGGCAGTCCTGCCCACTGCACACCCACTAGCGAGTCTGGCTCTTGGTGCTGACCCTGGGCCCAGGCTAGAAGCATGTGACCAGCAGGTGGCACTGCAGGACCGCCCTGGAAGGCCTTCTCTGGGCCAGGGAGCCAGGCTGTTCCACGGAGGGCTGCTCTGGCATCCTTGTGCGTGGGCTGGGTCTTGGGAGGATGTCCTATGGCCAAGCAGGTCCAGCACTGCGAAGGCCCTGTCAGATGGTAAGGAAGGAGCCTTGGCTTTGGCCTCTCTCGGGCCTCTGCGACCTGGGCCCTGCGAGGGCTCTTTGCCACAGCCTTTGCGTGGGCCTGTGGGGCCCGGGCTCCTGGAAGTGCCTGGGTCCCCGCTTTCCTCTGCACTGACTTCAGTGGGTCTGGTGCTGCGTTGTGGTGTCCTCTGAGCCACCAGATCTCAGCGGCGTTGGGAATGAACTGGGGACACCTTGGGTGTCCAGACGGGAGGAGGCGGGGCCAGGCACCCTAGCCCCAAGCGCCAGACTTGGCAGAAGGGTGGCTGGGCAGTGACCAGGCTTCTTGGGGGGTATCCTGGGCACATGCTGCAGACCTGGGGCAGCTTCGCCAACCAGCAGGTTACAGTCCCTGCCAGGCCATGAGCCCGCTGCACCACTAGGGGTCCAATGCAGCAGCCTGCAAGCCATGCTACCTGGCTATCCGAGTCTCTTCCATGGCAGATACATCCCAGCAGGTATTAAGTGGGATTTAAAATTTCCACTCGGGGTGCTGGGGATTTAGCTCAGTGGCGCAGCACCTGCCTAGCAAGCACGAGGTCGTGAGTTCAGTTTCCAGTACCAGAAAAAAAAATAAAAATAAATAAAAATAAATAAAATAAAATAAAATAAAACAAAATTTCCACATGGGCCGACCATAGTGACACTTGCCTGTAATCCTAGCTTCTCCAGAGGCTGAAGCAGGACTGCAAGTTTGAGGCCAGCCTGAAAAAACAAGACGTAGCAAGTCCTGACTTACAGACGTTTGAGTTGCGAACTTTCACTGGTATACTGTGTAAGGCTCTGTTGCCTTACGAACAATTACACTCTGGGTTCAGTCCCCAGTCCTGAAAACACAAAAAGCACCCCCCATTCTGTCTGCAGCCTCTCCCACAGCCTGTGTCCCTGTGTCTCCACCTTTCTTCCCTGGGCCCCAGCAGCCAGCCAGGTGCTGCCCAAGCACCCCTCTCTCCTGTGGGGGTCGCCAGGCACCCAGAGGGGGCCGTTTCCCACGCCTGTCGCAGCACTGACCACAGCTGACCAGCACTGCATGCAGCATACCTAGGCGGCGTCCACATGCAACAGTCTTACCTGGGTTTGCTGAGCTTGCCACAGGCGGGCCCGACAGGCTGGTACTAGCACCAGTCCAGGCACACAGGCCTGGCGTTGTGTCCAGGCCGGCATGCAGCCTCACTCCATGAGCACCTGTGGAGCGTCCTCCAGGACCACCACGTTTCCCACCCGACCTCCAGCCTGCAGGCTGGGAGCCCGCAGACCACAGACAGAACCCTCCTCAAACCGTGAGCCAAGATGACCTCCCCTCTCAAGCCACGGGTGTGAGGCGCTTTGTCCCCGCGGTGAGAAGGGTGACGAAGACGCCCCGCTGCGGGACCGCTGCCTGACACAAGGCACTGACACGGGACCTGCATGGTGTCTGACAGCACTGCGCTGAGAGGCTGAGGGGCTGCAGCTCTAGATCACACACCATGGAAATGAGTCTGGGGGTTCCTGAGCCCAGAGTGGGAAGGGGCACCCCTGCCAGGCACCTGGAGCTGGGGGCGCCACTCTGGCAGATGCCACATCTGGCTATGCCCTGGCTGGTGTCTGCTCTGCTGTCCCTCCCTTGCCACCTGCCTTCCACAGTGGTCCAACTGCAGGGTGAGCAAGATGCAAAGGGGCCCCACCCTGGCAGCACCCGAACGTCACCCATGTAGCTCCGTCATGGGTGAGGCTAGTGCTAGAGGCCTGCGCTAGGCTCCCTGATAGGAGCCCGTGGGCAGTGCCCACCGCCAGGCCTGCTGCCCACTGTGCTGGGCGGGGAGGTGGCCCAGGTGGGTGGCACTGGCCAGACTCTGCCGCCTGCCCCGTGACCCCCACAGGAGGCCACCACGTCAGTGTCAGCCGCGCCCTGTGCCCTAGCCTCTCCACATGCAGGCATGAGGTGTCAGCAAGAGCCCTTTGCGTGCCAGTGTGTCCCTTCTGCTGCTTGGCTGCCCGTGCCACTGCCAGCTCGCCTGTGGGACTTGTCTCGGTGTGAACTGTTCAGTGCAGGGGCCTGGGGCTTTGAGTCTGGACCCCAGCTTAGTCTGGAAACCAGGCGAAGGGTGGTGCCTCCATACCTGCGCCCACCCTGGCCTCCGCATCAAGCACCCTCAACATCCCCTGCAAGCTGCAGCCCCGCCAGCGGCCCAGCTGCCCAGGAACACCCGCTAACCTGCCCACCGCCCGCAGGCTGGGCGCCCCAGGCCAGCCACAGAGGACCAGGAGCTGACACTGCACCACTGCCACGTCGCTGTCAGCGACGCAGTCTTTCCCTGGCCGGGAGCTTCCTGGTGCCGGCCCTCCCCTGGGCCTTGGGTCCTCCTCGAGGAGCCAGCGGGTCCTGACTTACCACATGTGCATCCCGCAGACTCCTGGTGGGGGCCAAGCCCTGCACCTCAGGAAAGGACCCTGTGATCAGCTAGCTCCCCAGCCCCGCCAGCTCACACTGTTGGCTTCCAAGGAGCAAAGAACTTGCCCCTCCCTGTGGACAGGGCGGGGAGGGGTCCTGAGGAACTGGGCGGAGGCCTCCAGGGGACCCTGTGGACCCAGGGTGGGGTTGAGGTTGTTTGCCCCCTTTGGTGCCGGCACACTCCCCCCTCCCCCGCTCCCACCTGCTGCCCAGGCCAGCTCACCCCCAGGGCCAAGGCCTGCTCTCTTCACCACTTTTCTGTCCCTCTCTTCATCATCCTTCCAAAGTCCCCAGAGTCCCCAGCAAGGTGATGCTGTCCACAGCTCATGCCCCTGTGCTGTCACCGTGAAGTGTCCTCCAGAGTGACGCCTGGATCCAAGACCTGGGCCCCAGCCTGAGGCTGCTGAGAATCTGTGAGTGGACACTTTAAGGGGGACCCCTGGGAGGTCTTCAGGTCTGGAGGGACTCTGGGGGGTCTGCAGGGCCCCAGTCCCTTCCTGTCTCTCCCTGGGAAGCCATGAGGGGCGTCACACTTCTCCCCACCCACGCCCACCAGGATGTAACCAGACCAAGGGGCTGGGGCCCAGGGACGGAAACCCCGAGACCCAAGCCAAGGCCCTCCTCAGGGCTGGGCACCTCGGTTTGCTGCAGGGTGGAGGACTGGCTTGCTTCCTGTCATCTCTCTCAGCCCACCGGGGACAGTCGTGACACCGTGACACCGCTGGCCTGGCAAAGGGGACCCAGGCCTTCTGGCCTCCTGGAGGCGGCTCTGAGGGCCCGAGGCTGGGGCGAGTCTTTGCAGGCACCCTGGGCTGCGGGTTACTCTGTGCTGTGGGGTCTCGAGCCCAGGGGAGTCAGGGGTCCAGGGTCTCGACGGGGTGGGGTACACGGGGGCTGCGCGGGCGCTGCTGGGCAGTGGCGATGCCTGAAGTGTTCAGAACTGGGGGGTAGAGGAGGGGTGGGGAACGGACAGCCGACTCTCCTGCCCGCCCCGCCCCTCCGCCCGCCCCGCCCTCCTGGCCGGCCTCCACAGAAGTCACTGACAACGCGACAATGGCGACAGGCGAGCATCAGCATCGCTGCGTGTGGAAGCCGCCACCTTCTTGGAAAGCGCCTTAACCGCCAGCCGGTCCGAGCCCAGGTCGCAGCCCTCCCAGGCCCCGCATGCTGGCACCACTGCCCTGAGCGGGTCCCCTTTCCCCCCTCGGGGCCTCTGCTGCAGAAGGGCCACCTGGTTACCCTGCCAGCTGCAGCTGCTCAGCTACTCCGGCAGAAGCAGAGGCTGTTCCCAAAGGCCTCGTGGATCGGGGTGGGAGCTGCAGATCCCTGCAACCCGCAGACCCCACGCCCTGCTCCCACCACTGGGTCTGGGCACCCCCATCTGAGAACCCGGGTCCAGAGCTCTGCACCCGCTCCATCCTGCTCCCCGCTGCGCTCCCCATCGCTGGCACCCTACCCTCCTACCCTGAGTGCCCCAGCCTGCTGCCCAGGTGACCATGCCCCCACTCAGCTGTGGCCCAGATAACAGCCACCCTTGTCTGCTGCCTGGTGCCAGCCTGGGGCGTCTCCGAGAGGCTGCCCCCACCCGCGCCAGGGAGGGCATTGTGCATTCAAGCCCTCCACTATTAATAGCGCTCTTGGTGCAGGAGCTGCTATAAATAGCCTCAGCCTCTCACACAGGCTCATTCAGGCGCCTGCTGGGCACACAATCACCCACACACGCGCACACTGACGGCTCAGAGCTGCCTGCTGGGCACCCTGCCCACCCCTGCCCCCAGAGCTGGGCACATGGAGGGGGCTCCCACCCCATCTCCCCTCCAGACAGGCCCAGGGTGGGCCCTGCACCCTCACGGCCCTCTGTGGCCCCATGTCACCGCCCTGAGGCTCTTTGGCCAGGAGGTGCCCTGCCGAGGCTGGCCTGGTGGCCTTTGCCCCCCTCATTCCCGTGAGGCCACTCAGCCCTGCACGCTGAGGCACACTTTGCCCTCCAGCTCTCTGTCCATGAAGTAAGCCATGTAGCCGCCTGGCTCAGCACCCACGGGCTCCCCAGCCAACCTGAGGTCCACGCAGAGGGGGGCCCTGGCCCTGCTGCTCCCTGCCGGGGCCCAGCCACAGCCCTGCCCCTGGGACTGCTGGGTCAGGCTGTGAGGGTCACAGGGGCCTCGCCACCCGCCTCAGCAACCCGAGGCTGGTCAGCGCCCCCCAGGGTGGACACTGCTGAATTCCTGTCCCACCCTCCCCAGAGGCCTCATCCCAGCAGGGTGGCAGGGTGGCCCCAGCCCAGGACAGCCGCTCCATGGACCCCTCCCCACTCTACAGCCTGGGCTCCCAGCTGGTAGTAACCGGCAGCAGGGTGGGGGCTCGGAGCCCCTGTTATTGTATGGAGAGGAGAAAAGGAAAACAGCCCTGTTTACGGAAAAGGCGTGTCCGCTGCGCCGGCCCGCGGCCTTCCTGGAGGGACAGAGGTCCTTTGTTGGGAAAACAGGAAGCGAGGATTTCCAGGACCTGCCAGGCCACCCGCCAGCCTCCCGCCCGGGCTTCCGCCAATTCTCGAGGCCTCTGCCAGCCATCAGCTGACCGTCTGTCCATCCATTTTTTTGTCCATCCCTCTTATGGTGCCTGACTTCCAGCTTGGGGACACAGCTGTCTGTGAAGGTTCAAGGGAGGCCCTGGAGAACACCTCCCACTGTGGGGCGCACCCGCCTCAGGCACACCTGGGCAGTGCTCTTGGGGTGCCTGACTTTGGGGAGCTGTGAGCCAGCAGCCACCCTCAGGGAGACCCATTGAGAGCCCAGCCCAGCCGTCAGCCAGTAAACAGGATGGGATGTAGCCTCTGTCACGTCACCCCCATCTGAGGACGGTGGCCACTGCCTCCCGGCCACCCAGACAGTCCAGTGTCTGGCCTGCGGCCCCCTCGCTGCTCGCTGTTGGCCAGCCAGACCCGTTGCGGTGGCACGTGGGCACCCAGGGGTTCACACACCCAGCACGGTCACAGGCAGCACGCGCCAGCTCCCCCAGGACAGCACACAGCCTGTGCCCACCTGCACCCAGCAGTGTCTGTGGGGAGAGGAGCAGACACAGCCCCTCTCCCTGCCCCCAACACAGGCACGGGCCGCAGCCAGGCTGCCAGGGCAGCTCGCCACAGCAGCTGTGCGGCGCCGCAGGGTGCCTGGCGCTGCAGGGAGCTGGGCTGGCAGTGCTGTGTGTGACTGCCAAGGGCCCCCCTGAGTCTGAGCGGGTGCCACAGGCACACTGCTTGGGGCCCGTGGGTCAGAGGCAGCCAGCGTGGTGCCCGGGCTCCACGGTGACCGCAGGCCTGTTGGGTAGGGGCAGAAGTACACAGGCAGCATGGGGGCGGCTGTCCAGGGCCAGGCAGGAGCAGGGTGGGGGGCGGGTCCCTGGGCCCCCGTCTGCGTGCCAGCGCCAGGCATCACCAAACGCCTGCTGCGTTGCTCTCCCTGGGGCTGCATCTCCAGAAGCCTGATGCTGGCAGGCGCCAGCGTCCTATCGGCCGGCCCCACACCCCCACTCAGCCTCCTAGGCTGGTGGGGTCTTCTGGAGCTTTCCCTTGTGCTTCCTTCTGCTCAGCGTCTCCTAAAGCAAGGGAGGGGCACTCAGGTGCTGAGCCTGTTCACACCAGGGTCTGGGCTAGGGGGAAACTGAGGCCTGCCCAAACACACAGGAATGCTAGAGCTGGGCTGTGTATGCCTCTGGCCGTGGTGCTTTAGCTTTGCAGGGCTTGTGGGTGGGCAGGGAGGTGAGACTGCACCCCTGCTCCCGCCAGGGCTCCTTGGGCCAGGAGCCTGTCAGCCCAGCCCCGGGGAGAAGGGTGCAGGAGGGATGGACACAGAGCACAGCCCAGGGCCCGTCCCGGCAGGCGAGGAGCCAGACAGGGCTGCCTCAGCAGCAGGGCTTGTGTTTATGCTGCAGGTAGCTGCCTGACAGCTGCGACCAAAACAGGGGGGATCCCAGGGGCAGCGGAGCGTGGTCCCCCAGGGCTCAGAGCAGCATGCTCGCAGGGAGGTGGACTCAGTTACCCTAGCAAGGAACAAGCAGGCTTTGCTGAGCCTGGTGGGCTGTGGGAAGGTGACCGCAGGTGGGGACAGGGCGTGGGTGGAGGGCAGGGCTGAGTTTGGGTGACGGGACCTCGATGTGGCGCCACCCACTTCCGAGGCAGACACAGACACATGGTGGAAGAGGGTGCTGCGGGGCTGGAGCCATAGCTTAGGGCTGGGCCAATACGCACGATCAGGCCCAGTGTCTTGATGCGAATCCAGTACCTGGTCAGACCACTGTCCGTGATTCAGATCCTGTAGTCTTGTAATCAGCTGGGCCCTGAGCTGGGCCCTGAGCTGGCCTAGCCACGCCGCAGTTCTGGAAGGCCGGCACCGAGAGCTGGTGAGAGCGGCACCGAGAGCGGGAACACAGTGCTGGACCCTGGGACGGAGGCCTCTGAGGAAGAACTCTGGGGATGTCAAGAAGGGATTAAAGCTCCCCAGCTTGTGAACCCTTCCTCACCCTGGGTTGTTGCAGGGAACACCCCTGGAAGGGAGGGTGCATGCTGACTGCAGGGTTTCCTGGAGGAGGCCCTGGGGACCAGCACCCCAGCCTGCCAGCTGCAGAGGCAGACTTATGCACACGTTGGTGAGAGGCACACCTGTCCGCGTGTGCACATCATGGCAGCCTGACTGGCAGAGGGTGTCCTGGGCTGCCAGCCGTGACCCTGAGTGGCCCTGTCATCACAGGGACCCAGCTTTGTGCCCTGGGGTGGGGGCCTGGGCTGACCAGGCCTCACTGCCCACCAGGCCCCAGGAAGTCTCAGTGCCCCTGGGGAAGAGCTGCTTTTCATTGGGTTCAGACTGCACCGAGTGGCCGTTGAGGTGCAGATGTGACCCTCAGAGGAGATGGCAGCCCCAGTTTTCACCTTGGAGGTCCCCTAGGGAGAGGGACATAGCCAGCCTACAGCAGGGCCCACGCCCACACAAACCACAAGGAGGCCAGCAGGCACCTGGCTAAGCCTGAAGCCCCCATGGGGCAGGGTCTCGTGGAGTCAGCACTGGCCAAGCCCGGCAGGCTCTCCCACCTCACCCCCAGGCCAGGGCTTCACCCAGAGCTGCGACTGGGCACTCAGAGGGCACCGGGAGGGTGCCGTGGACCCCTGAAGGGACGGGCGCACAGAGCTGTCACGTCTATGAAGACAGAGGACAGGGCGGCTGTGAGCACCAGGGTGAGCGGTGTTTCAGTGGACGCACAGTCTCGGTCCAAGGACACAAACGTTCTGGTGGTGACAGCTGCACAGCCCCGCACGTGTGCTCGGTGCCACCGAAGTGCAGGCTTAAAACTGGTTCGTGGACAATTTTATGGTATTTATTTTACCACAATGAAAATAAAGCAGCTGAGATAGCAGGGTGCAGAGCTCTCCAGTTCTGTGGTAGGAGCGACCTGCATGCCGCTGGCCTGACACAGGAACCAGCACTCTCTGTGACCTCACAGGCCCGGGCTCTGCCACACACTCGCGATGTAAAGCCAAACCAGGTGATGATTTGACGCCCGACTTTTCCTTCCCTGGAGTGACGTAACAGCAACACTGTAAGCTGAGAGAGAGGCTGTGAAAGGGAAAGCGCTCTGCAGCTTGGACTTAGGACATCACTTTGTCCTGCTCTCTGAGCAATGGGCAGCCCCACCAGGCCGGAAGTCATACTCGAACCCCAGGGAGGTTAAGCTACACACTGGGCTTCTGGCCTCATGCCCAACTTTGCCACCCGGAACCTGGCAGCCGTGGGCCAGCGTGGATGCCGCTGTGTCCAGCCCAAGTGGTGCCCAGAGCAAAGTCAGCACCCACAGGGCAGTGCTTGGGGACCTGGGGGCAAGTTATGTTAACTGCGGACGCACAATTCTGCGGTAGGGTGCATTTAACAATTTAACCATTAAAATGTGTGTCCCCCTCCCGACATCTGGGAGGAGGAGCTGGAGTCCAGGGAGGCCTAAAGAGAGCACGGAGGGTGGGCACACAGGGGCGGGGCAGGTGTGGTGCCCAGAGAGGCCCTGCCAACTGGGCAGAGGCTCTGCCCTGAGCTGCGTCCCAGCCCCAATGTGAACGTTTTGTTGTTTTGGGTTTTTTTTTTTTTAACTTTAAAGAGGAAAAAAATAAAACAAAATGTCAAAACGGGATAATGGGAGGGCAACGGTGGTTAATACACTGGGTACTGTAATCTTTAAATTAGTCACTCAGAGTGTAAGATAGCAGCATGTATTTATTTATTTATTTATTTATTTATTTATTTATTTTGAGACAGGGTCTCTGTGCAGTTCAAACTGGCCTTGAGCTCACTTTGTAGCTTAGGCTGGTCTCGACCTCACAACGATCCTCCTGCCTCAGCCTCCCGAGTGCTAGGATTACAGGCATGTGCCACCACACCCGGCTTAATAGCGGCATTTAATTGTCCGAATGGTATTAGCACAAGCCTTTTTCAATGAACTAAGAGAAATTAGTAGTATAACTACCGTATCTATCTTATGTGTGTATATATATATTTTTTTCTTTTTTTTGCTTTTCCTTTCCTTTTCTCCATTCCCCTATCCCAGTTTCTCTTTCCTTTTGAAGTTTCTTCCCATTTTACAGTATCGATTGTACATTTTGGATCTTACTTACTCTTTTAGCTTCTCACACTAGGGAGGCAATACGATGTTTACATATATGGGTCTGATTTATTTCACTTATGTATGGTCTCGAATTGCATCCATTTACCTATAAAAATCTACAGTTTCTTCTTCTTTATGGCTGAATAGTACTCCATTGTATAAAAATACCACATCCTTTTCTATCCATTCCTCGGTTGATGGGCATTTGGGTTGTTTCCAAGATTTAGCTATAACAAATTGTGCTGCTGTAAACATGAGTGCACATATATTGCTCTGGTACAATGTTTTTAATTTTGCTGGGAAAATACCCAGAAGGGGAATAGCTGGGTTGAATGAGACCTCCAGTCCTAGTTTACTGCGTAATCTCCAGACTGATTTCCACAGTGGTTGTACACTCCCACCAGCAGTGGAGAAAGGTTCCTCTTCCCCCACAGCCCCGCCAGCATTTGGTACTGGTTGATTTCTTGATAATAGCCAACACTTCCTGTCCTATGGTCTCAGAGCCCGCATCAGCTTTTGGGCACCAAGGTGCTGGGCAGTGACGTCTAGGCTCTGGGATGCCGGCTGCCCTGACCCCAGCTGGGCCAGGACGAGGTCCCAGCAGACCTGTAGAGGAAGAAGCCTGAACCCCAGTGTGGCTGGACCTCGACTGCAGCCCAGGATGAGGCTCCAGCAGGCTGTCTGCGGGGGACTGAGGAGCAGGGATGGGGCGGGCACAGGTGTGGGGGCCTGGCCTCTGACCAGCTGTTTTGAACACAGCTGGGGTCCCTGTGGCTATGTGTCTGTGGGTGTCATATGCCCGTGGGGAGCGTGGACAGTCCTGCTCCCCACGTGTCTCACTCACACAGGGACTTGTGCTCCTACAAATGCCCGCCGGCCTGCCAGCCCCCTTGGGAGTCTGTCCATTAGGGTGGCTGGCCTGTTGCACCCTGTAGCTCTTTCCCTGAAGTGGGCCACCGAGGACCTCCCTTCAATAGCAGGGCTCCCAAAAACCCAGCCTGGCCCCGGGCTTGACTCCTGGATGTGCCCACTGACACCACATGCCATGCATGCCATCTAGGCAGGCCTGCAGCTGCCCTCAGGGCCCTTCGTCCTGTGCCCACCCCATGGCCCCCCAGGTCTGGAGCTGAGCCTGCCAGAATGAGGCAGAGCTGCATGTGCTCGTGGCCCACCTGGCACCCAGCTGGACCCAGACACAGGGTGACCCAGCTGGCAGGTGAGTCCGTGCCAGGTCCGTGCTGAGCCTGGGCTGGGTTGGTGGCCCCTGGGCCCAAGTAACATGTGGTCGGGGTGGCAGGGCTGGGTCACACACGCTGTCCCACGCCACAGCACAAGGGGGAAGCTGGGAGTGTGGGGTAGTGCCTATCTTCTGGAAGCCTTCCTGGGCACCCAGCCAGTCCTGAGGCTGCCTAGCTCTGCCACCAGCTGTTCTGTTAATAGATGGGTACCCTAGGACCCACTGTGCTGAGCTCTCAGGGGACAGGGCCACGCCCGAAGAGGCCGCCTGCGTCTGGAGTCCACAGCAGGTAGCCCCCACACCAGGTACCCGGCAGCTCTGGAGACATCTGGCAGGGCTACAGGAGGCTGCCGTGCCCAGGGCCCCTCGGCATGAGTCAGGGGGCCGGCCAGGTGCGTCCTTGCTGCAGCCCCTCTTGGTGTCGTCTCAGGCATCCAGATCCCACCTTGGGGCACTGCCCCAGGGGACAGCTGTCTCCGGGTTGTCACCACACAGTCATCTCCCCTGCTCTCAGAGATGTGGAGAGAACATAGCCAGCGCCAGCGCTCCAGGCCTCAGCCCTGCCTCAAGGTGGAACTGTGTCTCCCCGCTCCCGCCCCATCCGCCCCCCAGAGGGCAGAACCATGGCCCCTCAGCCTGGCCCTGGAGAATGCCTCTCTCCCAGCCCCTGGCACCGACCATGAAGGAGGACATTGTCCCTGTCCCTGGTGACCTCAGGCCTGGCCAGGACTGCCAGGTACCCCTGTGGAAGGGCAGCTCCAGGGCAGTCTGGGGACAGCTCTGTGGGGCCAGGACACCCGGCCCTTCCCATCACAGCCACCACTTCCCAGAGGCGAGAGCCCAGGAAGGGCTGTGTCCTAGGCTGGAAGCAGGCCCTGGCGAGCCTGGCTCATCACAGCGGGGCATCCAGAAAAAGCCCAGGGCCACCGAGGCTGGGTGCCCAGGCCAAGGCTGGGGACAGCAGCAGGGCGGTGGTGGCCCTGCAGGGCTGGAGCAGAGGTCCCTTTCCTGGGGACGGGCCCAGTGGAGGCCACAGGGCTGTCCGTCATGGCACGCGTCCTGCCCGGGCCGCCCTCCCTGCTGGCTCTGAGCCACAGCTGGTTGGGGACACGGTGTGCAGCAGGAACAGGGCGTGTGTTTGCTCAGGGCGCCTGAGCCAGCGTGGGACAAGGGCTCATTGTGTCCTCAGCTGCCCCGCCCTGCTGCCCGTCCACTCCACCCCAGCCCCGCCCACAGCACCCTCACCTGAGACCCCATCCGTGCTGCTCCTGCCCCGAGTGCACACACCTGCTCCCCAGCCAATGCGACCCGGCCCTCCATCACCCAGGCCGCGTGTCTGGTCACCCTGCTGTCCCCTCCAGAGGGCTGGCGAACCGGTCTCCGCACCAGCCAGCCCAGCTCCCCAGCTGTGAACCCTGGCAACACAGGAGCTGCTGAGCGCCCTGGTGACTGCCTTGCACCAGCTCCCCCAACGGGCTGAGCTCAGAGCAGGACTCATGGCTGGAAGGGCCCCTCGCAGGACGGGCATGGGACAGTGGACACCTTGGATTTGGGGGTCTCCACAGCCCCCCAGGCCCAGCTCTGTGAGGTCTCCCTCGCCCACCTGCAAGGGCTCGGGTGGACAGGACTGCTGGCCAGGCCAGGGAGGAAACGGAGGCTGGGGGTCAGCAGGACAGGCTGGGCAGGGAGGGGAGGGCAGTGACCCGGCAGCCAAGGGCTGACCGTGCAGAACCGGTCTCACCAGGTGCAGCTGCGTGTGCATCTACGTGAATGTGCATGTGTGTGTGCGCGTGTGTGCGCGTGTGGGTGCCTGCTCACGTGGACAGGTGGACGGGGCCCAGCCAGGAGGCAGGCGGAACAGAGGCCACGGCCTGCGTCATGGGCATCGCCCCAGGGCAGCACGGTGGGCAGAAGGCCACCTGCCAGTGGTGTTTGCTCAGCTGGGGGTGGCAGAGCAGGTACTGACGGCTGAGCCCTGGAGGCGGGCCACAGAGAGGGCCGGGTGGGAGGGCGGCCAGGCCAAGCCAGGCACTCACCGCCTTCACAGGCCAGGGATGCAGAGGGGGTGAGGACACTGCCTTAGGGAGGGGAGAGGCCCGGCTTCTCACCCCACCCTGGCTCTGCCCACCTCACCTGGCTGGGCAGCGCCAGCACTCTCCGGAGCCCTGGATTCGGTGCTTGGTGGTGGCTGGTGGCAGCCCCGACCCAGCCAGGTCAGGGGTCGGGAGGAGGGTAGGCTCAGGGGCACACCTCCCGAAGTCCGAGGACCCACCTGCCACCCAGAGCCTCCGTGCACAGGCACTGCCCTCTTTGGGCAAGGAGCCCGGGTGGGGGGGCTGGGGCAGACCCGCCCTCCTGGGAGGGGACAGGGCTAGGTCGAAACCCCAAAATGGTGCGTCCCAGAAACCGCAAGTCAGCAGCTCCCCTCCCACCGCCAGCGAAGCTTCTCTGGAAACGCCCGCAGGAGGGTGTGCCCGAGACTCCAGGCACCCAGAAGGCCAGGACAGGGGTGGGGTGCAGGGGGCTAGGCACACACACCCTAGGGCCCGGGGGTCCTGGTGAGCACTTCATCCTCAGGGCGGGCCAGGGCCAGGGCAGAAATCTGGTCCCTTCCCTTGGTCAGCTCCACCCCCCAAATTAGGGCACCGCCCCATCCTTCCCTGGTGTGGGGTGCCCTGCCCAGCCCGCACCACACAGATGGGGACAGAGTGGGCCCAAATGGCCAGCTCAGTTCCAAAGGCCAGGAGGTCTTGGCCGCATGGGACCCCGCTGGGCCCTGTGCTTAGGGGCCCTTCTGCCTCTGGGCACTGCTCCCCGAAACAGGCCAGTGCGAGGCTTTGGAGTCGCTGCCCACCCTGACTCAGCAGGGCTGCAGGGCTCAGCAGGGCTGCACAGTGGTGCAGAAGTGTAAGGGCCCTGAGAGCCCCCAGCCCGCACCGGAGGAAGGCCCCTGCAGGGCCAGGGCTCTGGGTGCGGCCCTGCGATGGGACGTTCATGGGGCACAGTCAGGAGCCCCCCACGGCTCACTCCTGCCCGCTCTCAGGAGTGAGAGCCCTGGGCTGGGCTGTAGCCTTCATGGAGCCTGTGGGTGGTGGACAGAGAGCAGGTCCTCTGGGGCTGGCCTGGCACCTGCCAAGGTCAGAGCGGGCAGCAGCAGCAAGAACCAGAGGGGCATGGGGGAGGGGAAGAGGAATTATGTGGGGGTGGGGAGCCCAGCCAGAGAGCGAAAGGACAGAATTCCTCCCATTCTTGCCATTTCTCTGTGGTGACTCAGCCCTGGGGCTTCCCGCGGACTGCCCGCAACCGAGGGCCAAGCACAGTCCCTCCCGGTGCCGTGAATTGCTCTTGCCCCTCTTCTCGCCTTCTCCTCTCCCCAGACAGCGCCTCCCCCAGCGCTACTGGACCCTGATTCTGGAGGGCAGGGCCACCAGGACCTCTGCCACGCTGCCTCACCCCCCGTGCCTCGGTCGTCCCACTCGGAGTGTGAGTGGAGCAGGCAGACCTCTCCTGAGCTCCCCATATGGACCATGGACAGGCTGGCAAGGCCCCAAGTATCCAGCGCTCGACCATCCCAGTGAGGTCCACCGATCTCCCTTGGGGCTGCAGTGCGTGGCCACCCAGCCTGGGTCGGAGGGGCTGGGGTGGCTCAGGGCCCTGAGGGAAGGGGGAGCGCTTGGTGCCAGGGCTCGGCTAGGCTCTCACCTGGGAACAGCTGTGCACACAGGTGCACTGCCAGGCCATGACACAGACTAGCTGGCTGCAAGATGCCATCTCGGTCCCTCGGCCACGGTGGGCCAGCTCCAGGCACCAGCACTTCCTCCAGGAGGCTGCGGCGTGGGGGCCAGCAGCAGTAAGTGTGTGCTTTAGGGGAGCTGGGTTTCACCAGAGGCCGGCTCTGCCATCCACTCCCCTTCACTCCCAGGAACAGGAAGTGGCTGTTCAGCAGAAACAGAGCCCACCCCGCCCCATAGGCTGGCCACCCAGCAGCAGGGCCTGGCCTGAGGGGAGCCAGCGGGGGAGTGGGGAGGCAAGAGCAGGTTCCTGGCAGCCTCTAGTGCCACTGTGGACCTCTGGGTGCTGAGTCGTTCGGGTCCTTCCTCCCTGAGCCGGAGGTCTAGAGGCCCTGTGGGTTCCTCCTCAGAACCACTGGTTGCCCCATGTGCCCAGGCCTGAGGACTTGCTCCTTCCCCTCAGATCTGTCTCTGAGCCACTGGAGGAGACCCACCACGTCTGGGTGCGTGGGCACTCCAGAAGGAGCCTGGCCCGACCCCAGCGCCTCACAGAGCTGCCCCACAGTGTGGGAGCCTGACCTGATCCTGGGCAGAGTTCATGTGCTGGCAGCAACACCCCTGTCTGAGTGCCCAGCAGGGCCGGCTGCCACCCACGGGATTCATCCTGTCCCAAGTGCCCATTCCTGCCAAGGCCGCTCTCCCTTGTTGCCAGGCCTGACGGCAGCGCCCCAGGCCAACATGGGGTGCATGGGAGAGCCCTGGCTAGCCTCCAGCCAGTGCTCACTGAGTGTGTCCCCAAGGCTGCGGTCACACTGCGTCCGGCCACCTGGTGAGCATCCAGAAGGTGGCTCCACACCCGCCAGCCCTGGGGGCAGCCATAGCAGCTCAGAGCTGAGCGTCATCAAGGTGACAGGCCATGGGCCCCAGTCCCCAAAGCCACCTGGGACTCAGGCCACCAGCTCCTGCCCTTCAGGGAACCCTTCCAGCTGGCTCTGAGCCTCACAGACCTGACCCCAACCCCCAGCCTACACGTTTTGCGTCCCCTGCTCCTCATGGCTCTGGGTTCTGACCGAGTGTGGAGCCCTGCCAAAGCCTACAGGGAGCCACCCCCACTGAGTGTCTGCAGCCCAGGGTCCCAAGTCATGCAGGCACAGAATGGTGCTGACCCCTTGGGTGACCCAGCCAAGGATGCCCAGGCCCAACCCTCTCCTGACCCTTCCAACGTCCCCCACCTGGGGCTGAGGCTGTCCCCATGGGAGGGACACATTGCCCTGTGCCCTTAGCCCCATGTGATCTGCGAGACCTCAGAGAAGCTCAGGGTCCCTGGGGCAACCCAGCTGCCGGGACACATGTTGGCCCCTCCAGGCTGGCTCACCCCAGGGAGCCCTGTGATACAGCCCATCCATGTCGGTGTCTCAGCCTTGTCCTCAAGTACAGAGGGGCCAGGCTGCACGAGGCATGTGGCCCAGCCCCAACGCTGCGGACAGTTCTGACTAGAGGCCACGTCTGTTGTGCAGAGAGCCACCTTCACGCCACCTGCTGGGCCCCAGCCCCTGCCATTCCAGTTGGCCTCCAGGGGCCTGGCTTATGGACAGCAAGGCCACAGCTCTCTGGGTTTATGGATCCAACTGGGGTAGGTGGACCAGTGTCACCTTGCCCAACACCGTCACTGTCTGCATGGAGACTGTGGGCTGCTACAGGGAGCACAGGAGGCGCTCGACATAGCCGGGGCGCAGGCCCTGATGCTCATAGCATCCTCTTTGTTTTTTGGAGGTCTTTTTCGGCCAAGGCCAGGGGCACTGCCCATGCAGCTGGGCAAACAGTCCTCCATGGCAGAGGTGAACACACTGAGGCCTCAGGACAGGCTGGCCCTGGGCCAGGGAGTTGGTGTCCAGCAGCTTCTGGGGCGGCTTGCCTGGGCCAGAGTTCATGCAGGCTGCCATCTCCATCCCCGCAGAGCACTCCAAGCCCGGGACGCCTTTGGTGAATCATTGCAAAATCCCGGCCAGCTTTGCTGGCTCCTCTGCCTACCAGGGGAGAGGTGCACCCGGGGCAGGGACAGACAGCAGCCTGGGCAGGTGGGCAGGGCAGGTGGCAGGGGCCTGTGGCTTCCTCACTGACAGGGGCTGGGCCCGGGCTGAGGTTAGAGCCACACAGCTCCCAGCTGGGAGGCTGGGCACCGTGGCAGCAGGGCAGCACAGTCAAACCGGGACTTGAGAGCCAAGGTGGTCAGTCCAGGCAAGGCTACCTGCTCCTGTGGTGGGAGCCGGGGGCGCTGGGCACTGCTGGGACTGACCCTGCTGGCCGAGGCCACACCCTAGACAAGGCTGAGAGCAGAAGATGGGGCCGGTGGGAGGTGACTGAGCCACAGGCCTTGGTGGGGCATGAGGGGCCCAGGAGGGACCCCAGGCAAGGCTGGAAGAGCACGGAGACGCCCAGGCCAGCACTGGGCAGCCCTCCCTGTGGGAGGCCAGGGCACAGCTGGACACGGACTGATTGAGGAGATCTCGCTGTTGGCTTGGGGACTGGGGAGGACAAGGCCCTTGGAGGAGAGGAGGGTCCAGAATGGTCTGAGGGGGGCAGGGCTCGGCAGCTGTGAGAGGGTGGGGGACACACACCTGCGTGGAACCCTCTACCCCACTCTTCCTGTACTGTCCCAGCCCGCAGTGAGGGTCTATGTGTGATGTGTGTGCACACGTGTGTGGCGTGTGTCAGCCATCGTGAGTTGTGAGCACCTGCCAGAGAGGGGGATGTGGGGCTGTGGAGCACCCTCCGTCCTACCCTCCCTTCTTCCCTCATCCAGGGAACCAGCCAGCTCCTGTTGCCACGGCAACAACAAGCCCCTCCCACCTGCAGGACAGGGTGACCTGGTGGGGCTGGCTGCTCACGGAGTTCCGTGTTTCCAGCCAGGAGCTGCTGGGGACAGCCTAGCTGGGGCTAGGCCAGGCCGCAGAGCTTGGGAGGGACACCTGCTCAGAGCAGGGCAAGCAGGGGGGGGCGAGGCACCCTGGGCAGCGGGCGAGCCGAGGTGGAGGTGCCCTCAGGCCCGCCCCGCCCCCTCACTGGCCCCGCCCACTGGAGGCGGCCCTGGCTCTGCTGTCTGGGGAAAGGGCTGTTTTCAAGGCCTCCCAGGACCTGCGAAGAAAACAGGTGGGACTGGTGCCGGCGCAGAGGGCCCTTGGCTCAGAGCCACGGGTTGGGTGCCCTGGGCACATGGGCCGAGCTGAGCAATGCGGTGAGCTGTGGCCAGCCCCGGGTAGCCGGCAGGGTCATCTGGGGACACAAGCGTTTGCAGCGCAGTCGTCAGTCATGGTGGTAGGGGCGCTGCAGTCAGAGACCAGACCCTCACCGGCCCACTTCTTAGGCCTGATGGTGGGAGGACAGCGCTGGGGTGGGGGCCAGGGCCCATGCTGACTCGAACACCGCCCTCGATGAGCTCCGGGCCCTGTTGCTTGCACGCGCAGGCAGAGGCATACACAACGGTGAACCCACCACCCAACACTCCAGAGAAAGGCAGGCTGCAGAGACCCCACCCCCAGGGAGGGGCAGCCTCCTGCTTGGCCCTGTTCTCCAGATCAGGCTGTGGCCCCCTGCCCACCCATGCGAAGGGTCTTGGTCACCTTCACAACGAGAGGGCGGTGGGCCGGCGTGAGTGTTGGGCGTGCAGAGCACGGCCAGTTTGGGGGGCTTGGTGTTGAGAGCACAGCTCAGGAGCCTGGGCCTGGTGAGTGCCTCTCCTCAGACGCTGGTCCCGAGGGCTGATGACGGGGGACCGGTCGGGCCAGAGCCAGGACGGCTGGAGAATACGGGCCTGGGGTTCACACGGGTGGGGCCCAGCCCGCCCGGCTGTCCAACGGGGCAGCAAGGTCTACTGCGGTTCCTGCCCAGTTGCCCACCTCCCCAGCCCCAAGGTTTGTGGCCCAGCACAGCCTGACTGTCCAGGCCCAGGGGAGGGTGCGCCTGGGTAAGTGGGCTGTTGCCGCCTCCCTGGCAGGACTCGGAGGGACTTGACCCCCTGGGGCCTCTGTGCAGGCCAGGCTGTGGCCACGGTTAACCCACCCAGCTCTGGAGGCCAAATACAGAGGAGAACTAGGCAGGGTTCAGAGAACCAGAGTCCTCCTCACACAGGCTGGAGGCACGCAGAGATGGGGGCAAAGAGCCCCTGAGGCTGCGGGGTGCGCTGCGTGATGGGCGCCTATCACGGGCATGGCGTGGGCCCCGGGTACTGGGGGTTGGAGAGGGCGCTACAGTGCCCCTGGGGAGAGGTGGGCCTTGGGCTGGGCCGAAGCGTCAGAACCTGGGAAAGGCGTGGCATTCAGTGCCACCAGCAGAGCCACAGGGATGGTGACGGGACCCGGAGGCAGGCTCGGGGCAGGGTGGAGAAGCAGAGGGAGACCCGGGGTAGGCTGAGCTCAGGGTCACCCCATCTGGCCCAGGAACATGTGCCGCGGCGGTCGGGCCCTGGCATGGACGCGTACTGGGGACAATGGTCCGCGCTCCGTCCCTCAGCCTCAACCCCCTCCGAGGACTGCAGAGTTGGCAGGTGGCCCATCACACCTCCAGTCCTGAGCCACTCGGACCAGTGACCTTGGGCTGAAGTCAGCCACCGGCCGGGGCCAGGTCACATCACGCAGTTGAGCCGGGTCGGGAGAGGAGGTGCAGGCGGAGACCAGGGGCTTGTGCCCCCGACCGCAGGTCGCAGGAGTCCAGGACCCTGGCAGCGGGCAGCCGGACGGTGCCTGGTGATGGACAAGCAGACGGCCCTCGGGCACAGGCCAGCAGGCAAGGGTGCCAGGGAGGGGCAGCACGCGCAGGCTGCGGGCGCCAAGTCGGAGGGGAAGGGGGCGTCCGGGCTCCCGCCCGCCGCCGAGCCGCACGTTCCGGGCCACTGAAGCCGGGGTCGCCGCGGGTGCGCGCGAGTCCCCACGCGGGCCACGTGCGCGCTAGGGAGTGCGGGCAGCCAGTGACGCGCACACACGACGTGTGTCACCGCAAGGCTCAGGGCGGTGCGGGGGTCCCTCGCGGACTTCCGCATCTCCACGGCACCCAGCGCCCGCCGCCCACTCGGGGCCCAGCTGTAGAAACGCGCGGGTAACGCCGGGCCGAGCGGTGACCTTTCCCGGCGAGGCGGGGGGCGGCACCCTCGAGCCCCGCCCCTCATGCACAGCGCCATTGGCTGGAACCCCGGTGTCCTTTCAAAACCTCAGCGCCCATTGGCTCGCGTGCCCTCGCCCGGAGGCGTCGCGGCCCGCGCCCGCACCAGAGCTGCGCGTGCGCAGACTGAGCGAGCGCGGTGGAGAGCCGCGGCACGCAGTGCGCCTCCGCGACTCTACTACGGCAACCTAGTCCCGGCGGGTCGGCAGGCTCCGCCCGCGACGCAGCCTTCGCCGACCCCACAGGCGGCTCTCGGCTTACCCCACCGTCGCCTCGGCCGGCTGCGGGCGGCGGCGCCGCGAAGGCCGCGAGCGGAAGGGGGCGGG
>NW_004955413.1:33069213-33212971 GCF_000276665.1 Chinchilla lanigera
CCCCCGCGCGGGCCGTGCTGACCCCCTGCCCTGCTTCCCCAGGGCGGCGCCGTGGTGCCCCTGGAGGTCGTGCTGCTGCGCAAGGTGGGCGCGGCCGGAGGTGCGCGCGGCGTGATCCGACTGCTGGACTGGTTCGAGCGGCCCGACGGCTTCCTGCTGGTGCTGGAGCGGCCCGAGCCCGCGCAGGACCTCTTCGACTTCATCACGGAGCGCGGCGCCCTGGACGAGCCCCTGGCGCGGCGCTTCTTCGCACAGGTGCTGGCCGCGGTGCGCCACTGCCACGGCTGCGGGGTGGTGCACCGCGACATCAAGGACGAGAACCTGCTGGTGGACCTGCGCGCGGGCGAGCTCAAGCTCATCGACTTCGGCTCGGGCGCGCTGCTCAAGGACACGGTCTACACGGACTTCGACGGTGCGCAGCGCGGGCGGGGCGCGGCGGCGGGGAGTCCGGGTGACGCAGGGCGGGCGCGGGGCTCCCTGCGCGCGTGCGTGCGTGCTGCGTGCTGCGTGCGAGCAGAGATCCCCGCATTGCGGAGCTGGGGAAGCCGGGGCTCCCTGCCGCCCCCTCCCCCCCAGGCTGCTCGGGCGGGGCGGAGGGGGTCTTGGCGGCTCCGCGGCGCATCTGTTTGTTGTGAAACCGGAGCTCTGGCTCATGTGACGACTCCTTTCCTGCCGCCCCGCCCGCGCTGGGGTTTTTCCAGGGTGATGACAGGCAGGATTTTTGAGGCTGGGCGGGGAGGAGTGGATGACTGGGGTGAACAACCCTGATTACCTCGTGTTTCTTCAGGCACCCGGGTGTACAGTCCCCCCGAGTGGATCCGCTACCACCGCTACCACGGACGTTCGGCCACCGTGTGGTCCCTGGGAGTGCTCCTCTACGACATGGTGTGCGGCGACATCCCCTTCGAGCAGGATGAGGAGATCCTGCGCGGCCGCCTGTTCTTCCGGAGGAGAGTCTCCCCAGGTGCTGACAGGGACCTCCCGGGTGCCTGAGGGCGGGGCTCCCTGGGAGCCAGCCAGGCCCTCCCTGACCCTCCCCTCTGCCTGCAGAGTGCCAGCAGCTCATTGAGTGGTGTCTGTCCCTGCGGCCTTCGGAACGGCCCTCCCTGGACCAGATCGCCGCCCACCCCTGGATGCTGGGGGCAGAGGGGGGCGCCCCTGAGAGCTGCGACCTAAGGCTTTGTGCCCTGCACGCGGAGGACGGGGCCAGCACCACGTCCAGCAGCGAGAGCTTGTGAGCAGGGACCGCGCTCCCTGGGAGTACTGACTTCTGCCGCCTGACTCCTCGTGCAAAGCGGTGACCTCTGACCCCTGGTGACCTCTGCCCTTGGCACCGGGCCTGTTTCCTTTGCTTTGAGTGCCTTTTTGAACGCTGCTCCACAGGACTGGGTCTGTCCAAAGATGGCTCCGGGCAAAGCGAGGTCCCACCTGCGTAGGGTGGACACTTGGACTAAAGACCCCTGCAGTGCTGCTGGGCCCAGGAGGCAGCCTTCCCGTGTGACCGCGGCTGGCCTGGAGCACCGGTTGTGGGCACAGGGTCCCCATGCCCACCTCCCACCTTCTCACGGTGTCCTCCGGGCATGCCCACGCACAAGCAATGCAAGTCGGGCCTCTGCCGCCCACGCCTCAAGAGCTATGTCCTCACGCTAGCGTCTTATTTATGGTGTGATTCCTGCGGGCGCTTGCCTGCTGGGGCTATTTATTGTTTAATTTATTTGTTGAGGTTACTTCCTCCAGCAGCCCTGCCTCAGGCCCCTGGTGGCTGAGGAGAGGAGAGGGGGCTGTTTGTGCCCGCCTTCATCCCTGCCCTGGAGCAGGTCCCCTGCCCCACCTCCGTGGGAGGAAGAATTGTACAGTGGCTAATTTAAGGGGAGTGGGTGATCCCACCCTGGGCGATCTGCGCTGGGGTGGGTTTTAAATTATTGACCGTGTACAGTCTGCTTGCTGGCTCTGAAACTTGGGGGTGGAGGACAGAGTCTCAAGCCCTTAATTTATTTTAGCAGCCCTGTTTCTGTGACCCGGGTGTGACTAGGCATCGGGACCGGGGGGGTTCTTTCAGTTCAAAAGTGTGAGATGTCTGGAGATCATATTTTTTATACAGGTATTTCAATTAAACTTTTTTTGTATATAATGGGTGTCTTGTGTCTTCTGGAGGTTTTGGCCTGGGTGCCTTGCAGGTTTCCTGTGGGAACCTTGCCCTGGGAGACCAGAGGGAGGTGGGGATGTGGGCAGGTGAAGGGGACTAGCTGCCCATCTTGCAGCCTGCCTAGTTGGCTGACCTTGACTCCAGCTGGCCAGCTGGGGCTGTGCCCAGCCTACACCCTGGAGACAGGTTGGTGGATGGGCAGCAGCTCCAGGGGCAGGGCTGGACTCTAGCAGAACCTCATTTCCTGCAGCAATTGCCCTGAGGAGGGCACTGTCTCACAGCACCCAGGCCTTTGTACCCACCCAGTGACGGGTCTCACGGCTGGCCCCTTGCATGGACCAGGCTCCCCCACCTGCTAGCTGTAGGGTCCACTCAGCCTCCTTCCCATCTGCACAACCCTCCTACCTGCCTATCCCTGTGTCTCCCTCCCCATGACCGCCCACCTGCCCTTGGTGATCACACAGAGCTCATCTTTGCTGGGGCTGAGTCAGGCCCTGGGAGGCCAGCTTCCCCCTTCCACTGAGTCACCATCCCCTCAGCCTTGGGGACATTGGGAGCTTGCCTGTCAGCAGGAACATAATGGGCCCTTGGAGTTCAAAATGCCCAGAGGGTGGCACTGAGATACTGCTGAGATTGGGAGGGGAGTACCAGGAGGTGGGGTGGGAGGCCTGAGGTCCCTAAGTTCCCCAGTAAGAGGAGAGGTGCAGGGCAGCTAGGCCCACGGCCCCTGCCTTCCCACTACCCAGGCAGGGCCTGAGTGCCTAGTCTCCGGGAGTGGCCTTCCCAGAACAATCCTAGTACCACCATGAGAACCAAGGGTGGGTCTGGGAGCACTGCCCTGCACTGAGGTAGTGTCACCAGACGCCCAGGCTTCCTGGTCTGGGGATGCCAAGGGCCGGGGCAGATGCAAGTGAGATATGGTGCCCAGAATGGCTGGGAAGCCACCAGCAGAGTTGAGGGATACTGAGCCACGGGTATGGTGACCCTGCATGTGGAGGGAGGGGACAGGCCTGGGTACCTCAGGGCCAATGGGGTGCATGGATATGGGCTGGGCCCTGGGGGCAGGTGGGGTTCTTGGCACGTTCACCCCCTGTACAAATGTGCTGGGGTGCATGGAGCCCAGCCAGCCTGGACCCCCTGGTGAAGAGGCCCTTTAGTCTGAGCAGCTCTTTCCCATCCTGTTGGTCAGCTCCTCTGGGCAAGGTCTCCCCACCCATGTTGCCCATGGGGATACAATGGCCCACAGAAGGAAGATGCCAGGGTATGACCCCTGCCCACTGTCATGCCCTCCACACCGGAAGCTGCTGAGGCTCAAGGGTGGGGGCAGGGCCAGGACCCTGAACTGGGTGCAAGATGCTGGAACCTCTAGCCCTGGGATGGCAGGCTAGGGGGCCTCAGACGCAGCCCACCCAACCAGCCTATGTCCTTCCTCAGCCGCCCAGCTCCAGTCCATAGGAGCAGCCGTGGGGCCACAGTAGCTGTGAGGCACCCCAGCTGTAGGTCCAGAGAAGTGCCAGGTGCGGAGACAGGCAGAATTCCAGAGCTGGATTTCAGGTTGAGATGCCAGGAATACAGGCTGTCGGCTCTGCGTCGTGGCAATGAAATGCCTGAGGTAGCAGCTAAGAGGAGGGTTTCTTTACTTTGGCTCACGGTGACTGAGAGTCAGTCCATGGTAGACTGGCTTGTAGTTTCAGACTGTGGTGCCACAGGACATTGGGGCCGGGAGTGGGTACAGAGAAACAAGAAGGTCCTGGGCACCTTACCCTGCTGTCCTGGCTGCTCTGGGCCGCCTAACCTGGTATGGGGTGGTGCACCTGAACTCTGGTGCATGAAACCTGCCCACCCTGCACCCTGAGAGGCCTGGGTGACCCACTTGCCAGGGCCCAGCAGAGTGTGATTCAGTCTTGAGGCTGCAGGGTGAGGTCTG
Organism: Chinchilla lanigera; assembly: GCF_000276665.1. Classification (NCBI taxonomy): domain Eukaryota; kingdom Metazoa; phylum Chordata; class Mammalia; order Rodentia; family Chinchillidae; genus Chinchilla; species Chinchilla lanigera. The sequence continues at coordinate 33,073,287 of NW_004955413.1, forward strand.
ACTGGGGGTGCTCAGCCCCTCCTCCACAGACTGCATTCCATCAGGGTAGCAGCACCCCGTGGCCACCAAGATCAGGAAGTGACCTGTGCCCCTGCACTCACATCTGCAGGGCTCACAGTGACAGCTGGCATGGTACCTCCAACACCCCAGCAGAGAGCCAGGGCCCCTGTGCAGACCATACTTTGCCCTCTGAGGAGCCCTGCATCCTCTAGGGTCTGGGAGAGTGAGCGCCTCAGGCCCAGTGACTTGGGCCAGAATGGGACCTTGATCCTCCTTGACCCTCCAAGGCCGGCACCCTGGCACATAAGGGCGGGGTGACTTCAGTGGGTTGTGCCTCCTTCAGGTCAGGAGTCCTGGTTTCCTTCTTCTCTCTGTCCAGCTCCCCCCACACAGCTGCACCCCTCGCCCCACCTGTTATGCCACATCTGGGGCTCTGATTGTTCTCTGCTGGGCGAGACCCAATCATCATGGAGCCTAGACCCAGAACTTCAGCCAACTTTGCATTTTTTTTTTTTTTTTTTTGTGGTGCTGGGGGTCAAACCCAGGGCCCTGTGCGTGGGAGACATGAACTCTACCACGAGCCACCTCCTCAGCCCCTGACTCTATCTAAAGCCGCCTTTCAGTGGTGTTCTGGAAACCTCTGCTCTTGGGGGAACCCTGGACAGGCGTGGTCTTTTCCCAGGAAGGTGGGAAATTGCTATTTGCTGAGTCACAAAATGGCCCGAAGCCAGCTGTGCCCCTCGCCTGTCCCGTGCCCTCAAGGTGGCAAGGCTCAGCTCAGGGTTGCTCTTCCTGCCACCGCAGTGTCCTCCCTCACTGCCTCATCACCCACCAGGCCCATGGCCAGCTCCGTGTCTTGGAGGAGCCAGGGCGCAGACTGTTTACAGAACCAGCCTCCTGCAGGGGGGCCTTGCGAAGGCAGCTCCAGAAACGAAACCTTAGCAGGCTCTGAGGGCAAAGCTGCACACAAGGGGAAGTGATTCCTGGGCCCCTGGAACCCTGACCTCAGCAGGCACCAGCACAGCTGCAGGCTCACACCTGGCCACGCCACATGGAGCTGTCCGGCAGGGGTGAGGAGCTGGGCACAGGCCCAGCCTGGGTCACAGTGACCCTCACATGGCCTTCCTGTGCCAGGCTGTGGCTGCTGGCACAGAGCAGAGCCCCAGGAGGAGGGAGCCTGCAGCGGGACACCCTGGCCGGAGGCACGTGGGGCCTCTGCGTGGAGCTGCAGAGGGCTCCTGGGATCACTGTGAGGGCATCGTGGGGCAGCTGCTGGGGGAGGAGGCTGAGCCAAGGGAGCAGATAGGCGCCTAGGGGGGCTGCCTCACCCCATGCCTGGCTGAGGCTGAGGGATGCAGGGCCCTGGGGTGCCCAGTGGGTCCTCCCCTCTGCAGAACCTTGGGTGGGGTGCAGCTGTGGCACGTGGCTTCCAGGAGAGGTCCATTGCACACCGGAGACCCCTCCCGCCCTTGGGTTCCCAGCAGTCAGGCAGGGCAGGGGGCGGGGCAGGCAGGCTGGGCAAGGAGCTCAGTCACAGTCACTGTCCGCTCACAGCCGGGCACCTGCAGGAAGCCCCTCCCAGGGCTTGCCGCAAAAGCAGCTGGGGCTGCACTGCTGGATGGACAGGCAGAGGCCTCCTCAAGTGGGAGTCACCTCTACAAAGCACTGACTGAGCCAGGCCGGGGAAACTGAGGCTCAGGGAGGGCATGGGGCCAGCCACGGTCCTGAGCCCCAACCTTTACCAGGAGGGAGGGTGTCCCAGGGTGCATGGGTCTGGGGATTGGGCTGGCCGAGTGCTGGCCTCTGGTCCCCTCTGTCCACTGGTCCCCACCACCAGGCAGGACCAGCCAAGAGCCAGAGGTGTCCTAGAACCAGGCCTCATGGTCACTGCTGCTCAGCCCAGCCAGAAAGCTTTGTCCAGGCTCTGAGGATCCGGGGAGCGGAGGTGTTGGCCTGAGGCCTCAGGTCTCAAGGTGACACCGCTGTCTGTGTATTCCCTGAAGCCCACAGGGCCCCAGGCCCTGTGTGAGAGTGTGAGAGTCACTCTTGTCAGGTGGCTGGGCCTGCTCCTGCACAGTGCTCTGTGTCCTAGGACCCAGTGACCAGGCCAGGCCAGGCAGGGTTTGCTCCAAACCCAGGATCAGGAACCTGGACCCCTGGCTATGGCCCCAGGCTTTGTGATCTGGAAGCACTGGAACCTTTCTGGGCCTCTGCTGCCCATCCCGTGGGGCTACACAGAGAAGACCAAGTCTAGAGGCAGGCAGATGGCACCTGGGCCACACGCATAGCTGGCATCGTGGAGCATCCAGAAAGGCCCACTAAGGCTCCTGCTCTCCATCCCACTCTGTTTCTTCTTCACACCCCCTTGACCAGGAGGGAGCTGGGCACCCCCACCCCAGGGCTCACCCCTGCCTGCCAGAGGGCAGGGACCAAGACATCAGTTGGCACAGTAATTGCCAACGTGACCGACATAGGTCCCAGGAAACAGCAGACATCTGGGGAGGGGGCTGCAGGGAGGGAGGGCAGACACAAAGCCCCAGGCAGGCGCTTGAGGCCAGGGACGGAGCGTGGCAGAGTCCCTGTCCAGCACAGAGGCCAGGCCAGCTCTGGAAGCTTTGTCCAGACTCTGAAGCTCCAGAGAGGGGAGGCGCTGGCCCTGAGATTTGCCCCAGCCAGGACACCCCAGCCTCTCCAGTCAGGCTGAGTTGAGAGGAGGACAGGGGCACCGGGGCTCTGGGTGCTGCTGGGCATCTGATGGTGTGGGGCAGAGGGGACCAGGGGACCTGGGCACCTGGGGCAGGTTAGGGGCCGCGATAGTGTCTGCCTAAGGCACAGGACCTGCTTGGAGGACCCTGGGTCCAAGCACTCCCCCTCCCCCACCCAGGCTGGATGGCAGCTTTCCACACTCCCCTCTGCAAGGGGCCCCCAGGACACACAGGCCCACACATGGGAAGTGTATTCACATGAATGTGCTCATGTCTGTCTGCCAGTTTGGGCATGCATGAGTGTGCCATGGATGTGTACATCCATAGCGTGTGTCTGCGTGTGCCCGTGAGTCTGTGCAAGTGGATCTCTGCATAAATGTGCGGCTGCCTGTGCGTGCTCCAGTGTGAATCTGTGTATGTGAGTACACTGTGTGCACAGGTGTGACTGCCCGTGTGTACATCTGTGCACGTGCCTGGGTGCCTGTGGGCTCCAGTGTGCCTGTGTGCATGAGTGTGCACATGTGCCTGCATGACTGCGTGTGTGCACACGCACCTGTGAGTTGCACTGTGGCTGTGCATGTGTGCACCTGTGCAGCCCCAGCCAGCAGAGCCGCCCCAGCCCTGGGTGTTCTCCGTCCCCGACCCCACAAGCTTGGTGACTCAGCCCCCTCTGGAAGGGCGCACTGGGGGAGTCTCCTGTGACTCAGTGCCTCCCCAGAGTGAGCCCACGGGAGCGGGAGGGGTGCTAAGAACAGGAGAGCTGGGAGCAGAGGGAGGCAGAGACAAGGAGGGGCTTCTGGAATCCCTGAGCAGCCCCGTGGGCAGAAGGCCACAGGCATGTGCCCTATGAGGGACATGGGCTAGAGCACCAAGGACTGCGGGGTATTCCAAGCACCCCGGGCCTGTGTCCTGGGCCCATGGCCCTCGCGGGCACCCAGGGCTCCTTGGATTTGGGATGGGTTCCAGGGTACTGGCAGGGATCTCCAGGAGCGGGTCGGCTCCTGGGGCATCCTGGGGTCCAGGTCTGGGCTCAGGGACCGATGAGGAGGGGCCGGGTGGTCAGGGTCCCACAGGCTGGGAGGCAGAGGGTCAGCCTGAGCCAAGCAAGGCTGGAGGACCCGGCCACAGGGTTCCAAGGCCTGAGGACGTCCTGGCCCAGCCACCTGCAGGCCACTCAGTCACCACTCGGCAGGGGCAGGACCAGGGTGCCCATGCCACAGGCACCTGACATGCGCACCCCAGTGCCCGAGTCAGCAGTGGCTGGGAGGGAGTCAGTGGACTCTGCCTAAACAGACAGGGACACCTCCAGTGCCACTCCACACTGCAGCCCTGTGGGTCCCCATCCCTGGCTTCCTGACGCCTCCAGATGAAGGGGCACAGGCTCCGCTGGGCCAGGTTGGTCTCAGCAGAGGCAGGCAGAACACTGGGGGTGGGGTGGCCCTTCTTTCATCCTGGACACACCCTGTGGCTCCACCCCTGGGGACACTGACCTGGAACCCTGGAGGACCCAGCCACCCCACACACCCTGCACTGTCAGTGGCCCCGGGTGTCACCTGGGCACCTTGTTCCTGCAGGTCCTACTCTGCACCCCAAGAGCACCAGCCCTCGTGACATGGGCCATTCCTGCACGGACCTGACCCACTAGGCCTGCCTGTCCCGCCTCAGCCATCCTTGCCACTGCCTGCTGCCTCCCTGGTACCCTGCAGCCTGGGCCCTTGAGAGAGTAAACAGGGTCACATCCAAGGGAACCTTGGGGCCTGCAGTCTCCTCTCCGTGCTTCAGGAGTCCCCCTTGACCTCACCTGGCCATCCCCAAGAGGGGCTGACAAGGCCACACCCAGGGACACTCCCTGCCAGGGCCCATGGGATAAACACATTCATTTGTGTGGTCTGTGTCCGTACATTGTGTGGTGTGTACACTCTGTGATATATGCTGTGTGTGTGTGCGGTGTGCGGTGTGTGTACACCATGAGTGCTGGGTATGCTCTGTGTGCAGTGTGTGTACACTGTATGCGGTGTGTGTACACCGTGTGCGGGGCGCATACACCATGTCAGGTGTGTGTGGTCCATGTGCAGAGTGTGCGCACTCCATGTGCGGTGTGTGTACACTGTGTGCAGTGTGCGTATATCGTGTGTGGTGTGTGCACTCCGTGTGTGGTGTGTGTTCAGTGTGTGCTCTGTGTGAGGTGTGTGCTCTCCATGGGTGGTGTACATGTGTGTGCCGGGCTATGCCGGTGGGATTCCAGGGCAGGCAGCTTGGGCTGGGATAGGACCCCATGCCGGCCGGCACTTGGCCCGTGCCTGACCAGCAGCGGGCGCAGTTGTGGTGGCGGTGGTGGCCCTGGCGCAGGCCCAGGCCAGGCTCTAATTTTTTTTCAGCTGGTTTAATTTTTACTAAAAAAACTCTTCCAAACTAATACTGAGTCACTTCAAATATTTCTCAGAGAATTAAATGGAAATCTAATAAACTCGGTGAGAGGTATTTTTAGACAGCTTTATTGAGGTGTGATTTACATACCGTGAAATCCTCCCACTCTGAGCAGTTGCAGCGATCCGCCCACCGCTGGTGGTTTCAGTGAATTTGCTCAGTTGTGCAATCCTCGCTGCCATCCAGTTTTAGAACCTTTCCGTCACCTCTGGTGCCCTTGCTGTCACTTCCTCGTCCCACTGCAGCCTCGGCTCCTGCAGCTCTGTTGGAACTGCCTTTTCTGGACATTCACACAGGGATCCACAGCAGGGGGTCTGGGCTCCTCAGCGGTCTCATGCTGGGTGGCGCGTGGCAGCTGTCACCCCGCAGCTTCACGCCCTCTGTGGAGAGATCGCCCTCGGTGTGCCCCTTCTCTTCTGGGGACAGGCGAGTTTCCTGCGGCTCCCAGGAGACCTGCCGGGGATGCCCACATGCAGGGCCCCAGCACACGGCTGCCGTTCCTCTCAAGCTGATAGAAAGGACTGGAGTGGCAGGGCCACGTGGTAAAGTTCCACCTTACATTTGAAGAAATCGGCTACACATTATGAGACGTCCCTGCGCCCTGTCCACACCAGCTGCCCCAGCCCTTCCAGGCACGGCCAGCCCCGTGGGCGTGCAGCGAGACCCCGGCTTTGCAAGGTGTAAAGCTGCTTCTGTATCTCCTCTGTACAAAGATCAGGCCGTGCTTGCCTATGTCCTACTGGGATTCTTTCCCTTCCTTCTTTCCTTTTTTTGTCTCGCTTTCCCCTCTCTCCCTCCCTTCCTTTTCTCCCTTCCTTCCTCCCTTTCTTCCTTCTTTCCTTTCTCCTTAGTACGGGGGTTGGAATCCAGGGCCTTGTATATGCCAGCAAGTGCCCAGTCACTGAGCCACATCCCCAGCTCTTTAAATTAATTAATTAGTTAATTAATTATTTTTGGTGCTGGGAATCAAACTCAGAGCGTTGTGTTTGCCAGGCTGGCACTGTGCTACTGAGCTATACCCCCAGCCTCAATTATTTTTTTTTTAAAAGGAGGAGAGGTGTAATTTCAAGCAAAAAAAAATTTTTTGGTAGAGTCTTGCAAAATTGGCCAGACAGGCTTCAACTTGTAATCGTCCTGCCTCAGCCTCTCAGAGTGCTAACATTACAGATATGTACCAGCACTCCCAGCTTTTAAAAAAAATATTTATGTTGGGCATGGTGGCATACTCTTATAATCCCAGTACTCTGGGAGGCTGAGGCAAGAGGACTGCAGGTTTGAGTCCAGCTTGGACAACTTGGCACCTAGTTGAGACTCTGTCTCAAAATCAGAAATAAAAGGGCTGGGGGTGTAGCTTAGTGCAAAGACCCCAGATTCAATCCCCTGTTTCACATACACATTAGAAAAAATGTGGTAACAGATGCATACCATGAAACTTACCATTTAACCACTTCCAATTATGTATTTGTCTTACTTCTGAGTTGCAAGTGTCCTTTATAGATTCTAAATATGAGTCCTGTATTACATAGCCAGTTTGCAAATGTTTTCTCCCAATTTTTGTTCCCTTAGCCAGGCTGCTGAAGCACAGAATGTTTCCTGGGGCGAGTGCGGTTGATGCTCTCGTCATAGATCCTGCCTTTGCTGTTGCTTTGGAGAACTCGGTCCACCTCCTGGCCACAGGGCTTCCCGTTTCGCTTTGGTATTATAGCTCCACCTCGTTCACATAGGTCTTCAGTTGTGGATTAACCAGTGGTCAGCTTGTAACCCCCAACTGAACTGAGTCAAATGGGGCTGGGTGTGGAGGCCCCACCTGAGGACTGTTGCCAGCAGCATAAAAGGAGAACTGGAGGGGAAGACGGTGCTGTTGATTCTCCTGGAGAAGCTTGTTGCGCTGGCTTTCCTGGTATGAACTCTGCTGTTCTCATCCTTGGAGGAGCTCGAGCCCTCAATGTCACTGGGGATGGCTGTGGTTCTTTTTGGGGGAGCTCTGGTCCTTACTTGGAATGTCGCTTTTTGGCTCCAGTGCAGATCCCTCAGCCTGCTGGCACAGATCCTTCATCCCTGCTGGTGCAGACTTTCTAGCTTCCACCACTGACCTTTGGGCCTCCCCAGTGCAGATCCTTGATACAGACTTGCATGAGACATTGTCATGGGCTCCAGGCCTCTAGTTGGACTCATGCAGTATATTGCCACAGGATCCAGGCCCTCAGCTGGATTCTTTGGGTCTCTAGTGCGTGGGCAGATCTCCTGCACTCTTTGCATTTGACTCTTTGGGTGAATATTATAAAATAATCCTGTAAATTATGTGTCCTGTATTATATCTTTTCCCTTGTTAGCCTTAACTACAACAGCAGTTCATTTTGAGCTCATTTTTATGAATGGCGGAGGTGAGGGTCTAAACTCATTTTCTTCCCTGTGGATATCTAATGGCTGTAGCAACATTTGTTGACAAGACCATGCCTTTCCCCACTAGATACCTTGGCACCTTTGTCAAAACTCAGTTGATAGCTGGGCACACTGATATACCTCTATAACCTCAGCTATTCAGGAGGCTGAGTCAGGAGGATTGCAAGTTCACAGGGCAAATGAGCAAGACCTTGGCCCTCCCTCTCCCCAAGAAAAGGGCTGAGAATGTAACTCAGTGGCATGTGTGAGACCCTGTGTTAAACCTCCAACATACACACAACAGCTGACCACACACGGAGAGCCTGTTCCTGGACTCTCCATGGATCTACGTATCAATCTTTATGCCAGTACCACTCCCTTTGTTACTATAGCTTTGTAGGAAAATTTTAAAGTTTAAAAATATCAGGCCAACTTCCATCCTTTTGAAATGCTTTGGCTGTCCTGGATCCTTTACATTTCACATAAATTGTATGGCCAGGCTGCTAATTTCTACAAGAAAGAAGTCTTTCCAAACTTCAAGGAGACTTCAGTATCACCCTCACAATGGTACAGAGTCTTCCAGCCCATGAATGTCTGGCGTTCCTCATTTAGCCCTTTAGCATCTCTTGGAAGTACTACATAGTCGTCAGTGTGCTAGTCTTGAATTACTTTTGTTAAACTTTTTGGTAAGTATTTTTATTATTTTTGATGCCGTTGTCAACAGAATTGAGTTCTCAGTGTCATTTCTGGCTCGCTCATGGCTAATGTGCAGACATGCAGTTGATTTTTTGTGTATTGTTCCTGGTCCTGGAGCCCCCTGACCTCACTTACCAGCAGCAAATGCAGAAGTGGTTGGCTTCTGTTGGAGGAAAAGGGAACCCAGGTAACTGGAAAGTACCAGGAAAATGACAGAGAAAAGCTTAGGGAAGGGATCTCATGAGCTTTCAACCTGAGTTCACCTCTCAGTGGATCTACCTTGGTCAATCCTACTTAGCATATCAAATATTCTGATGGGTGGACCTCCCCTCAGGCCCTGTGTGTCTGTTTGGTGCATGGAGAGCCCAGGCCTGGATGCAACAACAAAGCACTGAAAACTGTGTGGACGTGGCAACCATATCCAACAGGAGACCCCAACAAGAACGTCAGTGTTCTGCATGGGGCCTGGAGCCTCCTAACAGAATACTCAAAATGTCCAGAACAGATACAAAAATCACCAGACATATGAAGAACGTGGAAAATTCACATCAACAGACACAATGATGTGGGGACAGATATCTGAAACAGCCAACAAGGACTTTCGAGAGCTCTCATAAAAATGCTTGAACCAGTGATTACAAGTAGTCTCGACAATGACTCAACAAAGAAACAGAAGATCCAAAGGGAAACTTTAGAACGTAAAATACAGTAGCAAAGAGAAAACATCTCGCTGGAAGGGTTCAGCATCAGGTTGGACACAAGAGGAGAAAGAACCAATTAACTCATTTTTAGTACCGGGAATTGAACTCATGACCTTGCGCTTGCCAGGCAGGCGCTTGTGCCACTGGGCTGTATCCCCAGCAAGAACCAATTAATTCAAAGACAGATCAACAGAGAGGAGGAAAACAAGGATTTAAAAAGTCTTCTCTCCGAATGCCTGCTCTCTCCTGTTCTTGTTTCATTCTCTGGCCAGAACATTCAGCGCTGTGCTGTTGGAAGGCACCATCCCGCCTTGTTCCTGGTGTTGGGGGCGTGTCTCTGCAGTCCTCCAGGAGTATGGTGTTAGCGGTGTTAGCGGTGTTAGCGGAGGGCCTCTCTCGAGTGGCCCTTATCCTGTTGAGTGGTTCCCCTTGCTTCCTAGTTAATTAAGCATTTTTATCATGAAGACTGTTGAAGGCACCACAGGAGTTGGTGAGAAGGCAGGAAGAGCACCACAAGCTCGAGGTCAGCAAACTACACAGCAAGACCCTATCTCAAAAAAACAGGAACAGATTTTAATTGTAACCATCCCAAGACCGTCCCACTGAACCCCTTCCCCAGACCTTTTTTATTTTGAGACAGTCTCTTTGAGTCACCGAATTGCCCAGACTGGGCTTAAATTTTCAGTCCTCCTGCCCCAGCCTCTGAGTGCTGAGATTACAGGTGTGTACCCCTGCACCTGATGAATGTACTCGATTTTAGTGTTTATGCCTCCTCACCTTTCCTGGGCAGGGACTGTGTCTATTTTGGCTGCTAAGGGCATGGGGACTCAGCCACGCCAGAGGGGTGAATCTGCCACCTCCATGCTCCAGCTCCTGACCGGTCCCAGCCCTGACAGCAGCGGCCCCTTGTCCCGGATCACCGAGGCAAAATGCTGGTTCTTTCTCCACCCCTGCATCCAGGATACTGATGCCCCGCCCACTGACCCTTCTGCCCGAACAGCTCCAACGCCCCTCCCAGTCTGTGCAGCAAAGCCTCCTCTGAGGTTCCCGGGACCCCTCCCATCCGCCCACCTCCCTGGAGTCTGTTCTGGGCCCAGCTTCACCCCACCTGGCATCACTTACTTACTCAGCCTCTTCGCGGTTGGTCTGCCCGGCAGAGGCCGGTGCCTGGGAGGACAACCCGGGAAACGCTCAGGCCCCAGCAGCAGGGCCTCTGCTCTGCCCAGTGGGAGCTCAGCCTGTGCCTAAGGAGTGAAGGAGGACGGGGACATCCGAGGGCTTGCACAGGAAGAGTACAGGTCTGGAGTGAACCCTGCCTTCCGATGGTGACCGTGCCATCCCTGCGTCTGTCCCCAAGCCGGGCCCGGCTCCTTAGCACTTTCCTCCTGGGCAGGTGTGGTATGTGCAGGAGGGCAATGTCTTGGCCCAGGCAGTGGGACAGGCTGTGGGGCCTGGCTGGCTCCCAGAATCCTGAGCATTGATGGGATCCGCTCGGAGCTGGATGCTACGGCCACTTGGTGGCAGCACTCAAGCATCCTCCAGCTGGTGCCTCTCCTCTCAGCAGGACGGTGGGGAGCCGGAGGGGCATAGGCCCCAGTTTCCCTCTATGGGACAGCAGGACAATGGTGAAGTCAAAAGGAGCCCTTCCCCCGGCGCATCTCTCACCCCAGATCGGGCTCTGGCCATGGCCTGGGTGCCCCTCTGTGGCCAGGAGGCAGGAGTGGAGCTCGGGCCCAGCCCTCACCTCCCACCCCTTGGGCCTGGGCTAGGAGGAGAGATTGTGAGCACAGGGGTTCCCATGGCGGTGGCACAGCCCCGCTACCCACCCCCAGCCTGATCCAGCACCCCAGCCTGCCTCTTCAGCCCCTTGCCTGGCCCAGATGCCACACCCTGAGGGGACCCCAGTCCTGTATGGGGACCCTTGGAAGGGGATATCACACCATGTGACACTGACCCCAACTGACTTCAAGTCCACTATGGGGACCCTCCTCCCCACGAGTCCCAAGGTGCCCCATGTTTTGGGAGAGGCCTGGACCCCTCGGCATCCCACACACCCCCACGGGGGTCATGGCGAGTAGTGAGTGTCTTGGGCCCCAGCGTGGTGGGGGCTGCATTGCTGTCTATGGCAGGCCTCATGTCTGGCCACTGTCCCTCTGGGGTCCTTACCCCCAGCCTCAACCCTATTCTAACTGGCACAGCTGAACCCCATGCCCACCCCTGGGGCCCCCACCCCACAGTTCCAGATCTCTGTCCTCCTAGCAAGAGAAGTCAGGTGACAGGGTCCACTGGGGGAGAGGAGCTGTAGCCCTGCACCCCCAGCAGGTCAGCAGAAGGAGGGGTGGTTCGGGCCCAGGCTGGGGTTACAGAGTGTGGAGATGACTGCAGTGATAGCCCAGGCCTGTCCTTGTCACAGCAGTGAAGTGGACACTCTCAGGGGCAGATCAGACCTCAGTGAAGGTCCCTGAGGGCCATGCTGGGCAGCCCTGGCCTTCGGCCCTCCAGTGAGCTGCTTGATGGCTTCCATGAATTTTAGCCTGGTCCACCCAGACCTCATGGCGACAAGGAGCAGCTGCCACCCTGCTAGTGCAGGAGAGGAGACCCCCGCTGACCCCGACCCCAGGCTCAAGAAGCGTGGACCTTGGGAGAAGGCTGGGGGAAATGCTCCAGATGGATAATGCCGCTTTCTGTGGGTCTTCCAGGCGGGCACATAGGAAAATAAGTCAGGTCTGTCCCTGCATTGGGTCTGTGGAGAGGGTGCAGGGGTGGCTGCCCTGAGCCCTGTGTTAGTATGTGTCACTGTGGGCAGCCAGGCCTTCCTGCAGCTGCCTCTGCCAAGGGAGGCCACCATGCCCTGTGGGGGCATTGAGGGGTGTGGCCGAGGACCTCAGGCCCATGGGGTGTCCTGGGCCTGGGCAGGTCTGGGGCTGTGGATGGAACTCCCACCCTCCATGTGGATAGCGGTACCCGCTTCTCAGCCAGACAAAAACATGGACTCTGATTGAGGCAGAGGGAAGAGAGGAACCAGGCTGGGGGGCGTGCAGCCCTGTGGGTTGGAAGCAGGGGACCAGGCTGGTATGAGCAGTCGACATCACCCACGCCCAGAGACTCCACTCTCCTGGCAGCCTGAGGGCCACAGCCCTCTGCCCAGCCTCCTTCCACTCAGCCACACCACTGCAGAGCTGGATCCTAGGTCCTCCACCTGCACTGCCAGCAAATGGGCACCAGGCTGCAGCACCTCAGAAGGGAGAGCCTAGTGCCAGCCTCTGGCCAGGTCCAAGGTGACAGGCAGCCAGGGCCCCACACTGGTCCAGGGGAGACCCTGTGTCAGAGCAGGGGCTCTTGATGGCTCCCAGCGACCACACCGAGGAGAGCCAAGGAAGCAGGGCCCAGAGGTCCACTCACACCAACACCCTACTCATGAGGCTCAGACCAGAGCCATCCCAACCATGCTATCCTAGGGCCACAAGAAGGGGATGCAGGTGACCTGGGGTGGCCATGGGACAGGGCCCTGTGTGCCTGGGGGCTGGGGTGCGGCTCTGTCTAGTTGCATTTCTGTTGCTATCACAGAACAGGCAGACAGGGAAACTTACAAAGAACAGAGGTTTACTTGGCTCGAGGTTCTGGGGGCTGCAAGGTCAGAGCACGGCCAGTGCCTGAGCTCCTGGTGGCCTCTGCGCTGTGTCAGAACTGCAGAGGGTGTTGCATGGCCACACTGGGGAGTGTGCAGGGGCCACCCCGAGATGGCCCAGAGACAGGAAAGGATCTACCCATCACAGGCCCTGAGGAGTCCCACCCTCCACCCCTGCCCTCAGGACCAGTGTGCACCCGTGAGCTCCCGAGGACACATTCCAGCCACCACAGCCCTCCTAGGGCCCAGAAAGCGGGCCCTGGTCACCCTGAGGATGCCCTGCCCAGGGTCGACGCCAGCCACCCGGCACCTAGAGCCAGAGATGCCTAGGCTCTGCCCACGTCCGTGTCTTCGGGTGGACCTTCCTGCCTGGCCCACTGACCACCATGGTCAGGGGTCTAGCGCTCAGGGTCCCGAGGAGTCCCCCTTGGGTAACCCCTCCCCCCACCAGGGGTGTAAGGGGCCAGGATCAACACAGCCAGACTTGCTGAACACAAGAGCGCATAGATGAGCCGAGATCTCGTGGGGACCGCTGGGGCCGGGGCCAGGGCGACCACCAGTGAGGAGGGGCTTTTCCCGGGCTGTGGTGTCCGGGACGGGGACAGGCACTGCGACAGGGACCAGGGACAAGGACAAGAACATGAGCAGAGCGAGGCCAGGGCCAGGCGGGGACTGGGACGCATGCCCTACGGAACACCACGGTGGAGACTGCAATTTCTCTAAAATAGCTCTGGGTACAGGGCCTGAGTCCAGGAGCAGCTGCCGAGGGCCAGGGCCGAGGGCTGTTTGCGTTCCCGCCACGGTCCTCCTCAGGGAGTCTCGAGCCGCACAAAGCAGGAGCCCTGCAGGATGGCGGCGGAGAAGGAGCTGCAGCGCTTGCAGGGCCTCATGCTTGCAGGTGAGCGGCGACACACAAGGCACTGGGTGGGATTGCTTGTGGGGCCTGCGGGGAGAGGGTGCTCAGGCACAGGGGCACGTGAGACCGCGCCCCCTGCCCCCATCATCACGTGGAGACCACGCCCACCCGGGCCCGGGTGTCCCCCTCCGCCACCGCTTCCCCCAACCGCGCCTGACTGCCCCCACCGGTTCCTGCGACCGCAAGGGCCCTGACCACGTCCACGCACCACCCGCAAAATCACCCACCACGCCCACTGCAGTGGAGTCACGCCGCCACGCCTAGCGTGCTGCACCCAAGCCACGCCCACCGAGCACAAAGGCCGCGCCTACCTGTGGCCACGCCCACTGATCGCCCCGCCCCCTCAGAGTCCCGCCTGGTCCAGGCCACTCACCTGTCCCGCTAGGACTTCTGCCCACCCACCCCTGCAGACTCGAGCCTGGGGTGGGGCGTCGTGCTTGGTGAAGGCGTGGGAACTGAGGAGCTCCCCCACCCCGTGCCCCTCTGCCTGCCTCCCACTTACAGGCCCGGACTGTCCCAGGTGGGCGGGGCACGGTGCTGCTTTGTCAGACACAGCTGCAACCAGAGCACAGCACCCATCCACCCAGCTGGGAGGCCGCGGCAGGAGGACTCCGCAGACAGAGAATGCAGGCGGGTGGGGACCCGCCACGCACCAGCCCCTGGCAGCCTCTCCCCATATGTCCAGTGGTTCACCCCGGAGGACCCAGCGTCCCTGGGCACTGACACCCCTCCCCAAGGTGGGAGGCACACAGCAGCCGGCAGATATGGGTGGAGGTCCTGTGCCACACTCCTGGCCCACGTGCTGCCTGAAGCCACGTTTGCCCAGGCTACAGGCCCAAGGGCGGGCCAGGGGCCCTGTGCACCCATGCACCAGGGCCAAAAAGAGGGTGTCCCTCTGCACCAGGCCAGGGATCAGGACTGAAGGGGACAGTCTCGGATCTTGCTGAGAGAGACGGAGTTGTGGGGGCCGTGTGCAGAGCACAGGGGGCAGCATCAAGCCCTTGGGAGGGAGGCACCGGTGGGTCCAGACCCAGTGTAGGCCCAGCACATGGACAGCACCTCAGCTGGCAAAACAGTAAGGCAAGATAGGCCCAGGCAGGGCAGGGTGCCCGCGGGGCATCCAGGGTGTGGGGGACGGGGCGCACCCGGCTGGGGGAGGCCTCCACCCCCAGTAAGCAGCCCCCAAGGGGCTATTCCTGCCATGCAAGGGCGAGCCAGGAGCTCACAGTCCACACCCTGCCACTCCTCTGTGCCGAGCACAGGGGGAGAAATCCCAGAGGAGCCGGACCCAGGCAGCCCGGGACTAGTTTCCTGAGCGCCAGCCTGTGGGTTTGGGGGTGCCTGGCCTCCTCCTCCTTCTCCGCTAGGAAGGAGCACAGAGTCCCCCTGATTAATGTTTTTAAATTGAGCAGTTTATATTAAAATACAAAGCAGCAGACAGAGCACAGTCAAAGACTTCACCTAGTAGAATCACCAGATCATCAGACAAAACACAAACAGCCAAATTTCAAATACAGTGTAGAAAGTACTGGCGAGGGAAAGAAACTGTAAAGGGTGACCACATGCTTCCTTTTCTCTTTTTGGCGCTGTGCTTTCTGGGCTGCAACCTCTCAGGGCACCACAGAAGCCCTGGGGCTGACACAGCCCAGCACTCCTCCCTGTGCCCACGAAGGTCGGCCCCATCAGAACCTGCGGGAACCCGGGCGGGAGCCCGACCTGCCTACCCACGGTGCAGGGCAGACACTCTGGCTCTGCGCCCCGCGCCCTCAGCACTAGCGAGACACGAGCACCATTGGCCCTTGTCCAATGGAGGGAATTGCTGCCCAGGACCATTTTGTTGCTCTTTGCACTCGCTGAGGCCCCCAGCCTGCCCTGTGCCCCGCTGGAGGACATGGCCTGGCCGCCCTTCCTGAGCCCAACACAAAGACAGAGGTGAGGCTCTGCAGGGTTACCTGGTGCTGCGGGCAGCCCATTCAGCGTGCCAGTCACCATCCTCAGGCTCCGTGGCACAGGCACCAGGGGCTGCACCTGGGGTGGGTTCAGGTCCAGTTGTCGGGCCGGCTGGGCATTGGCCAGGATTCTCCTCAGGTTCACAGAGTCCATGTGCTGCCAGCTGCAGGCAGGGTGTGCTGGCCTCCCATCGGGCTCAGCATGGCCCCGTCTCGCTCCACAGCCCCTCTCAGCCATGGTGGGCCACGGGGGCACAGGCTCCTTCCTGTCCACCAGGGTCCTGTCCTGTGGCACGAGCATTCGAGGGGGTCCGCCTGCCAGGTCCAGCACGGCCGAGGGGTGTGGCACTTTAAGCACCTGAGCCTCCGGGAGCGACGCCAGGATGTTGACGGTGGGAATGGGCGGCATCTGCCTCTTGGCCCTCCTCATGCCGACACCTTCCACGCAGAGGTCGGACACGCTGAAAGGTGGCAGCTCCACGGCAGGCTGGGAGGGAGGGCACAGCTCAGGGACACCCCAGGTGCTGTTTTGAGGTCAGAGGTCCCTCTTCAGGCCCAAACCGGCTGGGCCTGCCTGGAGGCCTCGTGACCCCAACAACCTCCACCCCATCCAATCCCATCTTGGTGCTGAGGACTGCCAGCACCATGGCGGCTGACGTTGCCAAGAAGACATTGGAAGAAGCTATAAGAACGCCACAAGAAGAGTGGAGAGAGACGGGCCCTGAATTAATTCCTAGGAAACCTGCCGGCCTTTTCCAGACATGAGTGCTCCTCCCCGCTTTGTATAACCCCACTTCCTGTCTTCACCCTGTTTCAGGGTTCCACAGTTCTGAGCGGGGAAAGGGCCCAGCTTGGGCTTGGAAATCGGTAACAAACCCAGCACCTCTCTGGGCACAGGGCCGGGCTCCCAGGCAGGAGTCCCGGGGCAAAGACCTCATCACCTCGTGCCTGGCCTGCTGGAAAGTTCAGAGAGGAGCATCTCGGAACCCCCCACAGGGCTGCAAGGAACCACACACTCGGCCTGGGGCCCAGGGACTGGGCAGTCAAAGCTCAGACCCCAGGTGTCCAGCCGTGAACCCTTCCCTCAGTGCACACGAGGAGGCTGAGACAGGGAGTGAGGACAGCCCACGCCTGCAGGTGTCTGCGCCCAGCCTGAGCCAGGAGCAGGATCCGCGTCCAAGGTTCCAGAAGGGCAGGTGGCCTGCAGCTCCATCTGGCTCCCATGGCCCCAGAGGCGGAGCTGTCTGCGGCCACCAACTCATGTGGGGGCACAAAGCTCACAGCTGCCCTCTCACCTGCCGCCACAGCAGCTCGAAGTTGCCGATGTCGCAGGTGCGGTCGAGCTTGCGGTCCACCACAACCTTGATGGTGTCCTCCTGCACCTGGGTGCACAGCTGGGCTGTGACGGGCGTGGACGGGTGCATGGTGGGGCTGGAGTTGATCTCGATCAGCCAGGGCTTGAAGTCTCGGCCCAGCACGAAGTCAGCGCCGTAGAGCTCAAAGCTGTTCCTGCGCGGCTCCACGTGGGCCTGGGCCACCTTCATGGCGTGGGTGACAGCCCTCTTCATGGACGGGTAGATGAGGCTGCCCCACACGGCCCCGCGGCCCCGGCCCTGCAGGTACTCCTGGAACCGTGCACTGCTCCACATGTTGTGGCCGGGCAGCAGCGGGCTGCGCCCCTTGTCGTTCTGGAGGTGCTTCTGGATGGCATTGTTGCACAAGTGGATGGCGCTGTGGGCAGAGCGTCTGTAAGGCCGGCAGTACTAGTGCCGTTGTCCCTGCGGGCACCCTTACTGGGGCTAGCAGGAGGGGCTCAAGCTGTGACCCCGAGGATGGTACAGGGAGGAGGGAGCCCACCTGTCCAGGGCTACACATGGGTGTCAGTGTAGTGACTTCCCTGCCTTGGTGTCCCGACCTGCTCACGCCAGAGGGGGCACCAGCCCTCGAAGGGCTGATCAAGAAAGATGAGGTGACAGTCACCTCATGGGAATTTCCACTTAATTTATTTATACTCTTGCCTTGTTCTGAATGGATTTAAAACAAATGGGTTTTGGGGCTAGGGATATAGCTCAGCGGCACAGCGCCTGCCTGGCAAGCGCAAGGTTGTGAGTTTGATTCCCAGTACCCAAACAAACAAACAAACAAAATGGGTTTTGATTTTATTTTGGTGGGGGGAATCAAACTCAGGACCTGGCACTTGCCAGGCAGGCGCTATGCCGTTAAGCTATATCCCCAGCCCCAACAAATGGTATCTTTTAGGAGATCGCAAACGCTATGTTTTGGGGCCAAGATCATTTTCATATGAATGGCTAGTGGTCAAGCAGGTACGGTGCTGGCAATCAGATGGGCTTAGAAAACAGAGAAGTCTCCACCAGCTAGCCAGGAACCTGGAGAGTTGGAAACGGTGGAATGAGGGCGGCGGTGCGCCCATGCGATGACTCTCACTCCTGCCCTTGCCTGCGGGCTACCCGCTCACAAACAGGTCAGGGACTTGCCCAGGGGCCGGACAGAGAAGCAGGGTTCAGACAGGCAGCCACGGCCTGAGGAGGGGTCCAGGGTAGAGCCGGGGCTCCTGGACCCCTTCCACAGAGATCCCCAGTCCAGAAGCAGGAAGTGCTGACGTGAGTTTGCAGTGGCCCCTCCTGGCCCAGCCCAGGCAGGACCTCAGGGTGCAACCTTGCAGGTGTCACCTAAGGGGCATGACTCCCAGTGTGGTCACCCCAAGCTGGAGACACATTTCACCCCCAGCAAGGTCTCAGCCCCTAGCTCTGGGTGACGCCCCCCACAAAATTCCCCTGGAAGTCCAGCCCCACCTCGCTGCGGAGTGACAGTCACAAAGTCCCCAGAGGAAGCCGGCCGGGCAGGCAGGCTGCGCGCACCCTCTGCTGTGTGGGCAGCCAGGCTCTGAGGGCCTCAGCTGGCTCCTGCTGTGCTGGGACCTGCCTGGTAATGGGGTTCTTCCACCTGGCACCCGAACCTGGGTGTTTCTGGTTGTGCCAGGTGCCCAAATGCCCCAGACTTGGTGCCCACTGACCTGTCCAGCCTGTCCAGGGAGAAGCGCTGTGTGGAGAAGCGCAGGTAGCTCTCCTTGTAGAACCAGATGGTCAAGGGGTTCCAGTCAGTGACCAGGAACCACTGCCTGATGTCGAACTTGGTGTCGTATATCAGTAGCGGCGTCTCAATGTACTTCTGCACCACCCACCTGTTGTCCCGGGAGGGTGGGCGGTCAGCAGCCACCAGCGCCAGGATGTCTTCCACACGGTCCATGCACACGATGTCTGCAAGGGGCGGCCACTCAGCCAGCACTGCACAGCCCACGCCTGGCTGTGGTCCAGGACAGAGGGAGCACGGGCCAGGCAGCACTGAGTGCTGTGGACAGGCCGGTGCTGCCTGCTGCCCAGCTCTGCCAGCACAGGGCAACCCTACCCTACAGAGGCCCGCGACCCGAGAGGGGCAGGACATGCAGGACACGATCGGGCGGTGAGATCCCCAAGGGGAGGCGGGGCACTGAGGGTGATGGACAGAAGGGAGCAGCCAGGTAGGTGGCAGCACCCACAACCCCCTGGGCTCCTTCTGTGTGCACAGGCCCTGCAGTGCCCCCTCACCACCCAGTCAGGACATGTGACTCTGGTGACTAGGGACACATGGGACAAGTGTCACCCTATGCTGCAGCATGTAATGCCGGGGCAGGCCCTCCGGTCACCTTTCTCTGCTGCGACACCTGAGGCCTCAGCAGAGGAGCCATACATGGGCTTTGGTGTACAGAGCACCCATCACCTACCCAGGCTGCCTGCAGTGGGTGACAAGTGCAACCCAGAAGGGAGCTGTTTCACTGATGCTGCCGAGGTCTGGGGCTGCTTATTACACAGCACTGTCCAGCCTGTCCTGACTGACACAAGGCAGAGGGAGCTCTGGCCGCAGATCCCCAAAGGTTCGGGTGAGCTCTCACAAACCACAAGGCTTCTGTTTCTTAGTTAAAGGGAGTCAGGACCGTGCTCAGGACACGGCAGTGAGCCACCAGCAAAGAGCAGCCCACTGGCTCTAGATGGGGTTTGAGAGGTCCATAGTGGAACTAAGGACTGGCTGGACGGACAGGAGGAGACAGACGCTCCCTGGGAAGAGGAGTAGGCTCAGGACAGAGCCTAAGGAGAAGCACGTTTGCACACATGTATACACACACCTGTACGCACACACGTATGCACACACACATTCACATACAGCCAGGCAGGGAGTGCTTATGGGGGTGGGAGGAAGCCCTGAAGGTCCACAGGGCATCGGCAGCATGGGCCACACAGGCCCAGGACCAGACTGTCAAGACAGAAGATGGCATCTAGGGCCAAATGCAACAAAGCCCAGATCGATAAAGGTTTAAAAACCGCCTGTGAATCTAGCCCTGGGGGCCTTCACGCACTCGCGGCACAGCTCCTGGCGGCTAGGGTTTCCGTTCCTCTTTCGAGCTGCACTGTGCCCGTGTTCTGTTTCCCTGAGGTGCATGCGCGTGTGCACGCACGTGTCTTTAGATAGGACTTGAAGTCTATTAGGTTCATTAGATAGGACTTCAAAATAGCGCGAGGGGCAGATCGAGGGTCCAAACTGAAAGTGAGGTCTCCACAGATGGCGAGGAAGGAGGCACCGTGTGACGCAAAGGGGACCGGAGGTAAACGAGACAGCGCCAAGGTGGGAGCGAGGTGGCCTCACAGAGGAGCCAGAGACGCAGCCCAAGTCGATTCTTTGGGAACATAAATTAGAAAGCCACCGGCAAGTCCTATCTAAACACACGTGCGTGCACACGCGCACGCACCTCAGGGAAACAGAGAACACGGGCACAGTGCAGCTCGAAAGAGGAACGGAAACACTAGCCGCCAGGAGCTGTGCCGCCAGTGCGTGAAGGCCCCCAGGGCTGGCGTCTGGGAGGGGCTGCGCTGGGGGCTCCCCCGTTCCTCGCAAGGCAGCAAGAGCCTGTCACTCAGATCCACCAGGTGATACGGAAAAGGCAGCAAGGCGGGCAGCTGAACTACGTGTGCAGAGGAGAAAGTAAGGGAACCTGCACAGCCCTGAGGATGCCGTCCCGGGGCGCAGGCACCCACCAGTCCATGCCCCACTGACCGTGGATCAGGGCCGTTCCCGCCCCACAGAGCCACGCAGAGACTAGTTTCACTCTGGGCACATGCAGAGGCTGTCTCAGGGTGATGCAGGCCTGCGCGGGGTGCACCCACCCCCCGGAGCTCACCTCGGCCCCGGGACTTGGCCGCAGGCTTTATAATCCAGATGTTCCGCAGCCCATCAATCTCCGTCTGGGGGTTCACAGACTTCATTTTACTCAGCAAAGCCTGGCACTGCGAAAAGTAATTTCTTGAACTGGAGATGAAAGCATCGCCGCTAAAAAGCAAGATCCAGAAAGTGTGTGAGACTCTCAGAGAGACAGTGCCAGCCCCACTGACAGGGGGCGCCTCGGTACCGGGACTGGGTAGCAGCTGACCGGTGGGGCAGGACCGGGCAGGCCGTGGGGGACAGTGAGACTGCGCCTGGGCGGGGCTGTGGAGGACCCCAATCTGTGGGTCTGGACTGATGTGCACCCCCGGCACACTGTGTGCATGCATTGCCTGCTGGTGGTGCCCACACCGACCCCCACTACGGTACCCGACTTCCTGCCCAGCAAGCTTGATCGTCCACTTGATCTTGGCACCGTGTTGGGGCCTGCAGAGTCGTGGCAGCTCCAAGTGTGAGTCAGGAAGCCACCAGGGAACAAAGGCAGGGCCTCGGCAGAGCCGTTCCTGCAGCGGGAGGAGCCTGCAGGTGTCACTCTGCCACTTAAGGAGGAATGACCGCTCTGGCCCTGAAGCTGGCCCCAGACACATGGACCCTCCATGGACGGCAGACCCAGAGCCACAGAGGAAGTGTCCACATAGGCTGCCTGCACACGGCCCAAGGCCACCAGGCACGACTCATGCTGAGGCCCCTGGGGATGGGCTGGGGACAGGGACGTCTGCAGTCTGTTAACCCACCAGGCAGGTTAACAGAGGACAGAATTGGAGAGAAGGAAGCACGGCGTCCCTGGTCACCTAGGCGAAGCCCTCACCTCTGTGGAGCTGTGGCCAGGGGAAAAGATGCCAGAGCCCCTGGGAGTGACGGCACCCAGCTGGCACAGGAACGGGGTGATGGGGTGGATAGCGGCCCTGCTCATGGGTCTACTGACTTCGAGCCCTCCTCAGGAGTGGGTATCACATAATGTCTGATCCCAGGGGGTAGGATAGCTCAACCGTGATGGGACACGGTGCCCACAGGTGCAGAGGGCCTCTAGGGTGCCCAGAACACTCTGCCTGGCCTGCAAGGACACGGCCTGCAAGGCCCCTGGTGACACAGCTGTCATGGCTTTAGAATGGGAAGGTAGCCCTCACCACCTCTCCCCGACATCTGAACCCCAGGTCCAGAAGGAGGCCTCCCGGGGGGGAGGTGGCCCAGGCTCACACCATGGTAGTGACTCGGTGATGCCTCTGCATCCGAGTGTGATGACTCGAGTGTGAAAGCCAGAGGAGGCTGGCAGAGCCTCAGGTTCGCAGAACATCCCACTCCCATCAAACTACACACAGGGTCCCCTCCAGACCCGTGATGCAAATGTGCCTTCTGTCCCAGGGCACGGTGTCCACACAGGGCTCCTATGAGCCTCAGCGAGGAGGGCTGGGCAGGGCCTGGGGGCTTGGGGACCATGTCCAATCTGCTTCAGGGCACCACCTCCAAGCCACGCACCTGCCCACCCTCCGCACATAATTTGCAAAGCGTTGTCCTGGGGCCTAACACTGCCGCCCCACGTGCCACCCAGGACGTCCTTCCACGAAACCAAGGTTGTATTTGTTTCGACGTCCATTTCCCTAGGAGCTAAAAATGCAGAACATTTCTTCATGCACTTACTAACCATGTGCACCTCTTCTTTCGAGAAGTGTCTATTAGGTTCATTTGTCCGTATCTTTCGATTAGGTCTCTTGCTTTTAGGGGTTAATATTTTGAGTTCTAGATGTTAATCTTGTAAAAGAGGAGTAGCTGGCACAGTTTTCCCTTTCTGTAGGTGTCTCTTCACTCTGCTGGTGGTTTCCTTTGCTGAGCAGAAGCTTTCTGACTTGACATGATTCCAATTGTTGATTCTTGCTGTTATTTCTCATGCTACTAGGGTTCAAGCGCTTCCCTCATGTTCCCACCCAGGAGCGTAGGCTTTCTGTTTGCACGTCTGAGTCTTTGATCTGTTTTGATGTGATTGTCGGGCAGGGCGCTGGGGGTCCCGTTTCACTCTTCTGCATGTGCAGAATCAGTTTTCCCAGCACTATTTCTTAAAAACACTGTGTCCCTCTCCAGGGTGTGTTTTTGGCTCTTTTGTCAAAAATCAGGGGGCTGGAGGTGCCTGGACTTGTTTCTGCGCTTCCTGTTTGATCCTGTTCATTGGTCTACATGCCCATTTTCATCCAGTACCATGCTATTTTGTTACCATAGCTTCACAGTATAACTTAAATTCAGGATTGTGATGGCGTCCACTTGCCCCTTGTTGCTCAGGATTGCTTTGGCTGTTCTGGGTCTCTTCTGGTTGAATATAAATTCTAGGACTTTTTTCTAGTTCTATGAAGAATGTTGATGACATTTTAATAGGGACTTCTTAAATCCATATACGATTTTGGTAACATTTTGGTAACACTTCAACAGTATCCTGCATATCCAGGAAGAGGGGATGTCTTCAAACTCTTCAAACTCTTTGTTTAGAGTTCTGACTTTTCATTATACTCCACTCAGAATGGCCATTATCAAGAACACACACACACACACACACACACACACACACACACACACACACACAAATGTTTGTAAGGATGTGGGAGGGGAAAGGAGCACTTCTTACATTGTAAACCAGTATCACCACTATGCAAATCAGTATGGAGAATCCTTTAAAAACTAAAAATAGAAATTACATTTGACCTAGCTGTACCTTTCCTAGAAATATTTCCAAAAGAATTAAAGATGACACTACGGTGATCTGTGAATACCCACAATTCAGAATAGCCAACCTCTGGAAACAGCCTAGATGCCCATCAACGGACCAATGGGTAACGAAAATATGGGATGTATACACTATGGAGCATTACCCAGTCATCAAGAAGAATGAAGTCATGTAATTTGCAGGAAGATGGATGGAACCTCAGACCATAATAGCAGGTGAAATAAGTCCGACATAGAAACCCCAAATATAAGTACGTTAAAGAGTGAAATAAAGGAGAGATGGGGAACAGACATTTGGAGATGGAGATGGGGGTCCAGGGCAGGAGTGAGGAGGGCTGCAGCTAGGAGTTAGAGGACTGCGAACGACCAAGCTGTGATGCACACAGGTACCAACTTTCTAAACCAATGCAATGATTATGCACCTCAGCAAACGCTAATTTTTAAGAAAAGCATAAAAAAGAAAGAAAAAGAAAACATGGCCGGAGCACAAGGCCAGCTCCAAAGAGTGGAGTCTGCGCTTCACATGCGTGTGCTGCTGTCTTCGGTACCCGGACCCGGGTCCGAGGGCTTCGGCTCCCGGAAGGTGCTCCAGCGTTCCATCCCTGCAGTGGCAACTTGCCATCACCCTGACTCTGCCACCAGGCAGGGACCCCTTTCCTGAGCCTGGCTTCTGTTCGGTGGACCCGAGGGCCAAGCGCCCCTTCCACACGGCTGGGCTGCCCCAGTGCCTTCCTCACCACGGCTGTCTTCAGCTTGGGGTCATGAGGTGAGGTCTTCTGAGGACAGATGTTTTCCTGCCTCTCGGATAAAGACCAAGGAGTGGACAGGCAGCTCACAGGAGACATGGACGCCCAGGTGCCTAGGAACTGCCTGGGGCTTCTCCAGAGGCTGCGCCGCCCGCAGGCCTGGCCCGTGGCACCTGCCTCTGGATGAAAGCGTTCGACACTCGTCTCAGCTGCGCTGGGGCACACAGCCCCGTCCTGATACGGAGACGCTGCGCACCCGTCTGTGTCTCACTGGGTATCCGGGCTCCTTCCTTTGTGAAAAGCGGGCAGCAGCCTGTGAGCAACTTCCTCTTACTGACTTGTGTCCTCCATAGCACCTGGATCAGAAACCGCCACAGACACCAAGTGTGAGCTGCTCCTCCAGCCCAGCTGTGTTCTCACGCTCTTCAGAGTGCTTTTGAAGAGACTGTTTGTGATGCTGAGGAGCGAACCCACGGTCTTTGCACTGACCTGTATCTCCAGCTCTTTTCAAGTGTTCTTTAAATTTTGAAACGGGGCTTCCCTAAGTCACTAAGTTGCCCAGGCTGCTACTGAATTTGTGATCCCTCTGCTTCGGCCTCCCAAAGTGTTGAGATTACAGGCAAGTACCACCACGCCCGGCTCAGAAACAAGAGTTCTTAATGTCAAGAAAATGTGTCTACCCATTTTCTCAGTGTTTGTGAACTGTGCCATGCATCATCGCCTTCATGGGCCTGAAGAAGTGCTTCAGTGTGAGTTTTAACTTTCACCCATCCCTCGCTGTGCCCCAAACTAGCTTTCGTGAGCCTGTGAGGCAGGATGCAGTGTAAACCCAGAGGTCACACCTGTGAGGCCTGCTTCCATGCTGTGCTGGTACCTTCTCTGTTCATCTTCTTACCCCAAGCCCACTCTGCTTAGCGTAGGTTCAGCCTGGGCAACTTGGTGACTTAGCAAGACCCCATCTCAAAATAAAAATGTAAAAAGGGCTGGGGATGTAGTTCAGTGCAGAGGTCCTGGGTTCAATCCCAAGTACTGCCCCACCACCACCAAAAAAAAAAAAAAAAAAAAGATGTGGATCTCTTAGTTACTGCATACAGTGTTCTAAACAAGTCAGCAGGGCAGTTAGTGCTGTTCAAAGCCTGTATCTTTACTGATGTTTATCAACTTCTTCAGGAGCTGAGAAAAGTGTGTTAACGTCTCCAAACTATGAGTGTGTTTGGGCCTCTTTTTTTTTTAAAGTGGATGCTGGGAATCGAACTCAGGACCTTATACTTTCCCAGATAGGCGCTTGGACCACTGAGCTATATCCCCAGCCCTCAAATTAGGAGTGTGAATTTGTCTATTTATTTTACTTCTGTCAGTATTTCCTCCACATCTATTGAGACTATTGTACTAATCACATATGAATTCAGAATTGTGCCCTTCTGTTGAACGTATACTTTTTTTTTTGTCTTTTCCAGACAGTGTTTCGCCGTGCAGTTCAGGCTGACCTTGAACTCACTTTGTAGCCCATGCTGGTCTTGAACTCACAACGATCCTCCTGCCTCAGCCTCCCAAGTGCTGGGATTACAGGTGTGTGCCACCATGCCCAGCTTGAATGTACATTTTTTTTTCTTCTTTTTTCCTTTTTTTCTTTTTCTTGAACATACATTTTTTATAATTATGAAACACTGTCTGTCTTTCTGTCTAGTAACTTTCTGCTTTAAAGCCTCGTCTGTATGATATTAATACAGCCACACCAGCTTTCTTTTTTTTAATGTTTCATGATTTACCTTCTATTTATTCTCTTTCAATGTCTCTGTGTAATAATATATAAAGATGTCTCTTGTAAACATAGTCTTTTAAAAAATGATTCTGAAAATTTGTGTCTTGTTTACTGCCCTTAATTAATGAAATCATTGACGTAGTTGGGTTTAAAACCTACTCTCTCACCAGCTGTTCCTGGTTGTCCCATCTTTTCTAGGGACAAGAGCCTGGCCCTGGAAATGAGCAACGCGCTGACATGAATTTTAAAATATCTAAATATTTTTTTTTAATTCCTGGCTTTAAAAAACAGTGCAAACTAGAGAGACAGGGACCAGTGTGGGGCAGGGCTGCGTGTGAGCGAGAGACAAGGGAAACAGATTTCCTGGGTCACAGGGAGCCAGTGTTCCCAAGCCAACCGCGGTAGTGGCTGGACCACTCTGAATTTACTGCAATTCACTGACTTGTACATTTACAATAAGTGAATTTCTGTAACATTCAAACAATAAAGATGTATTTTTTAAACTGAAGGGGAAATGGTAGATGAGAAAAAATCAGGTTCCTCCGACCTGATGACCATGGCCCTTGCTGGCGATGCCAGCCCTAGTAGGCATTGTTTTCCATTCGAAAGGATGCTCACACCTTCCGCCCAGACAGCCTGGACAGTGGTCCAAGCGCCAGTCACAAGGAGGTGCAGGTAAGCTGGGCCCACAGAACGGGCACAGCTGTTCATGACACTTCTGTCAGACATGGACTCTCGTGCAGATTACACAGAGAACCCTGCAGATGGACACAGGGAGACAAACCAGACAGCAGAAGAACAGGCAGGAGACTTGAAGGCAGCTGCTCCGCGTATGCATCTGATGTTAGTACGCCAGGAAGGTGACCACCTTCCTGAGCCCAGGGAAAGGGATCTAGAGTGACTCACAGGAAGACAGACCGGACCGTGGGTGAGAAAGATGAGTCAGTAGGAGGGGCTCCTCCTGTGAGGAACTGGGTCACAAACACAGTCACTGAAACTTGGTCAGAGCGTTGGGGTAGACGGCAGGCCAGCAGGGGCAGCACACAGGCTGGAGTCAGACACAGACGTTAGAAGGGCTCACGGAGGCCGTGCAGAGGAATCTGGGGTGGGAGACACCAGGGACAGTGATGTCTCTGTGTGTAGAGCTGCAGGAGGAGAAGGAAGTGGGTCTCGGTGTGACGTGCGAGCAGAAAGCCTCCTGGAGGGGCAAAAAGAGTGAGCAGAAGTGATGGACCAGGTGCCCTCAGAGACCCAAGGTGCCCTCAGACACCAAGAATTATGACTGCGCAAAACCAAAGACAAAATCTTACAGCATCCAGACAAATAGTCATGCCTCCCCGGGAATGAAAATGACACCTATGGAAAGTGCAAACAAAGAAAACAAGCTGGGCGTGGTGGTGCACGCCTGTAATCCCAGTACTCAGGAGGCTGAGGCAGGAGGATCACTGTGAATTCAAGGCCAGTTTGGGTGAGTTCAATGGCAGTCTAAACTGCATAGTGAAACCCTGTCTCAAAAAGACAAAACAAAACAAAAAATGCGACGGTGGCCCAATGACAGCATGGTGTCTGGCAGCACACCAACCCAATCTTTGCAATGGAAACTCTTATTCCACAGAAAATGTCTTCAGAGAATGAAGGGGAAAGTAGGCTTTTTGAGACCAACCCCCAACCTCCCATGCCCCAAAAACAAAACCAAACAAACCCAGAGACATTACCTAGCAGAGCACCCTAGACTAAACCCTACAGTGGCTCTGGTGGGAAGACGGTGACACTGGCAGTCCTGCGGCTGTGGAGCTGATGCAGGCCCTGCACTCAGGAGGCTGAGGCAGGAGGATGGCTGCTAGTTCGAGACCAGGCTGGACTACAAAGTGAGCTCAAGGCCAGCCTGAACTGCACAGTGAGACCCTGCCTCAAAAAGACAAACAAACAAACAAACAAAAAAAAAAATTCAGTGCAAATAGAACAAACATTTGGATTCATAGAAAAATATTGTCAGTTGGGCAAAAAGCAAGACCCAGCCATTAATGAATGCTCTTTATAGAAGATACACTTTAATTATAAAGGCACCAACAGATTGAAAAGGTTAGTAGAAGACATATACCTTGCAAACCCCGATCTGAAGAAGCCGATGTGGCTGTACCACCTGGGGAGGGAGTAGGACTCAAAGGAAGAATCACTACGGAGGCAGAGAGGACCTTCCTAAGGACAGGTGGGTCTGACACATGGCCGAGAAAGCATTCTGATGCACTGGCTCTCACCGCATCAAAATAGAGACAGTAGCCACGGGTGTCCAGGGAGAAGTGCAAGGACTCCAATGGCCGAGGTTTTAAGTCACCCCTGTGGAACTCTGGAGAACACGCAGGCAACAACCAGGGGGCACCAAATGGCGTTTTGAAGCACAGCCCCTAGCGAACCCAGCGTGCGTGCTCTGCTCACAGGAGCAAGCTGATGGGGGACTCGGGAGGCTCTGTCTGGGAAGGCTGAGTGGGCCTCAAGGGGCTGGAGATGACCTTGACGGGGTGCACTATGCAGCTACACAGATGAACAACAGCAGGATCTCATCCGCATGCACAGTGGGATCCTGCACCACGCACCCCGACTGCACTTACGCTGTACCTCACTGGGAAGGCAGGACGGGAGACGCTTGAGTCATCCAGGGAAGGGTCAAAGTCAGAAGTAGGGGCTGTCATAGACCCTCCAAAACAAGGGCTCTCGTTCCCCTGGCGATTGTCCCCGTTACGGGTGCATGGTGCTGGACCTGGCCGGAGGACATGGCCTGGAGCAGGGAGGGTCAACAGGGGGGCTTCGGCCACCACCCAGAGCAAGCCAGGTAGACTGGCCACAAAATGGCACAGAATTTCCAGGGCTGCTGTGGGTTCAAATGAGGCCAAAAAGGAAAGGCTCCAGGGGGCAGGAGTGATGTCACTCCAGAGGAACCTGAGGAGGCTGTCCTCTCAACAGCCAGCAGGGCCGGGGGGACAGGCTGCAGGGCTCTGGGCACCCCGACACCCAGATGGACGCCCGAATCCCCACCTGCGCGTCTCACCGGACCAGGGCGTAGTACTGCTGGGTCAGGATGCTCCACTCGGCCTCGGACAGGCCCTCCGCGCTGCTCACCAGCCCATCGATGTCCTCGTGCTCCCGCTGCCCCAGGTAGGCCTGACACACACGGCAGGCCACGTCCACCAGCTGTCCCGAGAGACCCTTGCGCTTCTCTCCAGCACCCTCAGGATCTAGAATCCAAGCACAGGTGCAGGACAGGGTCTGCCGCAGGGACACGGCCACCTACCCCGAGCTGCAGGGCACCCAGGATGACACCTCCTGCTGGGAAGTGACCGCAGCTTGCTGCAGGTGTCACTCCCGGGACTACAGCACTTCGCAGGGCACACACTCCTGACCCTCCTGTGCTGCAAGGCCCCAGGACTCGGGAGCACCGCTGGGTCTCAGGACGGGTGTGAGAAGGTGGGTCTCAAACACCCCAGGAACGCAAGCTCCAGGCTGAGAAGAACCCCCTGCCCGCCCAGCTGTGGGGAGCACAGGGGTCCCCGCTGTGTAGGTGGGGGCTCAAGCTCAGAGTCCATGTGACAGCTGCAGAGGTTACCATGGGCACGCATGAGTCTGTTGGGGTGAAATTCCTGGAACGTACAGTGAACCAGCTCACAGTGAATGACAGCACCACTAGTTTCAAAGATGGAGGAGCGGGGTCACCACTCCCTCCTAACAGGAGTTGGCTTTTTTTTTTGGTACCAGGAATCGAACTCACAACCTCACGCTTGCCAGGCAGGCACTGTGCTGCTGAGCTATATCCCCGGCCCTACCACTCCCTCCTAACAGGAAAAGCTGAATAACTGGAAAAATCAGCCACTCTCTCTGGAGAAGAGAGGTCAGAGGCAAAACCAGCATCCTCACAGCCGAGCTGACCCAGAGAAGCACAGGCGAGCAGGGCAGAGGGCTCCACAGCCGGTTAGGGCAGGAGAGCCGCGCCGTACACCGAGCTGCTGGAGCCGACATCCCCGAAGGGTAAGGAGAGAGGGTGGAAGAACAGGAACAAAGGACTAGGGCGACAGACAGGAAACGGGAGCAAATATGGCAGAGGCCAAGAAATGTTAGTGGCCTAAACACACAAATTAAAAGACAGAGGTTGCCGGAGTCCATTAAGCAAGACCGAACCTCATGTATTTCTCTAAGAAACCCTCTCTCAATAGAAAGCTATATTAGATTTAAAGACACATTATGCTAACATGAATCAAAAGTTGCTATGTTAATTTCCCAAAGAACAGACCTCAAGGCAAGGAAAACTATCAGGGGTAAAAAAAAGCATTATGTAAAGAAAAAAGAGTCATTTCCCCAGGAAGATATAACAGTGCTTAAGGTGTATGTCCTAATGATAGAGCTTCAAAATGCACAAGGGAAAAGCTGATAGAACTTCTAGGACAAGGCAATACACACTGTTACGATAGCTGGAAACTTCCACATCCTTGAATGGGAAGTGGACAAGTCCAGCGGCCTGTCAGTGAGGACACAGTACACACACCGTCTGTCAATGGGACACAACTGACGCTTGCACAACACTCCAACCGTAGCAGCGCACATGCATCTTCAGTTCACATAGAACATTCGCCAACACAGACCACAGTCTGGCCACAGAATGGACATTAACCAATTTTAAAAAGCAGAAACCAGTGCCTGCTTTCAGGCCACAATGGGATTAAACTAGAAATCAATAACAGGAAGGATAGTTGGGGAATCCTGAAGTACTTGGAGATTAAAGAATACAATTTTTTTTGGTACCAGAATCAAACTCACGAACTCGCGCTTGCCGGGCAGGCGCTGTGCCGCTAAGCTACATCCCCGGCAAGAATACAATTCTAAATAAGAGAAATTTAAAGCCAGGCATGGTGGTGCATGCCTGTAATCCCAGCACTCTGGGAGGCCAAGGCGAGAGGAGCACAAGTTCAAGCCCAGCCTTGGAAACTTGGTGATTTAGCAAGACCTTGTCCCAAAATAAAAAATAAAAAGGGTTGGAGATATAGCTCAGTGTGAAAGCCCTGGGTTCAATCCCCAGTACAAAAAAAGTAGAAAGACAGACAGAAAGACAGACTTATTGAACTAAATGACAATGAAAACACAACTTATCATACTTAACTAAAATTTGCAGGATGCAAAAGCAGTACTTAGAAGGAAATGTAAACTATCTAATGCTTTATTAATAGAAAATAAAAAGGGAGGGGCTGGGGATTTAGCTCAGCGGCACTGCGCCTGCCTGGCAAGTGCAAGGTCATGAGTTCAATTCCCAGTACCAGAGAAAAACCAAAAAAAAAGAAAAGAAAAAGGGAAAAAATTAATGATTTAAGCTTCCACTTCACCTCAGAAAATCAGAAAGTGAACAAATTAAATCCACAGAAAGCAGAAGAAAAGAAGTAAGAAAAATTAGGGTGGAAGTTAATAAAATTCAAAGCCAGAAATCAATAGGGGAAAAAAAAATCAATAGGGGAAAAAAAAATCAATGAAACCAAAAGCTAGTTCTTTGAAAAGAGCAGTAGAATTAGTAAGTTTTTAGCCAGGCTAAGTAAAGACGGAAAAAACACAAATTATTATCATCAGAAAGAAAGAGGGAAGCCGGGCGTGGTGGCACACGCCCGTAATCCCAGCACTTGGGAGGCTGAGGCAGGAGGATCATTGCGAGTTCAAGGCCAGCCTGGGCTACAAAGTGAGCTCAAGGCCAGCCTGAACTGCATAGCGAGACCCTCTCTCAAAAAGACAGAAAAGAAAGAAAGAAAGAAAGAAAGAAAGAAAGAAAGAAAGAAAGAAAGAAAGAGGGAGCAGCACTAGAGACCCATAGACATGAAAAGGATAATAACCTGGGGGAAACGGGCCAGTGCCTCGAAAGGCCCACCACTCTGCCAAACTCACACGGAACAGACAATCCGAACAGGACTTGTCTTAGCTACGTTCTCATTGCTGGGACAAAATAACCGACACCACATATGAAAGAAGAGGTTTTCTGTGCCTTGCAGTTTCAGTCCATAGTTAGCTGGCTCCAAGGCAGGGAGCAGAGAGGATGGCAGAGAGAAACAGCCCAGGGCAGGGCAGACAGGAAGCAAAGAGTGATCAAGGAAGGAGAAGGGAGATCGATCCTCCCAGGCCATGCCCCCGGCAACCCACCTCCTCCAATCAGGCTTCACCTCCCAAATCACACTTCGCTACAAACCCACTGATGAGCACCACACCCTCACAATCCAATCACCTGCCCAAGTACCCGCCCATGAGTGCTTGAGGCTTTTGGGGGACATCTAGACATGAACCGTATTATGCCGTATGTGCAAAGAACTTTTCGTCTAAAGTTTAAAACCTTACCAGACAGACATAACCAGTCACAGGCAGGCTCCCTGGTAAATCCCAGCATATACGCAGTGGTTTGGACTTAAAATGTCCCCCCAAAGGCTCACGTGGTCAGAGGTGGGGCTTCTGGAAGGTGGTGGGATCCGAAGGGCTCCAGATGCCTTGGTGCACTAACCCATTGCTGAGGTAATAATTTTGTGGCATTATTGGGAAGAGATGGAAACAAGAGTGAGGCCTTGCTGAAGGGAGTGGGTCACTGGGGAGTCACTCTGGGGACTTGTCTTACCCCTGACTCCTTCCTCTGGGGCTCTAGCTAGTTGCTTTCCTCTCTGCCTCCTGGCCTCTTCGCCATACCCTGCTGCTGTGATGCTTCTGGCTCACCACAGGTCTGAAACCTGCAGAACCGGCTGACCTCGGACTGGAACTTCTGTTTGTGTGGGGTTTTTTTTTTTTCCGGTACTGGGAATCAAACTCACCACCTTGCACTTGCCAGGCAGGCGCTATACCGCTGAGCTAAATCCCCAGCCCCCAACCCCCATAGGACTGGAACTTCTGAAACCATGAACAAACCTTTTCTTCCTTTAAGTTGTTTTTCAGGTATTTTGTCACAGTAATGGAAGGCTGACTAGTGCAGAAAATTCATATGTAAGGAAGAAATTATATCAATTCTCTACAATCTCTTCTGGAAGGCAGAAGCAGAAGGAACATTTCTGAACTCATACTACGAGGTCACATTACCTTGATGCTAAAACCATTACAAGGAAAAGAAACTACAGATCTGTATCTTCATGAACATAGAGGCAAACATCTCAATAAAATATTAGCAAATTTAATCCCACAGTCAAAAAATAACTATACACAACGGGCCAGGATTTGTTTGGGTTATAAAAGGCTGGGCTGACATTTGAAATGCACCTAACACTGCCTCAGTATCCATCCTGATGTCCTGTCCCTGGCTGTCACCTGGATCTGGACACGTAGGGCAATAAACTTAATGTTTCACCTTTCTAGTCTTAGTATCTGTCATTGTCCCACATCTGCTGACACCAAGCTTAGCTCAAACACTTAATGAATCACATCAACAGGCCAAATAAAAAGTTACACTATCAGATGGTAAAAAAAAAAAAGACAAAAATCCAACACCTATTAGTGTTTAAAACTCTTAGCACACTAGGAATAAAGGAAAACTTCTTCCACTTAATAAAGAATAACTACAAATATGTAGAGCTAGCATCATACTTTTTTTTTTGTACTGGGAATCGAACTCAGGACCTTGTGCTTGCCGGGCAGGCGCGTATGCCACTGAGCCATACCGCCGGCCCAAGCAGCATACTTAAAGGTGAGAAATTAGCGGGCTTCTTGCTAGGGTAAAGAAAAAGACAAGGCTATTCCTTTTCAACACTGTATTGGAAACCCTAGCCAAAGCTGTAAGACAAGAACAGAAAAGTATACAGAAGGAAGAAATACAACTGTCTATTCACAGATGACATAATTGTGTAGAAAATCTAAAAGAATAAAAGAAAAATAAAACAAAAACACCTAGAGGTAATAAGTGATTATGACCAATCACTTTTCTATACAGCAACAATGAACGGCTGAAATTTGAAATTAAAACAAAATGCCATTTACATGAGTAGCCCCAGAATGAAATATTTAGGTATAAACAAATCTAACAAAATATGTATAAGATCTATATGCAGAAAACTACAGAACTCTGAAGAATGCTGTCAAAGAACTAAATAAGTGGAGAGATATTTCATGTACACCGTAGGGAACACTCACTTTTATTAAGACCTCCACCAGATCTTCCCATCTTGGCCTACGCACAGTCCCAATCAAAATCACAGCAACTTATTTCACAAACCTGGACAAAATGGTTCTGAAGTTATGTAGAGAGGCCAGTGACAGCCAACTCAGCATTAAAGAAGGGCAAAGCCAGAGGACCCGTCTTGCCTGCTCTCAAGAGCTGTACCTCTGTCGTAACTGAGATGTTGAGCTACTGCTGAAAAAATACACAGATTCCTGGAGCAGAGCAGAATCCAAAAAAGACCCACACAAACTGGTCAACTGATCTTTGACATGGGGACAGAAGCAACAATGGAGCAAAGACAGGCTTTTCAGCCAGGGGTACTGGGATAGCTGGACGCTCAGGCACAACAAAACGAAGGTCACCCCTGTTGGGAAGGCTACTCCCAGGGCATCATAGGCCTTTGGGAGAGTGGGAACGGGGAGGACTGTGGAAACTGGGAGAACGTATTTGTACACAGGTCACACAGACAGTGTCCAGTGCAGACAAAGAGCCTTTGAAACTCAACAGTAAGGGGGCTGGGGATTTAGTTCAGTGGCACAGTGCCTGCCTGGTAAGTGCAAGGTCGTGAGTTCGATTCCCGGTACCAGAAAAAAAAAAGGAAACTCAACAGTAAGAAAATGAACAGCCCAGTTTAAAAACGAACAGAGGAGAAGACCCATCACCAACGGAGAGGGACGGAGAGCAAAGGACACACAAAAAGGTGCACAGCAGAACTGCACGTGAGCACGACGACGTGGTCCGTGACAGACCCAGTGGAAGGGTGGAAGTCCAGAACACGGCAGATGAGCAGGTGAAGCAGCAGGGCTTTGTGCACTTCTGGCTGGCGGGGACTGCAAAATAGCCAGTAGTTTCTTAAAACACTAATCACATTCTTGCCACATCATCCGACAACCACACTCCTTAGCATTTAGTTAAATGAGTGAAAACAGTCACACAGAAGCTTGTGCACAGAAGTCTGCAGCAGCTTCACCTGACTGCCGTAGCCTGGAAGCGTCTGGACGTCCCTCAGGGGCTGGGGGCACAGACCGCGGCCCAGCCAGACCGCACTGAAAGCAAACGAGCTATTGAGCCAGGAAAAGCCATGAAGAACCTTGAGTGCTTGCTGGTAAGTCAACAGGGCCAGTCAGAAAAGGCTACAGCCTGCGTGATTCCAACTGTATGACATTCTGGGAAAACCAAACCAGGGACGGAGAAGGACCAGCAGTTTCCCGGAGTAAACTCAGCAGGTCGCAGGGGGTAAGTGGTGTCAGTTACAGGCCTTGCTCTTCACACCAAGATAGTCCAAACAACACTACTTTACCATTTGCTGTGTCTACATCCAATCCACAAGTCTTCCCCTTCCTCACCTGCTGTGGCCTGGGGTTGCCTGATTCACAATCACTGTGCTCAGACACCCTCATCAACACTGTAATGCACTTCTGCACTTCTGTAGCACTGTAATGCACAAGACAGCACTTGTCTGTAATCTCAGTTACTTGAGAGGCAGAGGCAGGAAGACCCTGTCTCAAAACAAAGAAAGCTGGGATGCTGCTCAGTGCTCCCTGGTTCAGTCTCAGGTACCACAGAACAGCAACAAACAGATGCACCATTTGTCTCATGACACAGTGCACTGCTCAGGTGGGGACCAGAGTGGGGCTGGCTGGGCCTGGGGCCCGGCAAAGAGGAAGCCTCTGAGCTTCTGCTCGATTTTGCTGTGAACCTAAAGTACTCTTAAAAGTATGTTTTATTAAAGTAAACTCTTAAAAGCATGTGGACCTGCCTGTCACTACAGCACTCAGGCCTCTCTGCAGAGACCAGGGGTGGTGCTGGGTCCAGGGAGTCTGCGTGACGCAGGACAAGGGTGCTGCAGTGCCCTGCAGCAGGATGGCCATGACATCACCGATCCACAAATGGTGAGGCACAGCGTGAATCGGAGGTGAATCGGAGGTGACCTTGCCTGGGGCCCGGGGTCCTTCAGACGCCCAGTGCCACCATGCCGGACCCTGCCCTGATGGTCCCACGCCCCGTTCCCCGCACCTGTCTTGCCGCCCTCTTCACCAGGCCTGGCCTCCTCCTTGTGGCTCCTGGTCTTGCTTTTGGGGCAGCTGTGGTGGCTGACGACCCACTTGAGGATGCTGGAGGCCATGGTGCGCCGGAAATCATCTGGAAGACGCTGAGGCTCGCTCTTGCCGTTTAGCCCCTCCCTGCCTGTCCTCTCCCTGGTCCTCCCCTCAGGCCCCACCCCGGGCCTCTGAGGTCCCTCCCCGGAGCCAGGTCTCGAGCCCCTCTGCAGCCCGGCACAGAGCCTGAGCTGGGGCCTCCAGGTGTCTCCCCTTTACCCCCACCGCAGCCCAGCCCAGAGGGCAAAGGTCCCTGGTGGCCCTCACTCACCCACAAACTCCTGCTTCTCACTCTCCGCACAGAGGCTGTAGCACCGCGGGAAGAAGGCATCGGGGTTCGCCTGGACGAACCATGGCAGGCTCCTCATGTTGACGCACAGCCCGATCTCCAGGGACAGAAGAGTCAGGGCCCATGGGGCAGCCAGCGCCTCCCCAACTGAGCACCCGTTTGGGCTTGGTCTGTGCAGCTTGGGGAGGGTTCCCGAGGCCCCAGGACCACCCGGACACGGGGCAGTGCACAGCAGGGCAGAGCAGGGTGCCCCAGGGTGGGGGTGGGGAGGCCAGTACCCCGACTGCCATTGAAAAGCCCGAGCCCAGCAGCCCCAGGCCCCCTGCAGCACAGAGCAGTCACCCCAAGCCTAGCGCCACACTCTCCACCCACTTTGGTGGTGAAGGACGATGTCTTCCCATAGTGGTTCAGCATCTGGTCAGAGCTCAGGTTGTGATAGTCGACCATGTCCCTTTTGACAGTCCAGAGGAGGTACGGTGTCTCGTTCTTTACCAACCTAGACTGGCAAGGAGAACCCTCTATCAGCACCCCACGTTTACAGTTCCTTTCCTTGGGACAGGTTGGACAAAGCTGAAAGCCAGGCGTGGTGGCACACGCCTGTAATCCTAGTACCCTGGAGGCTGAGGCAGGAGGACTACAAGTTTGATCCCAGCCTGGGCAACTTGGTGAAACCCTATCTCCAAATAAAAAGAAAGCGACAGAGGCTGGGGCTGCAGCTAAGCGTGAAGGTCCTGGGCTCAATCTGAGTGGCGGTGGCCGGTGACATTCTAACCAATTCTGCCGTCTTGACTGTGGGCCACACGCTCCTGATGGCCCACCCATGCTGGGTGGGAGCAACTGTGAGCACACAGAATTCCTCTCCCCAGAAGCCAGCTGTGTCCCTGCCTGGGCCCAGAGTGCGGTCTGAGCTGCCCTCCCCGGGTGACCCATGAGGCTCGGGGGTGTGCCACCTGCCGTCCTGGGGTGACCAGTATGCTCTGTGACCCAGGATAGAGCCCACAGGAAGAAAGCTCCTGTGTGTCGCCTCCCTCCCCCAAAGTGGGACCCCCAGTGCACAGAGCAGGGCGGAGGGATCTGGGGTGTAGCGGACACCTGTGGCTGGTGTCCTGACTATTGGTGACCTTCTGTCCACCAGCAGCAGCGTGTGTTTGCACCAAACTTCTAACCATGACAAAGTGCTCTCCAAAGTCCTAGGTAACCCCTGACCCCTCTCTTGGGTCAGCTCCGGCAGGCAGGCGTGTGTGGACAGGAGCACGTGTGCATCCATGGCCCAAGTTCGAGGTCCCACAATGTGGATCTGTCTGCTCTGGGCCCTGGTGGCGCCCAGCCCGGGGCCTCTTCCTATGCTGCTCTGCACAGCTGCCCCTGTCTGCAAAGCCCAGGCCTGCCTGGACACCATGCACAGTGCTCTTTCTCTTGATCTGACCGCCTGTGCCTGCCCCAGAGCAGTGTCGACGGATTTCACCGCCACTTCGGGTGGAAACCTCATGTTTGAGCATGTGACACAGGCGTGTAAAGCACAGAGGGCTGCAGTGGTCGCAGGCCTAGGTTATGCATCAGTGGCAGAGTGGGGTCCCCACCCTTCACCCCTACCAGCCCACTGCTGCCTGTGTCTCCCCACTCATCCACAGATTGAGGTCCTTTCCTCCAGAGATGGCCTCTGGGAGGTGATGGAGGCTGAAGGGCGGGGCTCTGGGAATGGGATCTGGGCCCTGTGTACAGGGTGAGGACTCAGCCATCTGGGCCAGGCGGGCGCAGGCCAGCGTTAGCCCCAGGCTGTGCACGGAAGTGTGTGTCTGTCCTGAGAAGCTGAGAAGCTGCCGGTGCCCCACCCTGGTCACACAGGCTGGGCTGAGACCCTGCTTCCCTTCTGGGCTGCACGTGGGGGTTCCCAGAGCCGTGGCTGTGGTCTGGATGCATCCCCAGCAGTGTGTGCTGGAATCCCCAGCTTTGGGTGGTGGCGGTAAACCCTGAAAAGAGCAGGCGCACAGAGAAGGCACAGGCGGAGGCCTGTCTCCTGCACTCGGCCTTTCTGCCATGGGGGGCACGGCAGGAAGACCCTCGCTCAGCAGGGCGCCCAGACAGGCCTCCGGCCTCCAGGTGAGTCACACCGTCCTGGCGTTCCTTTACACAGCACCAAGCGGACTAGGAAGAGGGCGCACTGATACGTGCAGAAGTGCAGCAACGGGCTGGGGATTTAGCTTAGCGGCAAAGCACCTACCTGGCAAGCGCAAGGTTGTGAGTTCGACTCCTGGTATCGGAAGAAAAAACAAAAACAAAAAAAAAGAAGTGCAGCGAATGCCACGCATGTAGCACTGTGCTCACTGCCGCTGGGCGGTGTGTGGCCTTGCCTGTTTTTCAAGCCACGTTCCAGTTTCTACTCATGTTCTTATATGTATCCTGGCCTTTAAATTGTGTGTATTACAAATAATCTTCTCCTACTTTGTGGTTAACTTTTTCTTTTCTTTTGTTTTCTTTTCTTTTCTGGTACTGGGGATTGAACCCACGGCCTTTGCACTGAGCTACATCTCCATTTTTTAATTTTGAGACAATTTTCACTAAGTTGCTAAGTTGTCCATGCTGGACTTGAACTTGGAATTCCCCTGCCTCAGCCTCCCAGAGTGCTGGGGTCACAGATGTGCAGCACCATGCCTGGCCTGGGATTAGTCTCTGTGTCCTCTTCACGGAGGACTGTGGTGCATTGAGCCCCAGAGGCGCCAGGTTGGGTGTGGTGGCAAGGCGGGGGCAACTGCTACGTGCCACCAGCTCCCACAGACCTGACTGTCTCCCCGGCCCTGGCCTCAGAGCACCCCTTGGCACACCTTCACAGAGAACTGACAGGTGCAGCTGTGGCCCTTTATGGGGCACAGAGGAAGCCAGCTCCTCCAGGGACCCCTCCAGCTCAGCCAGCCGCCCTCGCCCCTGGGCCCGCCGGCGCTGGCTGCCTGTGCAGAGGCTCCGGTGACTCCTGTTTGCTGTCCTCCCCTGCGACACAGGCCCCACCAGGTGGTGTGAGGGCAGAGGCCGCTCACACACTGTGCGGGGACCTACCATCACATCGTGAATGTCCTCTGCTTTCCCTGGAGCCACTTCCTGATCTTCTTGGACCTCGACATGTTTATTGTCTGCAGATGATACATGAGAGACGCTAGTGCCGCCCTGTAGAGCCCGGCCACACACGGTCCCCACAGCTGACAGACGGCAGCATGGCCACCCCAGGCGTCCGGCTCCTTGTGGGCCCCCTGCTCCCACCCCGCCCGGCTGCGTCTGGAAGCCTGGAGGCCCAGACATCCTCAGGGTGAGTGCAGCAGACTCTCGGGATGAAAGGTGCGGGTGGGAGGGGACGTTTGACCTGCGTCTCTGTGACTGTGGGGCCTGTCCAGGGCAGACCCGCTGGGCAGAGGTCTGGGGATGACCAGCAGCACTGTGGGAGCCTGGGAGAGGCCTGCAGGGAGCTGGGGCTGTAAGAGGCACGGCCAGGGACAGGTGTGGACCTGAGGAAGCGACCAGTACTGATACGACACCCGGGGCTGGGAGAGCGATGGGTCAGACCCCGGCAGGCCTGGGCGTCCTCACACACAGGACACCCTATGCGGGAGGACCCGTGTCCCTGATACTCTACCAGTGATCCCCACGTCTGCATCCTCGAGACCTGGGACCTTGGAAAGGAAGTGGGACTTCTTCTCCACCCAGCCCTTCCTCCGAAGAGTGGCCCGGATCACTGGGTAGTGTCCGCAGATGGCGAAGATCTTCTTCTCCTAAAAGGGCAGAGGGCCTCAGCACCAAAGAATAAGGCAGTGACATCCTCTATGCGATTACGAGGGTCATCCAGTGAGGACAGTGTGTCCAGCACAGAGAAGGGCATTGAGGCCACTGGAGCCGGAGCAGGGGTGTGCTTGTGCATGTGTGTGCACACGTGCATACATGTGTGCATGGGTGAGCATGGACATGCATGTGCATATTCACGTGTGTGGCACGGCTCACCCACAGCCCACCTGGGGACATCATTGCTCTGTGTCCACTTCATTGTGAGGCCTGGTGCAGAGCCACACATTCATGCTCACACACTCAGTTGCACACTTACACACACAGCTAGGAGCCGTGGGGAGTGGCCCCTGCTCTGGGTGCTGGACACAGGAGGTGAGAGGAGATGCAGCTGTGTGGGAGCCTGGTCGGGCGCCAGGCCTGAGGGACGTCCTGTGCAGCTTTCTTCTCTGCGGAGCTCACCGTCCCCCCTCATGTTCTGGAGGGCCAAGGACACCAAGGGCAGGCGGGAGCGCGGGATGGGTAAGCAGGCAGCGCAGCCGCCTGGTCAGAAGGTGTGGGAACCCTGTGGCCACTCTTCGGCCCTGGCTCAGCTGCTTGGGGACAAGGTGGCTGGCAGCTGATGGCAGGGAGCACGGAGCTGTCCAGAGCAGGGTCAGGAGAGGCGGCCATGGCCACATGTGGATGAGTTTGTCCCAGCGCAGGTGCGGCAATGTCGGGATGGCAACAGGTGGACTGAGGGGCGCCAGCCGTGGGCCGCTCCTTGCACGGCGGATGCGGTTCTCAGGAGTGCTGGCTCCACCACAGCCACTTGTTATAAGGGCCCAAGTCTGACCCCGAGTCACTTGGCTTCTGTTCGCGAAGTGCTCTCCCTGCTGCACATGCTCTCGCCGTGATGCCAAAGGGCCCACCCAGGCTGCCCGAGGGCTGGCAGCCTTCAGACTGGGCAGCAAGACATCTCTTTCAGCCTCAGCATTTCGCTACAAGAGACTGCTGACCAAGTCTGTACCGCTGAGCCAAGCTGCTCAGTGACAGCTGAGGACACAGCTGGTCGGTCACAGAGGGTCAGTGGCATGGCATGGTCAGCAGGGGCCAGGCAGGAGGGGTGGGGGGACACACAGGGGGTGACCCACTGGCCAGCCCCGTGGAAGCCTGCAACCTGCTCTAAAGAACCCAGGGCACCCAGGGTGATGGCCGTCACCCCCAACTGCCTACATCCTGTGCAAACATGACTGGATTCTGAAGACAGAATCAAGGCCCTTAACAGTTAGGGCTGAACTAACGAAAGGTCCTGGGAGCCTGATGCACTGAGGGGGGCCAGCACACAGACCCCAAAGAGCAGAGATGTGACAAAGGCTATGACACCACCAGGAGATGGACTGGACCCTGCAGGACCAGCACAAAGCCAAGAGGGACTTCAGCTTGGGGACAGGACATGGAGACGGCCTGCTGTGCAAGACTCACGACCACAGGGAGAAGGATGGTCAGGGGTGAGCACCATGTAGCTAAGGACCAGGCAGCTCA
Source organism: Chinchilla lanigera (assembly GCF_000276665.1). Classification (NCBI taxonomy): domain Eukaryota; kingdom Metazoa; phylum Chordata; class Mammalia; order Rodentia; family Chinchillidae; genus Chinchilla; species Chinchilla lanigera. The sequence goes on from NW_004955413.1 coordinate 33,115,008, forward strand.
TCCGCACCAGGGACAGCAAATGCATTTTCACAAAGGGGACAGCGGGTCACCCAGGAGTCCAACCCACAACCACCAACCTGGGTCCCTCAACACAGCCCACACTCAGGACCCACGCCCGAGAACTCTGTTACCAGTACCCAGAACTGACTTCTAGCACCCTCAGGATTCTTGACCTGAGGGTGACCAGGGGACCCCCTGAGCTGCACCCCCAGGGCTCAGCACTTTTCCAGGCTGTGTCCAGGGCCTGCTAGGCAGGGATGTACCCCAGGTGCTGCCTGAATCCTGCCCTCTGCACCCTGCTTGCTGGTTGCTGGAAATTTAATAACTGAAAAAAGGATTGATTTTCATAGTCAAATATGATTCCTATGGGAACCACAAAAACAACACAGAGTGTAATATTTCTACCAGAAATCAGGCAGAGGGAATGGAACAAAAAACACATCCATCCCACAGCAGCCAGGCAACAACGGAAAGAAAAGCGAGCAAACAGGACAAGGGAGAGAGGGGTGGGACACAGTGACCCCGGGCATGCAGGGCTCAGTGTAGATAAATATACTACGTGCTCCAGGGAAAGGAGAGTGCCTGACTAGGGTTCTTTGTTTTAGAGTCAACTCCATTATTTATAAGAGATCAGAAAAAAGAGAAAAAAAAGAAAACCACAAACCTACAGATAGGTTAGAAAATAATAGGATATATTTAAGAAAGAACATGGTCTTCAGGACAGACATTACTATGGTACAGAAACCATTTCATAATTTTTAAAAGATCAATTCACTGGGAAGGTCATTTCCATGCCCTATGAAGAGGACAGGAATTCTATAAAGCAGAAATCCACAAGGTGGGCACCTCTACCTGCGTCTCTGTCAGTGGCAGAACAGGGTCACAGAAAACTCGAACTTGGGTTCCCAACTCTTCCCCGCAGACAGAGCGGCCCACACAGACGCTCCCATGTAACAACACCAGGTCAGACACAGAGCCAGTCTCATAAAGCTCCGTGGAATGACCACATAAATCACATTCTCAATCACTGTGCAAAGCAGCTAGAAGACAAAACAATTATAGCTGCAAAAATCCACAGCATAGACATTAAGAGCCACGCTTTCAAGTAACACATGAGTCTGTGTAAAAGTAGTAATATAAATTTATAAAATACTCTGGACTGAATGTTAAAAAAACGCTACAAAATAAAAGTGTGAGAAACACAGTGGAAGTGGCATCGAGGGGGATATTTATAGCACTAAGCGCCCACACTTTCCGAAGTTCCAGAAGAAAATCTGAAAAGGAGCTGGTAGGGGACTCCTCTTATGAAATTCCAGAAAGGCCAGAAGGCCATGGACGGAGCCCATGGAGAGCACCCCAGGGCCACAGGTGCGGTGGCCTTGGTCACACTGCCGGCCAGGAGTGTGTGCAAGGCTCTGCTTCCGGTCTGGCCTGTGGCACCACCCACTTTGCATGCACAGACTGTGTGTGTCTTATGTAAGTTGTGCCTTGGAAGAGCGTTACAGGAAGAGGATGCTTCTCATCACTAGCGTGCAAGGACTTTCCCCGTATTCTCGCCCTGTCCAGGCCTTGGAGGCACAGAAGTGGACGTGCAGTAAAGACAGAGAACCAGCCTTTCTGGGGCCTATCCAACACTCACATTCTCGGGGCATCAGACACAGAGCTGCTGCTTCCGTTTACAGAACCCCAGCACTTTCTCGGTCTCCCTCAGACCCAAGTGTGCCTTCCGGCAGAGCAGAGCGGCCCACAGGCAGCCCAGGGAAAGGCAAGGCCGTCTCACGACTCCCAGGTTCCTCTCCTCCACCCCACACAGGGCTCCCCACCAGGAGACAGGGTGTGAAGTGACCCCACAGGCCCTCTGAGTGACTGAGGGGCTGTCCCTGGCCTAGATACCTGGAGCTTCCTGCCAGGGTGAACGGACAACGGCAGGACAGTGTGACGTAGCGGCTGCCCTTTGCAGCTGGGGCAGGGCACAACACCCGCTGGCTCACCTGCCGGAACACCTGCCAGCACACCTGCAGTCCACATGGCTGGAACAGGAGGTGTGGCTGCCTGGGCCCGCGTGTGGACAAGGCTGCCCAGGCCCGAGGATGACACACTGTCCCGACTCCAAAATGAATTTCTTCTTTTTCTTCCATTTTTTGTGGTACTGGGAATTGAACCCAGAACCTTTGCAGTGAGCTACATCCCCAGCTTTTTTCTTTTACTTTACTTTTTAAAATTTTGAAGCAGGGTCTCACTGAGTCTCCCAGACTGGGCTCAAACTCTCAATCCTCCTGCCTCAGCCTCCCAGAGTATTGGGATTACGGATGTGTGGCACTGAGCCCAGTTTACAGCCCCATTTCTATACAGTATCCCCTCCCACTGAGTACTTACTTTGATTGCCTTGTCTGTCAACTGTCTTGCCATTCTGTATCTGTCCATTTTGGGGGAAGAAGCTGAATCTCGAGAAATTCCTTGTTTTTGTTCTGTAGGAGAAAAATAGACAAACCAAAGGAAACAGCGTCCAAGCAACTGTTTGGTCAGCCAGTGACTCCAACACCAGACACCAGGACACAGACGCCAGGGGTCGCTGCAGTCCACCCTTGGAGCACACCGTCCACCCTGCTCACACCTGAGCCCCGCCTTGAGCTCCAGCCCCCCAGTCCTCAGGCCCTGGCGGTGCTTCTGCCCCTTCCGCCCCTGCCATTCCTCCTCCAGGCTGCTCCCTGCTATTATGGTTTCCACCTAGATGTCCCCACAGCCCTTGCGCTCAGCGGCAGAGCTCTGGAAGGAGATTCGACCATGGGGCACTGTGTCATGGGTGGATTCACCCACTGCCGGCTGTACTGCTAGAAGGTGTGGCCTGGCTGGAGGTGGGGCCCTGGGGCTGTGCCTGTGGAGGGTGTGGCCCTGGCTCCTCCCTTCCCTCTCTGCCTCCTGGCTGCTCTGCTCTCCACCATTAGGTTCCTGCCTTGGCACCAGCTGACCACAGACCGAACCCACGGAAACTGTGAGCTAGCACGAACCTCTCCTCTTTTACATTGTAGGTGTTGGATATTTTGTCCCAGCAATGCAACAACGACAAATTCAAGTTCCTCATCCGCTCCCCCCGCCCCCATGCCTGTCCCAGCCACTCTGGTCCTGAGGATGAGACCCTCTCTGGCCCTCTCAATTGTGTGGTCAGAGGATGAGTGGCTCCCTCAGGCCCCCTGACCCCCAGCTTGGTGGCTCTACTCCAGGGGCATCGCCTGTTGCCCACAACATGGCCTGAAGTGGTCCAATGCCTCCCTGGCACCAGTCCCCGCTTGGAATGTCTGACCCAACCATCGAGATCCCCACAAGCATACTCAAAGGTAGCAGTGCCCCAGCCTCTCCAGTACCCTCTCTGGACCCGCATCTGGTGAGCTCCCCCCACACACGCCCAGCCCCAATTCCGTGTGAAATGAGGGACGTGTGTGTTAAAGCACAGAGACCGCAGGCAGCCATCAGCTGGCCAGGGGACAAGGACAGAATCGGCCTCCAGGAGAGCACAGGGGCTGCGGGAGGGCACAAGGGACCGCAGGTCCTCCACAGTGGAACGCGTGCCCACCTGCAACAGCAGCATCACCGCTAGGACTTCAGGTATTAACCAAAGGGCACAGATCAAGGCTGACAAGGTAAGCACAGCCTGTGCTGGGCACTCTGAGAAGCCCAGGCGGGGTGACACGCAGGTGCAGGCCTGGCTGCCCCCGTCACCGTCTTCCTGGGATGGTCCTGCACCAGCTGTGATCTGGACACCACCCCTACCCAGACAGGGCCCAGGATGGCAGGACAGGGACACATAGTACTCACTTTCTCCTCTGCCTGTGCCATCTGAGGAGGTGGATGACAGCTGTGTCCTCTCCACAAGCTCCATGCCAGTCCTGGTCAGCTTGCTTCTCCTGCCACAGGACCCTGGGGACCGGGCCAGATGGGAGGAACCAAGGGGAGAGGACAGGAGTGATGTTCCAGGCAGGGAAGGTCAGGGGTCTGGGGACAGGGCTGGAGGCGGGGGATAGGTTGGGGTCAGGTAACACAATTATGGTGGAGAAAAGGTCTGAGTGGACGAAGAGGTCAGTGGTGGGTGACAGGTCAAAGGTCATGGGGGTCAAATGTCAAGACAGTTGGGTCAGGGACAGGTCAGGGGTCGGAGGACCCGTGAGGGTCAGGGAGGTCAGGGATGGGGACACATCAGGGGCAGGGATCAGGTCTGGGATGGTGAGGACGGGTCAGGGTTGGGACTCCAGCCAGGGTCAGGGGTCAGGTCTGGGGGGTCAGGTTGGGGGTCAGGTCTGGGTCCTGAAGAGAAGAGAGCCTGCGGTTCCGAGGGGAGGGGGTCCTGGCGCATGCGGGGGGAGTCGGGGTCCGCAGTGCCCTCTGCCCATGCTCACCCCTTTGTCCGCGGTGGCCCTTGGGGACCAGGCGGCGGCCAGCGCGGGGCGTGGGGCTGCGCGGGCGGTGGGGCGGGACGCGGCGGTTCGCGGAGGGCGAGGTTGGTGCCGGCTCCAGTTCGGGTGGGGGTCCGGGTCGGGACCCCGATCCTGGCCCGGGTCTGGTTCTGGGTCTGATTCCAAGTCGGGGTCTGGGTCCCGGGCTGCGGTCCTGGGCGTGGGCTTTGGGTCGGGGTCCGGGTTTGGGCTCGGGTCGAGGTCCCGCTCCAGTTTCGAGTGGGGGTCCGGGTCCCGGGCTGCGGTCTTGGGCGCGGGGGCCGGGGCGCGGGGCCGCGCGGGCCATGCGTCGTCGGGGGAGCGCGGAGGGGTCCGGACCCCGCCCCCGCGCTCCGCGGCCGGCCGCCGTCAGGTCACACAGCCCCAGAGTCACAAAGAGCGGGTCACACCCGCCCCTCCCTGCCGCGGCCCCGCCCCTGCCCGCCTGGGGGAGCGTTGCGGCCCCTCTTCCCCCGCCCCCCCACTGCACTCCCTGCGTGCCCTTGTTGGCCAGGGCTGCCCCCTCACAGGCGGGGGTAACGGGATGGCAGGGACCTGCGGTGGCCTCGGTACCCCCAGCGTCACTCCTGGGAGCCCCCACCACCACAGGTCTTGAGCCGAGTGTCTTGGTCCCTAGGTGCTCCCCTACCTCGGCCGCTTCGGTCTGCGTCCCCATCTCCACCTGGCACCCAGGACAGACCTGCCCATCCCATCAGCGCCCCCACTGTTGATTCCCAAAGCCTGGCGTTCCCCTCCCTGGTGGATGCTGCCCTGCTGGCTGCCCTGCTGGGTGCCAGGGCGGCCTCTCGAGCGGGTGGTGACTTCCAGCTTTCTGGTTCTCACGCTAGCTGGCCGCTCAGCTGCTTGGCTCAGCCCTTCATGAAGCAAGGACTCACCCGGAGAGACCCTCTGCTCTAATGCTTGCGCCATGCTCTTCAGAACCTGGCCACGGGTCCTCCGAGACCCAGCATGAGACACTGTGGGCCACACGTGCAGGTTAGCGTTTATTGTTCACTAGCACCAAACTACTCCAAACAAAAGTGTAAATTGGAAGACATGATTTTTAAAACTTTTCAATGCCTGAGTATTTGTAAGTGCTCTAAAATGAGAACGCACAAGCCAGCACTGCTGTTCCACTGCCTTGTTCTGGCCCTGCACGCTGGACTCTCCAGCCCCCAGAAGGTGGCTGTGTCCCACCTGTCATGCATCCTGGCATCCCAGGTCACCTGAGTTCAGAGGTGGGAAGGCCAGGACATCCTCCTGTCCCCTCGGCAGGCCACCCCAGCCAACTTCATGTCTCAGGTCTACGGGTCCTTTGGTCCTGAAGGGCTCACACCACAAGGTTCACCTCCAGGCCTTTGCACCACCCCACTGGGAGCTGAATAGCACAGCCAAGCTTGTGAAAGCGCGTGTTCTTGTCTTCCGGTTTTTGCAGGACACCTGGCCCACTGCAGACTTACTGGTGCCTATATGGCTGGAAGACTGCAGGTGACCTCCAGGCATGTGGGGATGGTACCCAACCAACTCCAAAGCTAATGTCACACCAAACTGTCCCTGCAGCCTAGCCCGTGGGGTGACAGGTGGGCCCGGTGGAGGTGGGCAAATGCCTGAGACTGAGGAATACCAGCCTCACGGCAGGAGACACTGGGCCAGGCTGGATGCAGTGAGTTAGGAAGACGAGTGAGGAAGGAGGTGGCGGGCCGGGGACGCCAGGTGTCGCCCAGCTCAGGTGGGGTCGGTCCTTCAGGAGCAGGCCAGGCGTGGAGGGAGGGGCTGTTTCAGCTGTCTTTGTCACGAAGCGGTCAGTCACAAAGGCTGAAACTCAGCCCCACCCCAGAGGACACTGAGCTGTCACAGTGGCTTTGCAGAGCTTCCCTGGACATGCGGACATTCTGGGGCATTGCCAGACCAGGGGAAGGTGGCCTTTTGCAGGGACTGGTGTCAGTTCCTAAGAAGAGTGGGCAGGACCCTAGGTGTGGATTTTAGGTGCAAAGGTGGTGGCAGCTCAGCTAGTGGGTGCTGCAGCTGCATCTCACTCTCATCAGGGGGACACTGTGTGTGGCAGGCAAGCTGGTGAGGGCATCTCAGAAAGAAAGGCCTGGACCAAGCAGTGCCCACAGGGGCAGCACACGGAGCACAGACGAAGCCAGGCTGAGGTCCACCATCCACCCGGACTCCTCTGCTCACAGGGCTAGAGCCTCCCCGAGCCCAGGAGCCCCATGCAGTGAGGCTACCAGGAGTCCCAGAACTCTGCCCAATGAGGCACTGAACTTTTGCTATTTGCCTATTTCAGAGTTAAACTATGGTAAGAAACAAGGTCCCTCGCAGTCTGGGCTGCCCTAAGGAGGGAGGAGACGTGTTAGAAAGTAGGGGCGGAGGACAGGGTCTGCAAGGCTGAGTGCTGAGGGCCGGGCAGGCGGCACGTGTGGCTCAGTTTCCCGTCCTGCAGTCACTGGGCCATCTGCACCACGACGGCTCTCCAGGCTTTTTCTTTGTCGAACTCCTTCAAGGGGCTTCTGGCCACCTGTGATGGAGACAGGGACGGTGTCATCAGGGCCACACCTGCGGAGGTGTCACCTCGCCAGGGCCATGCGGGGGTGCCATCCAGCGTGCTCCTGGGGTAGGGGTTTGTCTGCGAGTGAAGGAAAGAGAAGTCCTGGAGCCTCCAGGAAAGAGGAAAGACCTCCACTCACTCTCCTGAAGTGCTGGGGCCCCTCACTCTCGGTGGTGCGAGCAGGTCTGCACCCGGCGGCCAAAGGAAAGGACCTCTGACCCGAGGTGACGAGGTAATGCCCCAGCAACCCATCCGCCCGACTCTGCACCTTGCTGGCTGTGACACAGATCCAGGGGTCTCTCTCAGAGGGACTAGGGAAAGAGCTAGAAACCCAAAGCCAGGCCAGCCTGGGTCCCTCTCTGGGGCACAGAGACCAGAGGGCGGTGGGCATGTGTGCCCAAGGGTGACACCACCGGAACGGGTGGCCCATGGGGAGGAGCTGCTGAGCCCCAACTTTCACTTGTGGGGGGCATCGGGATGCAGGGCTGAGGCGAGGGCAAGAGGCAGGGAGGGTTTTGTCCCGGTGGTGTGTTCTGGCTGAAGGGGTGGAATGCTCAGTGCCCAGGGCAGGAAGCGCCATGTGCCAGGCTAGGCGGGCACAACCTCCCCTGGAGGGACAGCAAGGAAACCCTGGGCCTCTGGGGACCCTGCACTGCCTGGCTGTGCCTACAAGCTGAGACTCGAGTATCCCAAGGCCAGAATACTTCTCAGGAAAGGGCTTGTGTGTGCCTCGTCATTTTAAAAATAACATATTTCATTTTTTATGTTTTCAAGACTTTTCTGGGGTATTTTATAAACAGAGTGACGTGGAGGCCACCTCATGCCCTTGGAGACCCAGGATGGCCACTCACCTCCCCGGCGGGGCGCTCCTGCGGGCCAGCCGAGGCCTCCCAGGATGGGCCCTGCAGCCTGGCACTGGCCTTGAAGCTCACACACAGCACAGCAGTCCCTGTGTTGAGGCCGCCCTGCAGGAGCAGCACAAGCAGCAACAGCAGCAGCAGCACGTCATAGGCCTGCGGGCAGAGGGAGGCATGAGCAGCGGAGCGGCTGCCAGGCCCCGTGGCCCCTGTGGACACTCCTGCCGCCCTAGGCCTTCCCTGCAACAGCCACGTTCACCACACCAAGCCCTGGTGGCCCAGACGTGTTCTCCCCTTTCCAGTAGCCTGGACAGCAATCATCCCAGCTCCCTCAATCCTGCTACGACTCCTGTTGGCCTGGTTCAGCACACAGGTATGAAGGTGCTGAGCACTGTGGGTGTGCAGCCGCCTTCCCACCGCAACAGCCACCAGGAGAGCCGAGGACAGAGCACTGTGGCTCATGCTGGGGTGTACATGTGCAGAAGAGGCTGCACCCTCCGTCACGGGTCACAGGAAACACGATGATTTACAGCCCAGTGCGTGGGGGAAGTAGTGAGCACGTCAGCATACAAATACAAGGGGCCTTCACTCATGAGGGTCCCGAGCAGAACAGGGCTGAGGCTCTGCACCTGCCTTGCATGTGGAGGGCAGTCCCTCCAACAGCACGGTCCCCAGTTTGCTGGTCAGGAAATGGGGGCACCCTTTGGCCGCCAAAGGTGCTCCCACCCCTCCTGCTGAGCTGTGCCTGCTCTGTGCAGCAGTCATTAACTTTACGTGGACAGTGGCTGCCAGGCAGCAGGTGCCCCCGGCTCCCGCCAGCCCCGGGGGAACTAGCTGAGATGTAGTGTGTCATAGATGCATCTTCCCTCTGATCTTGCAGCTCCTCTCCCAGCTAATTATCCCGGAAATAGATGGCTTGGATTCAAAATGGAGCCCTTCTACAAGATTGATCACCAGGAGTTATTCCCAATAGGAGACGCTAAATATAACCCAGCTTCCATCCTAGGGCCAGCGTGGGCCAGCTGAGTTACATTTGCACAGAACTACGAAGGAGAGGAAGAGCTCTGGTCCACGTGGGTGCCCAGCAAACAGCAGGATAAATTGTGGAGAATGGTGATTATAGTGCGTGACCTGCTTTGGAAGGACAGGAGGAAAATCATTTAATACTTTTGCCTATGAGATGGGCAGATGGACAGGGCTGGCTCCCTGGCTTCTGAATGGACCTGTCTCACCACTTTGGCTTTGGAACCATGCAAATTGTGTTCAGTATTTTAAAATATCATTTAAAAAGGGAAAAAGAACCAAACCTTACAATTGAGTCCAACTAGATGCCACTGAACTTAACTATTTCAAATCAATAGCACACACACACGGAAGTGACTGCTTCACACAGACATGACTGTCCCTGCTAGGGTGAATGTTAAAGCAAAAGGAAGGCTTCAGCTTGCCCAGTTGGTGGCCATAGGCAGTGACACTGGTCTCTTGTAACTGAGAACAATTTTGTATGCCTTGTAAGGCAAACTAAAGCAAGTGGCCGGGCACAGCTCAATGATAGAGCACTTGCCTAGCAGGCACACAGCCCTGGGTTCAATCCCCAGCACTGCAAAATAAATAAGCATCATAGTAAGGGCCCTGAATGTTGCAGGAAACAGCTCTGCTTTAGCGTAAGAGCAAAGAGATGCAAATTTAAAAGGGTTTTTCCCCCCCTTAAAAAAGACCTGGCATGTTAAATTGGAGTTAGAAATATCGATACAAATGCATGGTCTTTAAAACATGGGTTCTTGCCAGCTCTGTCCAGGGAAAGCCCCAGCAGCAGTGCTCCTGAGGAAGGCCACAACCCTGGTCTCCAGACCTGTGTTCCATCCCCCACCCAAGGGACAGGCACCTGGGACAGAGAGTGCGTGCTGAACCAGTGTCCCCAGGAGCACAGTGCCCTACTGGCCACATCTGGGCTGCACTGAGGGTGGTTACAACACTGAAAATGTTGAAAACTGGTACATCCTCTGTGGTGCACTGCCCCAAAGAAAAAGAAAACATCTGCCATACGCTTGCCTTTCCAGGAGTGCGTAGGAAGGTGAGACCCAGCCTCACCTTCCTTCTACTCCCAGGTGAGAAAGGCACCGAGAGGAACAGCTGCCAACACCAGCCCTGGGGAGGGTGCTGGGGAGAGGACACCACACGGAGCCAGAGCTGGACACAAGAAGCCTGCACCCTGGAGAAGGGAGTGCAGGACAGGGGCGCAGAGCTGGGACCACTGCCCAGATAGAGTCCTGAGAGGAAGGAGGGCCTGAACAGAGGAGCCCAAAGTGGCCTGACACCCGGTACAAGGGCCCCACACATGGGCTGGACGTTGAGCCGTGTGATAATGCTGACTACGTCAGGTGTGATAATGAGATTGTGACGTGCAGGGGACTGTTCATACTTTTAGAAATACCAAAGTGCAGAAAGGTGTGAGACAGTCAGTGACCACCATGGTGGGACAGAAGGCTGGGACAAGAAAATGAGGCCCTGGGCACAGTGAATGGCACCCTTTGTGGCACGGCACATTTGAACAGACCTGTCCTGAGGCCTCTGTAAGACCAGAAAAGTGAAAGATGTACGTGAAGTGTGAATGTTACCAAGAAAAGAACAAGCCCTCTGGCTGGCTTCACTTGCTCCTGGTCCGCTTACAAATCCGTCCCCATGGAGCCGCACAGCCGGGCAGCGCAGTGCTGGTCCCCTGGCTTTGCTGCGGTGACGCCTCTGACCCCCAGGGTGTGACGCCCGCTGCCTGGCTACCTCTGGGGACCTGACGGCCACTCTCACTGAAACATGAACTCTTCCCTCGGGCTGCAGATGTCTGGTGGGCAGCTGGAACAGGGCGCGAGCTTGGATTCTCTGTCCCCACAGTGTGTGTCATCTGCGCTGTCGCAACCCTTGGGTCAGAGTCTCAGCTCTGCGAGTGGAAACCGGCACACTGACCGTTTGGGAATGTTCTGTCCAAGACTGCAGGACGAGGTTAACTGCCTGTCACCCATTGGACCTGGATGCACTTTTATTTCTGTCTCTCTCCTCTGTTCTGCCTCTAGCCTTGTGCTGCTTCAGAAGCCACTAATACCCACGCCCCCAGGGTCCTTCTGCCCGTCACAGGGGCCTGAACCCACAAGGCTGGGATGTTTGTGCAGGACGATGGCACCAGATACAGAAAGATTCAGCAGTCTCTGGGGTGAGATAACAGAGTCCAGCCAGAGGAAGATCTTTCAGAACCGTGGCCCTGGCCCACAAGAATCACCAGACTCCAGCCCACCGGCAAATCCGTAAGCCCTGATGCCCGCTTCATTCCTGGAGCAGGAGCTCAGTCACTCCGTGGACCAGTTGCTGCCTCCCTTCAGCCAAAGCCCCAGCACAGCTGAGACCCCAGGCCCGGTCTTTTTTCCACTGTCAGTGCATCAAAACATTCCTTCATCTAGATTCAGGGGAAGGGTCAAGTTGTGAAGATGTGACACTCACTTCCAGAGAGTTCTGTCCACCATCAGTGTCAGCAGTGTATACCCCGGGTGAGCCACTGAGGCCAGGCATGGTGCACATCTGTAGTCCCAGCACCCAGGGAGAGTGAGACAAGAAGATCTCAAGAAGTCTCCTTTGGAGATACTTCATACAGGGAAGGTACAAAGTCACAGCACTTTCTAGTCTCTTCAGATGGATCTATAGACTCCAAGCCAACTGAAATCCAGAGCAGTGCCTCATAAAACCACAACTCCTCTGAAACACATGTGGTTGCTCAGAGCACACAGAAAACCCAGCCCGGGCAACTTAGCAATGTAGCAACTTAGCAAGACCCTCTCAAGATAAAAAAAAACAAAAGGGTTGAGGATGTAGCTCAGTAGAAAGGCCCTGGGTTCAATCTCCATGCTATGGTTTAGTTAAAAAATGTCCCCCAAAGCCTCATGTGTTTGGACAGTGACTGGATCATGGGGTGCTGTACTGAATGTGCTCCTGAAGGTGCAGCCTGGCTGCAGGTGAGTCGCTGGGGGCGTGGGCTGAGAGAGTGTGCATCTTTCTCCAGCTCCACTCTTCACTCGCCCCACTTCCTGGCCACCACAATGTGAGCAGTTTTTCCGCCATATGTCCTCCACCATGCTATTTCTGCCAACTGAGGACCAACTGTGAGCCAAAGCAAGCCTCCCCTCCTTTAAACTGTGTCAGCTATCATGTCCCAGAGACAAGAAAGTGACTATGACATTTCAGTATGAAAAAACCACTGCACCATACTATCCTCTTACATGTGCAGAGGAAACACCATTTGTGCAGAAGAAAGTCTACGTCCATGTGCCTGAGCCTCAGGGATGATGTCTTGAGACGTGACTCAAAGGCCGGAGAATCTCCAGTGGAGAAGCATCACGTGGAGAGGTGCAAACTCACCACACCCTCAGGTCTGCCCAGATTGGTCTAAATTCTGTGCAATTTTCATTGAAATCCCAGTACAGAGTCTCATAAAGTCACAAGTGCTCTGAAGTGTGCATGGATGCCCAGGGCATAGAAAAGGTGAAGGAGGCGGTGGCCTCTTACAGGGCTGCACAAAGACTGGGTGGACCCAGAGCTAGAAACGCAGAAGCAGCCTAGGCAGAAACCAAGCAGGACACTGTTGATGGCAGCAGGGACAGACCAGGCCGGCCAAGGGCTGGGGAAGCCATGCTGTGGTCCTCAAGAAAAGCAAATCAAATCCCACCTCACGCAGGTAAACCGATGCTACCCACATCTGACTCCGCAAAGTCAGTGCCCATCTGACCTGGCCACTACCCAAAGACTTCTTAGCTTCAAGCTGGCAGCAAGCAGAGCTATTTCTAGTTTCAGAGCCATGGGAGTGAGTACATACTTTGATGGCTGGTGGGTAGTCTTTGAAAATCTCCACCACTCTCATCACGCTGAAGGACAGGTACCCAGAGGCCGTGAACAACAGTGGGGACGTGAGGCTGCTGATGGCGATCAACACCTCAACCTGGTTGGGAAGCAGATCCAGGGAGGGAGGGTGAACTGCAGCCGCTGGGGTGGGTGCGGGTCTCGCTAAGCTCTCTGCCCACTGACTCAGAGCATGCCACGTGCACCACTCGGATCACACACAGTTCTCCAGCCTGTTGTAAAAATAACCCCTGGGGACCACTCACCTCTTCCACTCTTTTGAATCTGTTCTTGTAACCTCGCCCAAGACCTCGGGTAGAGTCTTCATCATCTCAGAAGCAGAGGCCACACAGCCTTGGCAGTGGGTGTGGACACTCACCTGGCAGAGCATTGGCCTCCAAATCAGCCGTGGTCCTCACAGCAGCACTGGCCCCACAAGCAGCAGCAAGTAGTGAGTGTACTGAACACATCCTTCCTCCCTCTTAGTGTTGGGAATTTCTTCTCACACACACACACATGCACGCACGCACATACATACACACATGCATGCACACATATAGGCAGGTTCTCTCCATGTTTTCACAGACGGCACCAACGCAGGGGCCCTGGGGACGACTATGCTTTGTGGGACAGCAGTGCCAGCCTCAGCCCACCCAGCTTGCTGGCCTCTCTGCCTGGCCCTGCGTGCAGCCCCTGCAGCTGCCATGGAGCCTCACCCCTGGCACTGTGGACGAGACAGGCCCTCACCTACCAGACACTGGCTGGGACACTCCGCTGTCACATGACTGGCGATGGCACTCGGAAAGCACTACGAGAGAATGAAAAGGACTTTGGAGCACGTCAGAGTCCAGGCTCGTGGTTTCCATTATAACACGATACCCACTCCATACAGGGCAGGACAGGTGGCCTGGCTGGTCCCCGAGAGTGGTGGGAGTCAGGGTACCCTTACACAGGCTCCGTGGACTCACATTCCTCAAGACTTTATTTAAAACTTTAGGCCTACCAAAAAGCTGCGAGAATGGGCCAGTGACCTGCAGAGCCCCAGCGCTGCCTCAGGGACATCTGTGCCCTCTGTTCCACTCATGCCTGTCACCCTGGGTGTGGCCACACATGGGGACATCCTCACGCGCTTCGAGCTGCCACGCCTGGTGGACATGGGCTCAGCAGCGTGATCCAGCATGCCCATGTCCAACCCCCAGTTGTCCCAAGGTGCCTTTTCTGAAACAATCTCCCCTGACCCAGGACCCAAAGAGCGACTGCTCTGTGCCTGTGTCGTCTCTATCCCCAGGAATGTGGCCTCTGCCAGCCCCATGGCCTGGTCGTTTCTGAGGGGTGTGGCCCCTGCACACAGACTCCTCGCTGGTGAGGCAGCACCCCTTGGTGATGGGTCTCAGGCACTCTCTCCCCCGGGTGCTGACCCGGGCCACAGGCGGGGTCCTTTCCTCTCTGCAACTCAGAAACCTTCCACTTTAACAAGCTGACCCAGCTGCACACAGACAGGCACAGCGAGCACACCAGGAGGTGGCTGCCGTCTGCATGTGCCTCCAGCCGTCCCCCGGGCCTTCAGCCCTGGGCTGCAGATGCCCAGAAGGGCCTGGTGAGCCCTGCCCTGCCTCGTTTCTGGCTCTCAAGCTCCTTTCCTTCCTCAGGGGAGGACGTGCCGTGCCAGGGCGCCTGCGGTGCCCCATGACTAACTCCCACCAATGTGGGTTGGAGATCGCTGTCCTGCCCTCTTGCCGCACAGGGTCTGGCCCCACCTGGAGCCCCACCACCTCCTTGCATCCCTACCCCTCCCAGCTGCGTCCACCCTGGAGCGCGAGAGAGGCTGCGTCGGGGCTTGGGGCTGGTTAGGGGACAGGGAGAGGACATGGTGGGCTCAGCGTGCTCTCTGGTAAGCAGCGTCTCGGGGAGGTCATGTCAGGGTTGACCGTGGGTTGGGGAGGGACAAAGACAACGTCTCCATCATGAATGTGGCCTCTGTTTTCAGTGAGCCCTGGATGTGATCGCACAGCCTCCATCCTCAGACCACAGAGGCCAGACATGCGCTTAGGCTGTGTCATGCGCCGTCGCAGCCTGCACAGCTGCCCTGTGAGAGGCTCTGTCCAGGACCGGCCCTGTGCCTGTCCTAGGGCCCCCAGGGTCCAAGGCCACCGAGTCAGTGCACCCCCCAGGGCCCACGTCTCTGAGCTCCGCTTACTTGGGGGAGCCCAGGGTGCACAGAGGATGCCACTGTGACGTCCTCACTTCTGTATGATGCCAGGCACCGGGCACCAGGCACCAAACTAAAAATCCATGCAGCAGACAGTAACGTGGGACAAACCAGTGGGATGGCAGGTGCAAAGTCTGCAGGTGCAAGGCACAGATGGACAGTGGTCTGGGATGTCACGTGGCAGGTGGAGGGGCCACTCTGGACCAACTGCTCTGAAGGGTATCAGGAGCCTAGATCTGGCTGCAGCCGTGGCTGAGTAGAGCACACTAGATGCACTTCTTGTGCACTGAGCAACTCGAGGGTGCAGGTGAGCTCTGAGGGCAGTGACTGACAGACAGCTGGACCGTGTGACAGGACAGCAGGACCGAGTGAGGCACATCCTGGTGCTTGCACTATGCTAAATGTTTGCTATAGGAACATTTAATTTAATAATTATAACATTCCATTTTATAAAATTTATGTTATAAAATTGTTCAGAATAATAAAAATATTTGGTTTTCTTCAGAAAAATAATAAAAGTTATATAAGACAGTAACAGCAGTTAGTACAAAATTATACACAGACTCATCCTGCTGGACAGGACGGGGGCCAGTGGATCCCTCTCAGGACGCTTTCCTGACTTGGTGCCCCAAAACGAGCCTGCCAACCACCACGCCCGTCAGGTCTGAGGAGGAAGCCCAGAACCTCAGCCACCAGCCAGGAAGTACTCACGGCCACCAAGATCCAAAAGAAGGTCACTGACAGGTGCGGGCCTGAGACAGCGTCGTCCACGTTCAGGGCAATGACACCACCAAGGACAGCAGAGATGCCAGCAATCACCTCGACCACCTGTAGGGGACAATGGGACAGTGTCGCTGTCCTGGGCCACCACACCAAGGTTCTGTGCCGTCCTGAGAAGTAGGCCCGGGTCCCTAGAGCACAGAGTGCGGACGTGGGCCTCCCAGGGCCAGTGTGGCTGGCAGATGCTGCACTCTCAGGCTGACGGGGAAAAGTCACAAGACAGCCTGGGACGTGGCTGGAGCCACCTGGGCCAGCAGCTGGGCTCCCTGCAGAGCCCAGTCCCAACCTGACCGTGAGGCCACAGGGGCTCCAGCTGGGGGTGGACGGCCACCAGGCCTCCTGCATTCAGAGCCACAAGACCCACAGAGGTGAAGAAAAACAGAGCAACCACCTGACGGCAACCCTGACATGGACAGAAACCTCCAGAGGCAGGGAGCTCACAGCGAAGGCCAGCCACGGGGCCACCGCAGACAGAGGAACTGACAGGTGCTCAGGGGAAACCGCCAGCCTGGAATGCGGGGCAAAGCTTCCTCTCAAGAATGAGGGGAAACAGCAGAAAACTGAAAACGCCTATCACAGCCACGGACTGTCTCCAGGGAGAGCGTGCAGGAGAAGGAAACAGCGAGGCAGCAGGGAAGCCGAGGGGTAAGGCCAGCTGAGAGCAGGCACGGGCGGTGGTGAGGGCGAGAAGGCAGGGCTCAAAAAGAAGTCGGGAAAAGCAGAAAACTAAAAAAGGTCGTGAAAACAAACATAAGCACACCACAGCCTCTCTCCAACGGCTAAATTCAGAAGGCTAAGGAGAGAATGACAAATTTGACCCCCAAATGAAAGCTCTGCACTACTTGTGAGAAACACTACAATCAGGGGGCTGGGGATTTAGCTCAGTGGCAAAGCGCCTGCCTGGCAAGCGCAAGGTCGTGAGTTCGGTTCCCAGTACCAGAGAAAAACCAAAAAAAAAAAAAAAAAAAAAAAAGAAACACTACAATCTAACAAGGACCAGAAAAGTCATAAGTCAGAAGGAGAAAGACACACTAAGCAAATATTAATGAAAATACAATCAATGGGCTTCAATGAATACCGATTTTATATTAAAAACGTTTTTAAAGATAAAGAGAGTCCTCACACAATGATGACAAAAGTAAAATTCACCAGGGAGCACTTCTAAGCTTGTTCGAAACTCCAAACATGGGGTCCAAAATCTACGTCAGAAAGCAGCAGAATTACAAAGAGAAATCAGTAACACCGCAGTTGGATTGGGAGGTTTTTAACCAGTCTTTCGCCAGTGGCACAAGTAAACCAAAACGAAGAAGCAAACAACAAAAAATGGAAAGTGCTTTCGAGACAGAGATGATGACAGCAGGAGGCAGCCGGGACCCTCCCCACATGTCCTCAGGAGGGGCCAGCTGGCCACTCTGTACCACCACATCGGTGTGTCATCAAACCCTGGAAACTCCTGCAAACTCAAGCGCACCGGCACCTCTTAAGGCAAAGCGTCTTGTCGACAGCACTGGAAATGGGCTGAAATCCCTTTCACAGGTGAGGCTGGGGCCTCACACCTGTGGTCTGCACCGTCCTGGTCATCTTAATACACATAAAGACTTAATCCAGCTGCATATGCACCCTCCCAGTAAGATAAAATAAGGTAAATAAGACAAGGGAAGTTTTTCTCACAGAGTAGGACTTCAGGAGCCGAGCAGGAAATGTCACTTCATCCAAGGTATGGGTGCTGTCAGACACGGAGCCCTGGACAGATACAGTCATGTTGAGCCACCACACACAGGAAACTGGGGCTTCTGCTTGGTGGCAGTGCCTGCTGCCACGTGAGGGGTCAGGCTGGCCCCCGCTGACATGGGTCAGGTCACGGAGGCCACACTACAGTTCACAGACAGTGTTAGCAGATTCGATCTCTCCCTGTGACACTGCTGGGGCCCGTGAGGTGGGGCCACACAGGGAGAGGCAGTGTGCTCCCTACCCATGGCCCCTGGACCCACCCACGCCAGCCCTTGTGGCCTGCAATGCGCATGGGGAGCCCTTGAGCACCCACCTTCTTCTTCCCGCAGGGCTCCTCGCTTGAGCGTGCTGAGATGATGACAGTGGCCGCCATGAGAAGCTCCAGCAGGAGGAGCAGGATGAGGTTGAAGTTTATCTGCAGGGGAGCAGGGGCAAGGGCTCAGCACCTCCCAGGAAGCCCAGCCCTCTGCACCACCAGGCTCCTCGCTGAGCCTGGGTGGCCACCCTCAGGCTGCAGGGTCCTGGGCTTCACCCCCTCTCCCTCGGAGGAGAAGAGGCTGGTGGGGGTGCTCTCGGCCCCAGCCCATCCGCCTGCCCCCAACCAATCTTCCTCGTTCACAAAAAGCCTGGCTTACAACAGCTCTGCACACACAGGGCTTTGGAGGGGACGGAGCTACTCAGGCTCCCAACGTGTGGGCAGGTGTACGAGTCTGCACACTTGCTCACACTCATGCAGCCACACTGAGCTGCAGTTTGGCCATGGAGCACTTGCCTGCACATGCAAAGCCCTGGGCTTGATTCCCCAGCACCACAAGTAAATAGTGCAAAGTCAGTTTGATAATTTAAAAAATGAAATTATAAAAAAAAGAATGTAGAAACATATTCAACTAACAATAGTGCCTCAAATTACATAAAGGTAGGTACTCAGGAGGCCGAGGCAGAAGGATTGCATGTTCAAGGCCAGCCTAGGCAACTCAGCAAGACCCTGTCTCAAAATAAAATGAAAAAGCCCAGGGATGTAGCTCAGCAGTAGAGAACTTGCCTGGTGTGCCCAAACTGTGGAGGACCAGCTGGGCCACTCTCCTTGAAGGAGGAGCAACTGTCTCCGTTTGGGCTGAACCTGGCCCTGCTTCCATGTACGGATGTGCACAGAGCTGGCTGGGACTTTTCTTTATCCCCTCAGCTGCAATGCAAATCAGCCCAGCGAGGTGCTGATGTGCACTCCTTGAAGCAAAGATGACAGGGCAGCGTGTCCCCACCCCCACAGCACCCAAATAAAACACGTGTGAGCCAGGCCGAGGCAGGAGGCAGGATGGAGAGCTGTGCTCCACGCTGTGGGCTGGGGTGGAGCCTCGCGCTAAGCAGCTATGACTTCCCAGGGCATAAAAGATCACACATCAGAGCTGAGGCACTGACCCCAAACATCACATATTATCTCGGTTGTGTCATGCAGGTTACTCTTCCGGTATACCCTTCTCTCTGCATATTGCAGAGGTGATCTAGACTACCTAGCCCAGCTCACAGCAGTCACAGACTTCCCACTATTCTCAAGCCACTCCACTCTTCGTGAATTAATAAAATCCAGGTTCAGCCCTGGGTCAAGGCCTTTGTTCCAGTTAGCCATTGTTGTAGCTGGACTTAGGACCTCCTTGGCTCCCTATAACTATGAATATGCATTAGTGTCTTGTTGTTGTTGTTGTTGTTTTTGGTTTTTCTCTGGTACCGGGAACCGAACTCACGACGTTGCGCTTGCAAGGCAGGCGCTTTTGCCGCTGAGCTAAATCCCCAGCCCCTGCATTAGTGTCTTTATTCTGGCCATGGGTTGCACTGGAAGTGGTAGATTGGAGTTAACTCACTAGAAGTCCAACAACTTCTTCATGGGATCATAAATATAAACTTTTCAGACTCCAGCAAGGACTAGGAAGGGCTCTCTATAAATGACCATGCCGAGAAGACGTGGAGAAAAGTCATCATCTCTGCCATCCTCTCATGAAGAACAGTGGGGGCCGAAGACACCAAGGTGGGAGAAGTGGGGACAAGGACCACAGGCTGGGGTACAGGTGTAGAGCAGAGCTATGCTCTGGGTGAGCGGACAACATAGGGACAACCACGAGCAGAGGCCGCTGGTATCAAAGGCTGCAAAGAAACGTATCCCTGTCGGCTGGTATGGGAGTGGTGCCAGGTACCAGGTCTGCATGCCACCTACCAGTAAGATGCGGGTGCCCCCTGCAGTTGGGAGCCCGGAGAGGGACGGGCTCCACACACACAGGAAGAGATGGAGGGGAGGGGAGAACAGGCAGACTCTGCGGCCATGTGTCAGGGGCACACACCCAAGGGGACCCAGGGACAGGCTGATGGGACAGTAGTGTGGCACACAGAGCAGTATACCTGGCCCCCCGCCCACTTGCACAGACAGAACCATGTCCTCGAATGTCCTATTTCACCACCTACTTCTAAGTCCTCCAACCAGACCATCTCTGAGCTCAACCACGTCCTGAGGGCCCCCACCTGGCTGAGGTGGCCATTGCTCAGTGACCCCCAGCACTCACTGGGGTTTGGCTACCTGTGGATGCTGATGCCTGGCCCAGGTGGGGCACAGGTTCTGCAGGTGTGAGCTCTGGGGAGGCCAGGGCTGCCAGCACACAGTCAACACTAGCACGGCCAGGCAGACGCAGGCCTACGCATCTCTCAGTTTCGTTCTGTCTCCTGTCTGCACGTTCAGGCTCTGGGCGAAGCACGTGGGTTTGTGTTGGGTTTTTACTGACAGGTGCTGCTGCTCTGACCTGATACACACTTCCTGGTACAGGTTGGGCAAGCACCGTCTCCAAGCTCTGCTTCAGAATGTACCTGCAAATCCCTAATGTTCTCCGAAGGGCCAGCAGTGGGCGCCAGAGTTACCCTAGACAGGAGCTGAGCCTGCAGGGCCAGCAACAGGCAGCCCCATGTCTTCCTCTGCCCCAGCTTTAGCTTGCCATGCGGCTTCTCTGGAACACCCCTCTCCCTACAGGGACCACAGGATGCACCCAGATGGGCCACTTCTCCCTCCGTCACTCTCCCTCATGGCATGCTCCTATGTCTGTGAGGACAGATGATCTCTCCTAGTTGTGCCTTTGCCAGTTGTGGATCTCCATGACAGACGGGAAGCAGAGGACCTGCAGCACTTGCTTATGTCCCGGCGCCAACTGTGGTCCACACGTGTGGGGCAGCTCTGGGCAGACCCACCAGACATCTCCCTCACCCTGCACCAAGCCTACCCTATTTTGGGGATGGTTTTCTAGTAATCTTAGCTGTGGGGGTACATGTCCCCAACCTATTCCTCAAGGGGCCTCGACTGCAGGGGTGTCCGCTTGGACCCCTCCTGTGACACAGTTACCTGCCTGTCTTGCCCTCTTATGTCCAGGATGTCTCTAAGAGAGCAGTGTCACATCTACCTGTCTGGCAATTCTCTTGTCGGCTGTTTTCCCAGGAAATGAATTCATGCGTACTTAACTATATAAAATGGCATCTGTATTTAGGACACTTTCAAATTTTGTTGCTGGTACAATTAAAGTTTCACACTGATTTTCACTTCCAGTAACTTTGCCACATGCCCTTAACAATTCTGGTATCGGGTAAGCAGTCACTATCTCTTGCTGCATGGCAGGCTAGGGATTCCTTCCACACCCTCAAACTTCCTTTTTCTTGCGTTCCAAGACTGGTGAGAACACCTCGGTTTTCAGTAAGATTTCTCTCTTTGCGCATTATACTTTGAATGAGTATGCTTTCCTATTTTTTGTAGTAGCACATAGAATTATGTCTTACAATTAATAGGACCAGAGGTTTGATGAAGCATGGGGTTATTATTATTATTGTTATTATTTTATTATTATTTTGCGGTGCTGGAATTTGCGCTAGGGCCTTGCATAGGCCAGGCAAGTGCTCTACCACTGAGCCACACCCTCAGCTGTTACTGTTAATTTTTAACAGCTGTTGTGGAAGAGATATTAAAATATTGTTTATCAATAAATCTGCCCACTGGAATTAAAGACAAGAGTTCATTCAATAGAGATAATTCTTTTCTTTGGAAACACAGGCAAAACCTTCAACCCTGGTCAAACAGCGCATTTCCACCTCAGCCAGCAGCATCCCTCCCACCCCCGGATGTGAGCAGAGTGTGTAGCATCATCGCAGGAGGACACAGTCCCAGTGGAACGGGAAAGCCGTGTGCAACCCACACAAGTCCAGTGACTCACGTTTATTGCCGATGGGTTCAGAATGAGTTTGCATCCAAACCAAATCAAGCAGGTCGTGGTGACGGCAAATGTGGAAACAAACAATATCTGGAAGTTGGGGATCTGAAAGGCAACGGGGCAGGGTTCCTTCTTTGCACAGCTAACGGAGGAAAGGCAACATCTGCTGAATTCCAGGTCACAGAAAATCCTGACTGACCCTGGGACCTGAGGGTGGGGGTGCCTTGCCATTGGGGGTGACCCTGGGAACCCTGGCACCCACCTCCCCACCAGACTCCTGTCTCATGCAGGGCTTCCTCCAGGACTGCGGAGGGTACAAGAAGGCCCCACTCACCACATTGATGTTGCTCCTGGAAACAGCAAAGCTCACAATTGCTGACGGGAGACACTGAAGAGGAAGCAGAGCCCAGTGAGCCGCTGCTCCCAGCGCGGCGCTGGTCCCAGGGACAACCCGAAAACACAGCACTGCTGGGCCGGGCACAGCTCAGTGACAAAACACTTGCCCGGCAAGTTTGCGCCATCCCCACAAAATATTCATCTAATAATACGGCATTGTAACATTCAAGCTTCCAGAACCATCTGAGTCATACTGGCAAATAAGTGCTGACAGATGCTTGACATAAGAGTTCTGCTTGACATCGATGGTCGCTAGGTAACTCAAAATAATGTATTCTTTAAAAAAAATTCTAGCTGGATATGCTTCAAAGCCAGGATGTAAATTGATTGATTGATTGATTGATTATGGTGGGGAGAGTGCTGGGGGCTGAACCCCGGGCCTCACACGGAGCACATCCCCAGCCCTTTTTTATGAAGACAGGGTCTCTAAATCATGAGCACCACCACACCCGGCTCAGAACGTGCAGTGGCTGCACAGGGCCAGAGACGTCTCAGCGGAAGAGCGCCCGGGGAGAGATCTGCAAGGAGGAGATCGGGTGTCCCTTTGAGCTTGGGGCCCCACAGCCTAGGGCTCCTGCCCAGGCTACGCACTCTGACTCCACTGTGACCCCTGAGCAGGATCAAGGGCCAGCGGAGGGGCTGTTGGGAGCGGGAGGTGAGAGACGCAGGCCACTCTGACGCTCCTGTGGGCAAAGGGACCCCAGGCCCTGAGGAGGACAGAGGTCAGAGGCCCCTGGAGGGTGGCACAAGACAGGCTGGGGCTGAGCCGGAGATGGAGGGGCAGAGCTGGTGGCCAGGATAATGGACAGCTGCCGGGACAGAGCAAGGCCACTTGAGGGGGAGGGGCTGCCTAGGCCTGCGGTCAGAGGTCTCTGGGACCCACAGGGGTGGTGCTGTGGTGAGGACCCAGCCCTGGAGGGTGAGGGGGGCGGTTGAGCCCTCTAGGAGCTCTGTTCTGAGGGCCGACGATGGTCCCCCCCAGGGCAGAGTCCTGCCAGTTTGCTCAGCCGCAGCAGAAGGCAGCTGCGGGTTGAAACCCTGTATCACTGCTGCAGGGGCTTTGGCAGAGCAGGTGCAGACCTGCCTCACGAGTACTCATGCAGATAAACACTATCTGAAACCAAAGTCACACGAGAGAGTGCTGAATGAGGAACCAATGACAGAAACCCACAAATTCCAGAGCACAAGGGTCAAGCATGGGACGGGAACCTGAGTCCCGGAGTGTGGCTGCGGGGTGGAGCTTACAGAGCCAGCAGCACAGCGCAGGTAGTCCATCTCGGAGGGGAACACATTGCCCAGATACAGCGAGAAGCCTGAGGTCACCAGGAGGCAGCTCTGCAGACGGCAACAGAAAGACCGGGAGCACCACCAACACAACACACTCACCACATCCACCACAGAGCGCCTGGATCCCGCCTAACCTGGACTCCTCTCTAAGCACAGACACCGCCCTACCATGACGTAGAAATGGGCTGCCCTCCCCCAGGTGCCAGAACCGGGACCGCCACTGTGATCTGGGGGAGAAGGGGAAGGGGTGTTGTCAAAACTGAAAGTAAGAAATGGCTCCTCTCCCCCGAAAGGACCTTTACCCTAACCTGCATGGTTTACAGGGCTTCAGGACCCACCCCAGTCCACCCTGGCTCCCTCTGCAGAAGTGTCCACACCGACCTCTGGAAGATGACTACGGGGGCCAGGACACACCCCGCCCCAAGGAGGAACCATGCCCAGGCCAGGGGGCCACGCACTCACCCCCATCAGCACAGAGAACACCCAGGTCTTATAGCTGAGGCACAGGGGCAGCCTCTTCGACAGCTGGAGGTCCTTGGGCTTCGTGTCGGTGCTGAAGCCCCCTGGATCCTGCCGCCCCACATCCTGCCGACCCCGCTCCAGCGTAGGCATCCGATCGTAGCCCAGCTCCTCCCGGAACTGCCCGTCTCGAGCCATGGCACTGGGGACAGGCACCGGGACAGGTGGCTACACTGTGGCTGTGCTAGACTCAAGTAACAGCCGCCACCCACTCATGTGTCACTAAATTATCATCGACTCTCATCACTGAAAACCCCCTATTACAATGAGTTGGTTTTAAGAAACTGTTTTTCAAAAAAACAAAGAGGTATTGGTCACATTGAAGTGACAGGAATCTAACGAGGAAAACAAGCACTTAATTCTAAAAAGTAAATAAAACCTCTCTCTTGGGAAGACAGACCTGAGTTTGAACTCAGGGCTGAGTTTGCGGTCATTGACCCTGGCCCCAGGTACAAGACATTTTACCCTCCTTTAGCAATTTCCTGTGTGAATCCCAGGCCGCCTTGGGGACTCTGCCTACCACCAACCCACCAAGCAATCCCAAAGGCGCCCCTGCTCGGGGCTTCATGCCTGTGTGCTTACCTCTGCTGCCGCCCGGCTGTCAGGAGCACTTGCCTCTGGGTGAGGGGCTTCCAGCAAGAACTATTCACAAATGGAACAAAAGCTCAGTACAACCGCACTTAAGCCAGGGGAGGCCCCGCTTCCTGAATTTCAATGAGGACCCAGGGAGTGGATCCCAGAAATGTTCACACTGGTTGTGTAACCACGGGCTTGGGGCTGTCCTGCCCCAACTCCGGAAGGAAGGGCCTCCCTGGTCCCCCTCACCACAGACCTGCCGGGTGAATATCTCTGAGGAAGACAAGTCCCCCCTCAGCACACAGAATCCTGGCCAGCCCTGTGCCCACGTAGGTAGCTTAGCCCAAGCTCTGGTCTACATTTCTTCCAGCAGCGTTTCTCGGTCCCCGTGATCCCATGATGGAAACCTTCTTCCCAAGGTCACATGAACCTCGTGTTCTTGACTTGGCTCGGCCTGCCAAGCTGCTCGGGATTCCACCCGGCGGTTCCCGTGGCAGCCCTGAGGGCTGGCAGGCACCACCCGGCTGTGCCCTTTATTCCTGTTCACCAGGCGGAGAAAAAGGACACGAATGTTTTTCACGCAGAGACACTGGCACCCTGGCAGTTCCAGCAACAGTTTCTTTGTCCACACTGCAAAAAGCCTCAGACTAACGTGCTTTAAAAAACCAGCAAAAACCAGCTCCTTAAATCACAAATCCACATCAAACCCGAGCACAGTCATCAACTTTCAGATCACAGGGGCTTGGCTGCCTTAGCTTTTCAACCCAACTAGTAGGATTAGAAGTAATTTGCAAACTATTACCTGCAAAGTCGAGAATTATTCTGAAGAGACAGAGAACTCTCCCAACCTTCTATTGTTAATTTTAAAGCAGTCAATGGAATTAGTGGGAATTGGGCTCAAGGGACTAAGCCCTTCTGCTTCTTTTTATTTGAAGAAAAATATCAAATGGATTTCAACCATTTTTTGTACCTTTCACAAGTTATTTTTTCCTAAGAAATGCAAACAAACCGCCTCAAAGCAGGAGTGCAGAGCAAATTCCACAAGGCCCAAGCCCTGAGTGGCCATTGAGAAGTTCGTCCTCCCTGCTGGTGAGCACACTGGTTTCTAAGTAGTCCTGTCCCTTCACATGACCTTCAAGCAATTGTTCCCAAACTGCCCTCCTTCCCTCTGCCTGCTGAGTCCTAGCCACATACCTAATTTATACAGACTTCATCAACTTTTATGCAGTGGACAGCAAGGCCATCATCCTTCCCGGGTATGGTTTATGTTCCAGTGTGGATGGAAGCACGTAAATCCCTGTGTTGTGTTGTAATGTGCTCAACTTTATGTCAAATGGATTTGACATTTGACGCCAAGAATTCAAGAAGGAGGCACTGAGGCCAAGGCTGCTGAAGGCTATGATAGGAGGTGGAAGAACTGCAGGCATGGCGGGTACAAAGGCCCTGGGGCAGTAGGGGCAAGGCTGGAAAAGGGGGTACAGGATCCTGAGGGCTGGGCTACAAGGGGAAGCCAAGTAAGAGGCACCTGTGGGTGTGGAGATCACGTGGCTTTCACCGAAATGGATGTGCAGAGGGGAGCAGGTGTTGGTTGGCACTAAGGTGGCAGCACTGGGAGGGGTAGGAGGGCACCCAACCTTGGATGGATCTGCAAGAGCCAGCACCATCTGCTGTTAGTGACATGGGCTGAGTTCAAAAGGCTGGAGCTGGGCAGGCTGGAGCAGGGTCACTGTTTGGACTTGACAGGGTTGTGGTGTCTGGGAGGTGTTCACAAGGGCGCCTGGGTCCAGAGCAGCAGTTTGGGTTGGTGGCCCTTGGGCACAAGCCTGCCAGTGGCAGTGCCACCACACACGGCCCTGGCAGGAAGCCAGACCAGGACCTCCAGCCTCCACGCTGCACCCCAGTCTCTGAGGACATCTCTTTCACCAAATGCCACACCCCAAGTCCCTGGGACCCTTCGTACCCCGTGTGCACTCCCAGTTAAGGCCTGATGATGTTTCCTAGGGTCTAGAAATGAAGACTCCCTCCTGGCTCTCAAGAAAAAGGACCAACAGAGCCAGTCCAGCACAATAAAGACCTCCTGGTCAGAGCTGAGCTGGACACCCAGGAGCACTGCAGGATACGCCTACAGTGATGCTGGCGTGCTCAGGCCAGAACCTTAGTAAGTTTTTAAAGACAGAAAACATCCAGATTTTGCTCTCTGACCACAACCAAATTAAACTGGAAGCCAGTGACAGAAAATCATCAACAAAACCCCCAAATATTTGGAAATTAAACAATGTACCTTGAAAACAAAACAAAAAGTTCCATGTAACTCAAAGGAGAAGTCACAAGGGAAATTGGAAGCTGAATGAAATGAAAATACAAGCACAACTTTGTGGGATGCAGCTAAGTCAGCTGAAAGAGAAATTTAGTTTTAAATGCTTATGCTTTAAAAAGAAAACAGTTCCAAAATAAAGCATCTAATTTCCCACCTTAAGAAGCTGGAAGGAAAAAGCACAAATTAAACCAAAACCTGAAAAGCAAACTGTGAGACATAAAAGAGAAATCATTGAAATAATAAAGACATTGTTTACACAATAAAGATGCATGACACCAAGAGGTGCTTTTTTTAAAAAGATAGTAAAATTAAGAAGTATTAGGCCAATCTCTCCTGAAAACATGAGAGATGATTAAATTACCAATATCAAGAATGGAAGATGGTTCATACACACATTAAAAAAAAAAAAAAAAAAAAAAACACAAGACCCTGGAGCTTTGGTACATGCCTCGCTCTAATTCCCAGGAGGCTGAGGCAGTATGACGGAGAGTTGGAGCTCAATCCGGGCAATTTAGCAAGGCCCTGTCTCAAAATAAATTTCAAAATGGGTGGGGATGTGGCTCAGTGCAAAGACCGTGGATTCAGTCCCCAGAACCATGCACACAAAGGAAATATTATGAGCCACTTTATACTCTTGATTTCACAAGTTGGACGAATAAACCCTTAGAAAACAAACTACCGAAGTTTGCTCAAGTTACACCGATAATTTGGATAGCCCTATAGCTAATGCAGAAGTTAAATTTGTAGTTGAAAACTTTCCCACAAAGAAAACTCCAAGGCCACACAAGTTCCCTCGATTAGATGAAGATTATCTAGAAAACGACTCCAGGCGTCAGGCAGAGCTGGAGGACAGAATCTTCCTTCCCGCAGCGTAGAGACCCCGCCCACCCGGCGGGGCGCTCAGCTCGCTAGGCTTGCTGTCACTCCCACAAGGCACCACGGGTTCCCTCACGTGCCCGGACAGCTAACGGTCTTGGCCACCTCCACGACCCTAATTGGCCAAAGCAGCGGAAGGGGTAGGAGGCGCGGTGGCCCCATTGGCCGAGGCCCACGGGAGGCATGCGCAGGCGCAGACGCGGTCCTCCCATTGGCTGGGGGCAGAAGCCGCGTGCAGGCGCCTCCGGCGGGGCGGCAGAAGCGAGCAGCAGCCATGTTGCGCCTCGCAGCTAAAGTGGTGGCCTTCTTCTGGAGAAGGGAAGACTCCGCGGAGGAGGACCGGTGTCCTGGGCAGGAGCTCGTGGAAGGTGCGCGTGGGCCGAATGGGGCACCCTGCAGACATCTGTCACCCACAGGGTCCTCCAGTGGGCACAGAGCGCAGGGGGTGGTCGGGTTTGCAGCGCCTGCGAGTGACAGGGACGGAGGTCCGGGCGTGCGCGCGCCTTGCCTGCCGGGCGTCTGGCTTCCGGGGCCGGGGACACGCGGAGCGCTCTGCACTGTGCCGGACCCAGCCCCGTTCGCTGTGTGCCTTGCTCCCGTCGGTCGCGCTGCCTCAGCGAGGTGACATGGCCATCCTGTCCCCGGCCACATGTCGCCTGCAGAGCTCTGAGAAGCGTCGTCCCATCCCGCTGCGCTGTCCTTCTGGAGTACACGCCCCGCGCTCCTCTCCTGGCCTCTGACGTCCCTCCACTCTCCTCCCCAGGCCGGGGACTCAACGCGGGGAGAAGTTCCCAGTGCTTCCTCTCACCTCTACAAGCGGGACAGTCTTCACAAGGGACGCCGGAAATAGCAGTGGGAGCGAGGCGTGGTGTTGGCACACGCCTGTAACCCCAGCACTCGGGAAGGCTGGATTCCCACAGGAGTGTGAGGCCAGCCTGGGCTACATCGTGAGCCCCTGTCTCAAAGAGGAAAAAAAAAAACAGGAGTGAAACTGGTAAAATTGAGGACATTTGGTAAAAGCCATCTGTGTGCAGACGTGCCAGTGCCTCTAGCCAGCCTAAAGCAAGTCCCTTCCTGTCATAATGGAGTGGACCTGGGCTTTCAGTGACAGCTTGAGCTCCATCTCCCTGCAGCACTAAACTTCCTCTACCAGAAGGTGACCTGAGCACCAGAGGTGTCTTAGGGGAAGGGGCAGGGAACATGCGGTTCAGGCTTGAGGATGGTCGCTGCAGCTCCAGACACTTGATGAATGTCTCAGTCACCTTCTGGTCACTGGGACCCAATACTCAAAACTTAAAAGAGGAGAAATTTTATTTGCCTCATGGTTTCCAGGGAACTCAGTCTATGGTCACATGGCTCCATGGCAAGAATCTAATGGTAGGAGGGCCAGGCAGAGGAAAGCTGCTCACCTCATGGCAGCCAGGAAGCAAAGAGAGAAGAAAGGAGCCCTGGATAAGAACACACCCTTCCAGGTCATACCCCAGTGACCACCTCCAAACGGGACCCACCTCCTAAAATCCCAGTCTGCTATTAATTCATCAATAGATGAATCAATGGATGAGCATAGCACCCTGTGATCAATCACCTTCTGAACGTGCAAGACCTTCGGGGAACACATTTGATTTAAACCATACCAGTAGGTCACAGAGCCTGACAGTCTGCACAGCTCCTGGGCCAGATGCACCTTCCCATACCCTCTGCTTTGTTTATCAGAGCTTACCCAGTCTCTTGGGGCTGCAGCTAATGGTATTGATGGTGATGAGAGAAGGTGATAGTAACAGCACATGTAGAGGATTCCCCAGATCCTCATATAAATCTAACAGTGGGCTTGCCAGCCCCACAAAGCTCTAGAGGTACTTTGTATGTGTGTTCTGTCATGATGGTTGTTGTTCCCATTTTATAGATGTTCTTTTTTTTTTTTATACACCAGGAATCAAACTCAGGTCCTTGCGCATGCCAGGCAGGTGCTTGTGCTTCTGAGCTATTTCCCTGGCTCCATTTTGTAGATGAAAACTGGCATGTAGTGGTTGAGGAACACACCTAGGGTGATACATGGTAGTAGAGTAGATTTAAGTGAAACTCAGGCAGTCTGGCTTTGCGGTCAGGGCTCTCACTACCATATCCGCCCATCTATACGCGGAGAACTAGCACCTCTGCCTCAAAAATCCTACATCCTAAACTCTATTCCCTGACAGGGTCTCTGTGTCTCACATCCAGCCCATTAAGGTCCCATCTCATGTAGACCTTCTTTTTTTTGTTTGTTTTTTTGTTTTTTTGTTTTCTTCCAGTACCAGGAATCAAACTCACGACTTCGTGCTTGCCAGGCAGGCGCTGTGCCGCTGAGCTAAATCCCCAGCTCCCCATGTGGACCTTCATGTTCTGCCTTTCTTTGGTAGAGCTTAATTGTAGTGGAGCTTGCTTTTGTGTCCAGTGTAACCTCTTTGCTTACCTTACGCAGGTGACACCAGGTTGAAAACCGTGCAGGGTGTCGTGACAAGGTATTGCAGTGATTATGGCATGATTGATGATTTGATCTACTTCTCCAATGAGGCTGTGACTGGCAGTGTGGTTCTGAATGTTGGACAGGAAGTTGTTGCACTTGTGGAAGAAAATAAAGTGTCAAATGGACTGAAAGCAATTAGGGTAAGTCTCAGCTCATTCAAGAGCAGTTTCAGCCTCTCTCACAGGTGTCATGGCAGGGAGGGAGAGAGTGGAGTATACCTTTAAAGGGGCGCTTTGGTTCCTTTTCTTCTCTTTTTATTTTTATTTTTATTTTTTTTTGGTTTTGAGACAGGTTCTTAACTATATAGCCTGGACCTTAAACTAATTCTCTATCCTGTCTCAGGCTTCTGAGTGCCAGGACTACTGTACAAACATGTACCACCATGCCCAGCTTACTTTTATTCTTTATAATTTCTACTTTAAATAAATCACGGTCATAATAAATTATTGAAACTTCATAGAAATTTATAATTCAAATGGGAAAGTTTGCCTATAAATGTATAGGTATGTATTGCCATAGAAATTACTGTTAACAGTTTTTTCTTCTGGTGTTCTTGAATCTCTTCTCATGCAGTGAGTCCCGTCTCAGGGAGAAGGTACTCCTGGCTCCCTCCTTCCCCTTCGTGGAGGTTGCTCCCTCTATGGGCTTCAGTTTATGGGCTCAGATCCTTCCTCGGTCCAGGAGACCCACTTCCCTCTGTCTTGCCTTCCTCACGTTGCTATAGTCCAGCATCTGGATGACAGCAACACTCAGAGAGGCTCTTTCTGTGCTGCTTACCACTCTGCCATCTTGGTGCCTTTCGTGGCCGTGGTGGTGGTGTCAGTGGTGATATAACTGTTGGCTAGCTCGCCGCCTCAGGTTACCACCTCAGGAGCCATTGGAAAAAGGAAGAGGTGGCAGCAGGGTGGGCTTTGCAGGAGCTGGGGTGGGGGGTGGGCTGGACCCTCTTCTAGTGTTTTAAAAAAATTATAATTATTGGACCCTTTGTTATCTGATTAGTAGAGATAATTAGTGGACTGTTACTCAGCATCTTCCTTTTTCACATAAAAATAGTATTCTTGCAGTATGAATTGTTAGAGCCAGGTGTGGTGGTACATGCCTGTAATGAGAGGCAGGAGGAGCACACGTTGGAACCTAACCTGAACATCTTAGTGAGACCTGGAATTAAAATAAAAAAAATAACAAAAAAGGTCTGGAGATGTAGCTCAGTGTGAACACTTCGGGTTCAATTTCTAGCGCCAAAAAATAAATTAAAAAAAAATTCATGGAAGTAGAATTGCTAGGTCAAAGTGTATGCAGAGTTAATAATTTAATGGTTATGCTCAAATGGTATTGTACTAGTTCACACTCTCAGGAATAGAATGAGAGACAGACTGCTATGTAATAATGATTGACAGGTATTATCAAGCTTGGAAATCTTTGCTAGTCTAATAAGTAAAAGATGATCTTAGGATTTTAATTCACTTACAACTCTTAAAGTACATTCATTTTTTTTCCTATGAATTATCTTCATGTCTTTTGTCTATTTTTTTGGTTGATTACAGCTTATTAGGGAAATTAGACTCTTTTAAGAAGAATTGTTATGTGAAAGTGTTACAGATATTTTCTACAAGATTATCCACTTTGTTTCACTGTTCCATTTTAAGTAATGAAATGTAACAGTCTTTTCTGTGCAGATTTTGGGCTCTGTGGGAATTCTTAGGCTTATTCTGTTTCTTAGCACGAATGTTCACTGAACTTTTCTTCTGTAAATTATTTGTTTATTGATATTTAAATGTGTAATATGCCTGACATTTGTTGTGGTACACAGACAGAGAAGGAACCGGACGTTTCTTCCCTAAGCTAGCCAGTCTCCTAAGAAACCCATTTTTCCCTACTCATTTGGAAGGTCACTTTCCATACCCTGAAATCCCATAGCCTGTCCTGTGGGTTCCTGTGGCATGGCTGCTGTAAGCCTGCTTTCGTTACCTGATTTGTGAGTGGGACCTTCCTGACTCTTCATGAATTCTGAATAATCTTTTTGTGGTTAATTCTCTGCTCCAGTGTGCTTTGGATGGCACTGAGTTTATGGATTCTACTTGGGACAATTGACATTTGGGTCATTTACATTTATTGAAGTTCTCCTTTCTACTCTTTTTACAGTTCAGTAGTTTTCCTCTTTTGAAAGTTGTGGAAATATCTCATTTCCAAGAATTTTTTGTATTGTTTTATTATCAGTATAATTTTGCATAGTATGTTCAAATACTTTTTTTTTCTTCTGACCTAGGAAAGGTTTTGATTTTTTATGTAATTTGGAAGCTAGCAAACTTAATGAAAGTTCTTAACTACTTTCTAAAAACATTTGATTTATATTTTTGTTATTTAATAAGTACCATCTTAATGCTTAATACCACATTCCTAAGTTTTAAAAATAATACATGTATATAAAAATAAATAATTCAAATTCTAAAATTGTATTATTCAGTGTGGTAGCCATCAGCTATGTATAGCTATTTAAATTTCTTAAAAATAAAATATAAAATTAGTTCATCAGTTTCATTAGCCACATTTCAAGTACTAAACATAGCTAGTTTGTGCGGAATTAGGCAGCACAAGTAGAGGATGTTCCCATTGTCACAGAAAGTTCTTCAGGCAGCCCTGGCCTAGGTGTTATGACATGCAAAGTGGAACCCCTTGATGAGTCTCCAGCCCATAGAATGATGTTTAGGGCTTTTGTTTCATTCATCATTGATTTGTTTTCAGTGTACAGACTCCCATATCCTTGGTTAAGAAGGTTCCTAAGTATTTTTTATGGTGCTTAATTTCCTTTGGAGATTATTTATTGCAAGTCCATACAAATAAAATCAGTTTTTGTGTCTTGACTTTGTATCCTACTGCCTTGCTGATTTCATTTATTGGCTCTAACTTCTTGGTGTTTTTTTTGGAGGGTGAAATCTTTAGATTTTTCTACATGTAAGATCAAGCCATATGTGTACAGAGAAATTACTTGTTTTCTAATTTAGATGCTTTTCGTTTTTTTAATTAAAAAAATTTTTTTGCTTAATTACTTCAGTGATAACTTCCAGAACAATGTTTAATAAAAGTAGTGAGAGTAGGCATCCTTGCTTTGTTGCTGATCTTAGCGGAGAAGCTGTCCATCTTGCAGCAGTGGGTTGCTATGGATTTTTCATTTATGGTCTTTATCATGTTGAAGTTTCCTTTTATTCCTAGTTTATTGAGTATATTGTAAAGGGATGTTGAATTTTGTCAGATGCTTTTTTCCTAAATGCTTTTCCTGTGTCCAGTGAAATAACAGTATGGGGATTTTTCTTAATCTTGTCATGTGGTGTGTATTAACAGAATTTCAGATGTTGAACCACTCTTGCATTCTAGGAGAAATCGGACGTGGTCATGACATAGAACACTTTGACCCTGCTGCTGTATTCAGTTTGTTAATACGTTGTTGAAGATTTTTGCACCTGTATTCATATAGGATTGTTATAGACTCAGAGCTTGTGTTGCCATAAATGTATAAGTTGAAATCTAACACCCAAGGTGATCTTAGTAGATGAGCCTTTGAAAAGACAGAGCCCTCGTGCCCTCACAAAAGATACCCCAGAGAGCTCCCTTGTGCCTTGGATCACATGAGGATGCAGCAAGAGGTCAGTATGAATCAGGATGGATCCTCATCTGACATCAAAACTGTCTCGCCTTGATCTTGGTCTTCCCAGTCCAAATGGAGTAAGACAGGAATATTGGCCTAAGTTATTTTTTCCTTGTTCTCCTCTTATAATAAATGAAAGATTGCTTTGTTTTGCAGGTGGATGCTGTCTCTGACAAATGGGAAGATGACAGCAAAAACCATGGCACGGAACCGACAGATTCCAGGCCGCGAGTACTGATTGGCTGTGTGACTTCCCTGATGGAAGGTGCTGGCTACATCAATCAGACCACCTACTTCTCTCTGGAGAATGTGTGTGAAGGTAGCCAGATGGGTTTCTATTATGTATTTAAAGTTAGGCTTTGTGTTTTTTAAATAATTTTTATGAATTTGTTTGAAATGACTACACACATCATTAAAAGAGTCAGATTTCTGCTGGCCTCATGCAGGGCCTGTGGAGTGGTGGGTGGACTTCGGATGGGTTCACGAGTCACTGTTTAAACTCATGCTCCCATTTGTTTTGTGTTCCTTGGTTGAATGCAGTCACTACTTTCCAACTAGTTGCTCCTTCCACATAATTACTAAGCTTCTAATCCAAATCAACAGTGTCACAGCTAGACAGAGGTACTTAAGGTATTTCACATCTTTTAAAATAGGGCTTGACAATCAGTTTGTACCTTTCTAAGAGTATATAACCGTTTTGAATTACATATTTAGCTGGTCTATTTTTTATGCCTAAAGAAATAATTGGTTGGTGTTTTTTATAGAGTTTAATTCCATGGCTGCTGTTGTGCATCTGCTCTCTAGAGTTGTGAGTGTGCAGCTAGACGCTGGGAGACTAATATAAGTGAGACTGCTCTCTCCAGGGAGAAACATACCTGTACACATGGCAGATAGGGTGGGAATTAGAAATGCTGCCTGGGGAAGCTCATTCCATTCTGGCTTGCTTTCTTTCGTGTATGTATGTGCCACATTGAATCTAGAGCCTCATGTGTGCAAGGCAAGTGTTTTCCAGAAAGCTACATCTCCAGCTCTTTTAAATTTTTATTTTGACACAAGGTCTCGCTGAGTTGCCCAGGCTGGCCTTCAATTTGCTGTTCTCCTCTTCTCAACCTGCTCAGTAGCTGAGATCATAGACATGTGCCACACATGCAGTGGGGAAGGTATGTTCTTGGCTGAATTTCACCAGCCTAGCATGGGCTGCATGTTTTAAAATTAATAGAGTTTTCTGCTGCCTTAAGCACAGTCAGTTGCTCTTCAACCAGGTTGACAATTGGGGACAGTTGGCTCAGCCCAGCATGACCTTGATTGTTAACCCTGAATCCCCAAAATGAAATACAGAGCTATCTGGGACTTTGAATTCTGTTCTGTTAGAGAAGCTCTCACTTCTTGGGAAAGAGGCCTGTGATTGATCAGGCCCCTTGGCCACGCTGTCCAGAAGCTGCTCCTAGGGTGGCCTCACTGGGAGGTGTCCACATGGAGAAGAGGGAAGGTTTCATGCTGTGGACACTGATGGGAGATGCAGAAGAGAAAGTTCACACTGGGAGTTAAAGACAAACTTAGGCCAGTGAGTTTCTTGGTACCAGAAAATTCAAATGAGGCAAAGTCAGTTCCTTTTGAGGCTGAGTTATGCTTAGAGATGTGAGAATTGCTATGAATACAGTCATGAGACCCAGGGACCATAGCAAAAGAATATTCTTGAAAGAAAATACAATGAAAACCATGACAGTGGAAATAGGAAACAGAGCTCAGAAAACTTGCAAAGAAGGCCAAGTAGTACAGCTTGAAGTACACAAGGCCTCCCTGAAAGCTATTCCCTTCTGAGCTGGTGGCACCAATATGCCTGAGAAAACATGTTTTTACTCCATAAAACTTTTTTTATAACCTCAACCTTGAGATAAGAAAAGGAAGAATTGTGCTAAATTTTTCATATCCTTACTGGGAAGTCATAAGGTAGTGTTTCCTTTCTGACATTAATTCAGCAGACATCAGTGGCTTACCCTACCACTGTGAGCTGCACAGAGTTCACATCCTGGTGCAAGAGAGAACAGACAGTAATAAGTAAACACATGAAATGTAGTTTCATGGTCTGCTGGACACACACACACAGTGTGGTAGGGGCCAGGTGGGTGGGATTCCTTCAAGTCCAGACAAGCTAGGGCAGAGTGGGTGAATGAGGGTGTGGCAGATGTGCTGGCCACGTTGAGCTGTGTCCCAGACACATCCCCTGTGGTGGCCCAGAGAGGTCTGACCCATTCAGCAGTAGAAGTGAAGGTGAATTGTGGCCTGGAAGGTGAGTGGAAGCTGTAGTGTGACTCAGGAGGAAAGAAGACTTGTACAGTCTTAAGGAGCAGGATCTCTAACCTCCTTGGACAAGATCTGTACCACACATGAAATGGGAATTCTTAACATCAGTAAACGAAGCTCAGGTGGTATTACGCTGAGTGTCCAGTAAACCTTTAACCGTTTGGGTGAAGGCGGCTAAATGGAACTGTATACTCAGCTCAGGGCTCCTCACCCTCAGCGCCCTGACAGTTGGGCCAAATTGTACTTGGTGGCTGTGGCCCTCCTGTAGAGCGCTGGGCAGTGTCTCTCTCACACACACACACAACCTAGAATGTGTGTGGATATTGTCAAATGTTGCCTAGGGGGCGGTGGCCCAATATGTGGATCCCAAATGGTGAATGGTGGCCTGAAAGCTTTTCTGAAGCCTTCCTTAGACCTGGAGTCCAGTGCCAGACCTGACCGGGGGAGTCTGCCTTGTCTCGGGTTTTCTTTGATGACCAGTGTGGTACATTGCTGAGGTCCTCAGGTTTTTGCACTAAAGCCTGTGCCCAACACCTGCTCTCTCCCCTCCCCTCCCAACCTTCCAAGCCCCACCTCAGGTCCTTCATCCTGCTGAGCTGCACACTCTCCAAAGCATTTCTGTGCTTGCCCACTCTCTACCCACTTCCCACCCTGCTCCCTGTGGACAGCCCAGCCTTGCTCTCAGCACAGGAAGGAGGCACCATGGAGACAGGCAGAGAGCACGGCTGGCTGGGCACTTCCGGCCGGGGCACAACAGTGGGTGTCAGTCCTCTCCCAGAGTGCAACCAGGTGACTTTGTACATTCTAGTACACATCTGAGAAGTGAGGGGTGTTCAGGTTAATTAAAATTAAACCTTTTTTGAAATTTTTGTGTACCAGGTAACAAGTTGATTTTATTATATTAGTGATTCTCTAAAGTATTGTTTTGTTTTGGTTTTTGGTTTTTTTCTGGTACCAGGAATCGAACTCATGACCTTGCACTTGCCAGGCAGGCGCTGTGCCGCTGAGCTAAATTAGTGGTTCTCTAAAAGTATTATTCAAAAAGTATTTGCAAAAATATTTCTAAGAGCTAGTGTTAAGGCCAGGTGTGGTGGCTCATGCCTGTAATCCCAGCACTCGGGAGGCTGATGCAGGAGGATCGTTGCGAGTTTGAGACCAGCCTGGGCTACAAAGTGAGCTCAAGGCCACCGTGAACTGTATAATGAGACCATCTCAAAAGGACCAAAAAAAAAAAAAAAAAATGCTAGTGTCTATGTATATTAAAGCAAGTTATATTAATTATCTGGACATGATGTTCTTAGTACATGGTTATTTATTTGAGACAGGGTCTCACTGTGCAGTTTAGGCTGGCCTTGGACTCATTTTGTAGCCCAGGCTGGTCTCAGACTTGCAACGATCCTCCTACCTCAGCCTCCCAAGTGCTGGGATTATAGACATGGGCCAGCACACCTGGCTTTTTTTTTTTTTTAAAGAGAAAAGAAAAGATAGCAACAATCAAGACAAAAACAAAACAACACAAAAACAATAAAAACAATACAGAATTTCAAAACAAGGTGGTAGGAAGTTAACAGTGGTTGTTATATTACATATTGTTGTCTTCAACATAGTTGCTCAGATTACCAAATGTAAGAAAGTGTGATTGATCAAGCAATTAAAGAGAATAAAAAAGAATTTTAAAAAATTAGAAACAATTCAGGGTTTCACTAATCAAGATAGTAGGGGTTCAACAATGGTTGTTATATTGCATATTGTTGTCTTCAAATTAGTTTTTCAGATTGCCAGATATAATCATGCAAAATTGGTCAGAAAAAGAAAAATTTAAGCATTAAGTATTCCTTTCAAGAAACCAATAGACATTAGCAGTGCATTTATCGCAGCTGTCTTTGTATGTCCATATATATATTTTCCCCTCCTTTCTTTCTTTTCTCGTTTTCCTCATCCCAGTTGTTCCTTCCCTTTGAACACCTTCTTTTGCCTTCACAATATCTATTGTACCTTTCAAGTTTTATTTACTTTTTCAGGTTCTTACACTAGGGAGACAATAGAATGTTTGTACATGCAGGTCTGATTTATTTCATTTAGGAGTATGGTCTCTAGTTGCATCCGTTTTCCTATAAAAGCCTTGTTTATCTTTTTTTTTGGTACCAGGAATTGAACTCCCGACCTTGCGCTTGCCAAGCAGGCGCTGTGCCGCTGAGCTAAATCCCCAGCCCCCTTCGTTTATCTTTTTTATAGCTGAGTAATACTCCAGTGTATAAACACACCACATCTTTTCTATCCATTCCTCAGTTGATGGGCATTTGGGTTGTTTCCAAGATTTAGCGATGACAAATTGCACTCCTGTAAACTGGGTGCACATATATTGCTGTGGTATGATATTTTCAGTTCTTCTGGAAAAATACCCAGAAGGGGAATAGCTGGGTAGAATGGGACCTCTAATCCTAGTTTTCTGAGGAATCACCACAGTGATTTCCACAGTGGTTGTACCAGTCTACACTCCTACCAACAGTGGAGAAGGGTTCCTTTTTCCCTGCTGTAGGGGATGATGACTCCTAGCATATTATTTTAAGTAAGAATAATTCTAGTCTTAATGCAGGCCTCAAAATGTGTCTTGAGAAACATCCCGGAGGGGTTGTAAAGAGTTAACTTTTGCAGTCCTGACTTAGCCCTGGAATGCTTCTCCAAAGACAAGGAACACCAGGGCCCAGATAACCACCTATGACCCTGCCTGGGTTGTTTCATCCCTTCCCTGGCCCTAGGCAAACATTGTAACCATAAAGGAAATGTATGGTTATCTAAAGGAGGACATATAGAACAGAGTACAGAAAGTATGTATCATTGTGGTTGGACTCATGACTAGACCCTGACTTGGTTACGTGGCACAAGGAAAACAACGTGTGGCCAGGGCTACAACATTCCAATCTGTTACCATGGAAACCAAAAATGTATATAAGCTGGAAACAAAGCAGGTCCATGCCCGCTTCCCTGACTTGCAAGTTGGGATGAGAGGTGACTGGTCTAAATTAAAACTTTGTCTGTTCTCTTTGGTCTCTTGTGGAATACAGCCTGAATTTTTGCTGTAACACTGCAGCCCCTCTAGCATTTGTTTGTTTGTTTTTAAGTCTGGACAGTGGTTTTATTTTTTTTTTATTTTTTATTTTTTTTTAGCATTTGTTATTGGTTGACTTCTTGATGATGGCCATTTTTTCTGGGATAAGATGGAATCTCAGTGTTTTAATCAAAAGAAATCACCAACAGAGTAAAAAGAAGGGGCTGGGGATTTAGCTCAGCGGCAAAGCGCCTGCCTGGCAAGCTCAAGGTCGTGAGTTCGGTTCCCGGTACCGGAGAAAAACCAAAAAAAAAAACAAAAAAAAAAAAAAAAAAAAAACCAGAGTAAAAAGAAAACCCACGAATTGGGAAAAAATTTTAGCCGGCTGTTCCTCTCACAGAGGACTTCTATCTAGAACATATAAAGAATTTTTAAAAGTCAGGCCCCCAAAATTCAAAGACCCAATAAAAAAATGGACATCTGAGATGAATACACAGTTCTCAGATGAAGAAATGCAATTGGCAAATAAATGTATGAAAAAATGTTCAACGTCATGGGGGTTGTTTTTTTTCTCCTGTTGAAATGTGTAACTGTCATAGCACAGTTGTTTTCACAGGTACTGTCTTTTTGCCTCTATTCAACATAAATGGGCATTTAGTTTTACAAACTAAAACTTGGCAAATAAACTGTCTCTGTGATTCTTTTGAACATGTCTCATGGACCTCGTTGTAGAACATCAGCTTTTCCAATTAAAAGTAATGGTCTCCTTAAAACTCCTCACACCGAAGGGGAAATCCTGTTATGGAATTGAACATTAGCTGGGCATGGTGGCGTGTGGCTGTAAATCCCAGCGCTAGAGGAGATTGAGGCAGGAAGATTACAAGTTGAGGTCCAGCCTGGGCAATTTAGCAACTTAGAAAGACCCTGACTTAGAATTTTAAAAGCACTGGGGGTGTAGCTCAGTGAAGTCTTGGGTTCAGTCCTCAGTATTGGAAAATAAACACACATGTACATGTGCACACACATACACCTACAGCTTCTGGGTCTGATTTGTTCATTTCCTCCATTACCTTTGTGTCTTTTTTTTACAAGTTTTATTCTCAAAAACTGTAATTTGCAAAAGATGTCAAAAGTTAAAGATTCTTGGTTCCACATTTATGAAATGCTTTGATGAAAGATTTCTAGGTGATTTTTAACAAAGTAACCGGATTATAGAGGTTTCTTTTTTTAATGAGAGAAACATGAGCATTTGTAAAACACAACTGGTGAATGCAGCAAAGAGAAACCAGGGTGGCCAGAGTCAAGGCGTGTTGTCAGCTTCGCCGTGGGTTCCTGGTAGTTACCTGTGTACTCTGTGAACCTCCGCTGCTGCGTGTGCTTTAGCTGTTGACAGCAAGGTTGGAGGCAAGGATTACATCTCTGTCACGGTCCATTCCAAGTGCCATTCTGCCCATAAGTTTCCTAACACGTGAGGATCTTACTTTTATTATAGTGCCTTATTAAATCAGAATTTAGCATATTGTCACTGTGAACACAAATACTTTTATCTCCATTGTTGGATTTTTCTTTTTTTTTTTTTTCCATTGTTGGATTTTTAAACTGAGTTTATAGTAACATTCATGGTATCGTCAAATATTTCTTTCAACAGAATGCTCTTCCATAAGTTTTACTTTGACTCCACAATACTGATGAGGGGAAAAAAAAAACTCTTACTTGAATTTTCTTAACTTTGCTTTCTTTAAAAAAATAATTTTTTTGATTAGCGTGTTAACAGGTATTGCTTAACTTTTCATTTGTTTCTAGGAAATTTTGGTATGAAAGCACAGCAAAGTTATGTTAAACAGTTATTTGATAAGCGAAGTTATGCTTTACAAAACAGTATGCATGTGTATCACTAAGGCTGCATATGTTGAATTGTGGTTTTAGGGTACTGAACTTAAAGCTGCTGCAGCAGGTCTGTCTCCTGCTTTCAGATGGTTAGTGCAGTGTCATGCAGAGGGGAGATGGCAGCAGATACATAGGCTCAGTTATGTGTTTATCACCAGCTTTCTTGAAAAGCACATTCAGTATTCATTTATACCCTTCGGTTTTACAGCTTAATGCTTTCAAAGTGTCGATACCAAAACAGGCACAAAGGTTATAACTGGCTTAACTTTTACACCCATCTCATGGCAGCCTCTGTAGACTCACTGTGTCTGTGAGGACAGCTCAGTCACATATGTCACCGAATCTGCTGCAGTTACCACCAGCCCTGCCAGTCCAAGGCCAGG
Source organism: Chinchilla lanigera (assembly GCF_000276665.1). Classification (NCBI taxonomy): domain Eukaryota; kingdom Metazoa; phylum Chordata; class Mammalia; order Rodentia; family Chinchillidae; genus Chinchilla; species Chinchilla lanigera. The sequence goes on from NW_004955413.1 coordinate 33,156,413, forward strand.
CAGCCCTGAGTGTCCTTCAGAGTAGGCCTGGCCTCTTCCCAGCTCTCTGTAGACCAGCGGTCTGCCAGGCAGCACGTGCCCGCCCCCCATCCCTGAGCTGGAATCCCTCAAATCCAAGTATATTTTCCTCTGCCACTGAGCCACTTGGGTATGCTCCTGACAGGAAGGTGGTACAAACAACCTGTCTGAAGGAGTCAGGAGGAGAGGATAGAGCGTGCTTGCACCTGCTGGAACCTGGACGTGTATACAAGGGGTTCTAATTCAGCTTATTTTATTGCAATTGGTGATTCTTTGTTTTGATAAAAATGGAGAACCAGGGAGTATATTCTGAATAGGTGGGATCCTGAGATTGCAAGCCTGACTTCAGTTTGTCTCTGGGCCCCTTTCCCTTCCTTCATGAGCCAGGTATGCTTAGTCTTGAACACTCTTGCTTCATTTAACTAGTCTGGATAAAGGGGTATTAAGGTCAATGAATTTCTAACGGAAGTAGAGTGAGCATGTTTTAAAAATGTTTGAATGTAGGAATGAAATCAGTGTGTCACAACCTCAGAGGGAACTGTACTCTTGAGTGTTGCTTGTGGTTTTCTCTCTGGCCGTTTCAGGGTTCCAGCCGTGCAAGGGGGACTGGGTGGAGGCTGAGTATCGGATCCGGCCAGGTACGTGGAACAGTGAGGCCGTCACGGTGAAGCCGCTGAGATACAAGCGTGTGGACAAGGTAGTGTACTGACGAGCGGCCCCTCCCCGTGTTTCTGCCACCAGCATTCTCTGTATGCACTGAGAAGCCTACATAGATAAAGCTTTGGACTGGCCTATTTGCCTAGGGAAGTCAAGATGACTCAGTGCTCACATAACTGAATCTTAAGTTGCAGTGTGTATTTGCATATGCTAAGATACTCTAAGGAAAAACTATGCATGGTAGAGAATTGAGGGGTCAAGGGGAACGGGGTGTGGGACTTGAGCTTCCTCTAAGGCGGTGTAGTCTGGGGAGTGAGTTTGCACCACAGTAAAGTACTAACCTGAACTTAGCTGTGAGAGTGGAAAGGGAATGTCACACTGCCCTGAGCTTCCAGGCCCTGCGTGTCTGTGTCATTTTGAACCTTACTAAGCATGGGAGATTTGAGCAAGGTTAACTTTGGCGTGGTTAAACTGTGGGACAAAAGCACGCAGGCTCTGTGGCTAAACAACAAGAAGTATGGATGAGTGAGGCATGTTGTGTCTGGCCATTATCCTTCCCCTTCCCCCAGGAAAACTGCCTAGCCTTGAGACAGCTCCTTGTCCAAACTGCTTTTCTTCTCTTACACTGATGCTCTAAATGAAAGCCTGAGAGTTCTCAACTTCAGTACTACTCCTGGGAGTCTCCCTAACTCTGCCTGCTGTCTGGTTGAGTAGCCCTTCTGGCCCTCTCAGTGATTGAACTATTGCTCATCTCCAGGTAATCTTTTTATCCTTCATGCCACCGCATTCCCTCCCTGCAGCTGAGTCTGCCAGGCCAGCCTGGTCTGGGCAGAGAGAGGTGAGTGTTGAGAGCCCCTTGTTGGCATGGCTGTTAACAGTGCTCAGTTACTGCACTTGCAGGTGTGCATCTCCAGCCTTTGTGGGAAGAATGGGGTGATAGAGGACAGCATCTTCTTCAGCCTGGATTCCCTGAAGCTCCCCAAGGGGTATGCACCACGGAGATATGACATCGTCAACACTGTGGTAGTGGAGAGCAGCCAGTCGTGCTACATCTGGAGGGCACTTTGCATAACACCTGTGAGAAGGTGATAATCAGAACATTTCTTCTTTGGGTGGCAGAGGGGCTGATTTGACTGTAGTTTGCAGTGTCACAGTCATGCGCTGCTCAAGAATGTCAGTCCTCATGGGCTACATGCACTGTGCTGGTACCATAAAGTCATTCACACAGCAATATCATTCTCGGTTTGCCTCTTACAACCCTGTGTTCGATGAGGACAGACATCTGAGCCTGCCATTTCTCGGAGCATGTCCTGTTGTGAGGTGCACACCAGTACATCAGTGAGCCAGATCAGCAGGTTACAGGTTAGGAGCACAAGCCTTTTGGAGAGTCTCAGTCTCTGTGGTTGAGGGAATATCTGCTTCAGGGGTCCCTCTGGTTTTTGGTTTAAATTGGGAAATGAACTCGGCCTTTGCACTAAACTCTGCCCCCAGCCTTTTTAAAATTTTGACACAGAGTTTTGCTCTACTGAGTTGCCCAGGTTGGGCTCAAATTTGCAATTCTCCTGCCGCAGCCTCCTAGACTGTTGGGATTACGGGTGTGAGTTACCATGCTCAGCTCAGGGGTCTCTCTTAATCCTTACTCTTGTGACTGTCTTAGTCCTTTTTCTGTTGCTAATAACAGACCACAGACTGGAGTAGTTCAAAAGGAAAGAGCTTTACTTTGGCTTATGGCTTGATCCCAAGTCAGGAGCTGCATCTAAGGATGACCTTCTTGCTGGCAGGCTCCCGGGCAGTGAGAGCATCACATAGTGAGAGACAGGGAGAGTGAGAGAGCCCTGGCAAGCTGGCTTTGAATGCAGACTCACTGGAGATGACCTGTGAAAGCCTTCATCATGGGAGTGGATCAAGCTACTCTTGAGGGTGGAGCCCTAACCACCTGTCCCACCTCTTGGTATCTCCTCATAGAGATGGAACCTCAACAGGGACAGCCCCTATTCAAGCCATAACAGTGGTGGCCATTTTGGGGTACATTCTTATTTCTTTTGTATTTTGACATTTTTAAAAACATGTTGGACATAGAGGTTCTCAGCCGTTGAATGTCCTGTGTCTGCTATTCTCTTTGTATAAACCATGATGCCCTCCTTGCCAGCTCTCTGAGTGGCATCCCCAGCCCTGCCTGCTGTGCTGCCCTGCATACTGATACCACTGGCACTTAACCTCCAGCAGCCTCCTTGTACATCTTGTATTCTATTTACTGCCCGCACTCCTCCATAGATGCCAGTGCTGTGTGAGAAAGCACTTCCATGGCTCCCCAACCTGCATCAAGCACCAGACCCAGGCTCTGGGTATGGCAGGCAGCCCTGTGCAATCTGACAGGCACGTGTGTGGGGCCTGCTTGCACCAACACAGGTGAAGGAAGCACAGGAGGCTCGACAGGTGTTGCTGCACTGGAAATGACCCTGTGCCCTTATTCTGCTTAGTGATACTTGTCTTTGGCCTCTAGGAGGCTGGGTCCTTTCCCCATGCTCTTGTCAGCACCATTCAGCACCATCTTCCTGGCTGCAGGGTGTCAGGAAATGAAGTGGGCTGGTTCTCTGGCTGGGGCCCTTCCCTGAGTCTTGAGGACCCAAGTTTCCTACATGTTCTGCAACTCCTGTAAGTGCTGTGAAGCCCCACTCCATAGACATAGGATCTGACTGCAGATCCTTAGGTGTCATGACCTTCTGAAGGGCGTGCCTGTGCTCTCTTGACTGCAATCTTCAGGCATGGAAGCTTGCATACCTACCTTCCTCTGCCCACAGCAGTCTGTCCTCACCACAACTCAGCCTTCTTGACTGTAGAGTAAAATGCAGTGGGGCTGGGAAGCTAGGGCCTGCCTTCTATCTGCCTGTCTCCCCCTGGCTCACAGGTTCTGGATGTGGATATTGGACGTAGCTTGTAGCCTGGGGCTGTTCTCCTGTGCTGCAGGCCCCTAGTGTTTGATGGACAGCATGAGTAATGCACAAGGCTAACTTCTGCCCAGTTCCCAGCCCCTGCACCTTTAACAGCTTGCCCTCTGGGTGGGTTGCTCGTAGAACCCGGAGGCATTCCTACTTCCCTTCCCTCTTCACACTCTATCCCTTTACTTGGCTCTTGTGGGGAGCCTAAGTGTTACCTCTTTGCTCAGGGGGTGAAGAAGAAAAAGCAAGAGGCAGGCGGGCCCAAGAAGGGGTCACTGGGCAGGACTGGAAAGCAGAGATTCATTCTGGAGGCCTCATTTTCTTACAGAAGCTGCAGGCAAGGAACAGGCAGGGCCAGGCTGACCTAGAAAAAGCATGTGGACAGAGGGAGGCTGGCGACTCTGTTGAGGGAAAGTAGAACCTTCAGTTTTTAAACAGGAAATCTTTCCATTTCTTTCACATGGAATCAGGTGTGGTTCAACAGTGGGTCGATTTTCTGAGAGTTGTGTCGCTTACCAGGCAAACACCGTAGAATGCACTAACACAGGCCTGTGTGGTACAGCACCGCTCCCAGGCCACAGACCTGTGGGGGCACGTTACTGTATAGAACCCTGTAGGCAGTTGCAGTGGGTAGTATAAACAGACATAGAAAAGGCACAGAGAAATCTAGGTGATGGGAGTTTCTCAGCTCCATTCATTAAAATGACGGGCCCACTGTTGAATATGTGGTCCATTGTGAAGGGAACATCATTATGCAGCCTATGACTGTAGTTCAGAAAACTTCTTGAACACAAATTTAGTGGATCTCTGATGAGCAAGCTCTAGTGCCTCCCTGTCATCTCCCTATGTGCGTGCCTGAGAAGTGGTGAAGAGGAAAGAAACCCCTGTGGAACAGGTCAAATGCCACCTTGCCCTCATCTCTCTAGACCCTGGGGGATTGTGACGTCTTCTGTGAGATGACTTTCCATCCTTGGAAGTTGCAGGTCTTGTGGAATCCCTGCTGTGGTCAGTGGCAGTCTCTGTGGATCATCACCAGTGTGTCCCCAGTGAGGCAGAAGCAGGAGAGAGAGGAGCAGCAGGGGTGCTGCAGGAGGCCTCCCCATATCCTGATGCCTTCCTCTCCTGCCTTCAGGGATTCCACTACTGTTGGTGAAGCCCCCGAGGAGTCCTGTGGAACCCACTTACTGAAGAACAAAGGTGGTGTTGAAGTTACAAGGATGACAGATTTTGGGACACTGAAAGAAGGAGGAAGTAAAACACTGGTGATCTGGATAGAGTAAGTGTTCGTGGGAAGTTTTAAAGGAAGTGGCATCAGTACTTTTTAAACTGATTCAAGGACTTCTATAGAACCAACTGTATTTTGCATTTATTTTTTTCCCCTCTAAAAATCTTTTCAAAAATTTTCACCCCAAAATCCTTTTTAACTTAAATTAATAAAGTTCTTTGCAGTTATCATTCATGAGATTGAATTCTGTATTTCAAAGTGACTAACCATTTCAGCTCTGAGAGTTGTGTCTCTGTTTGTGACTGTGTCTTTTTCCAGGAATAAAGGAGATGTTCCTCAAGACCTAATCAGCTGCAAACTGGCTGGCTGGGACAGAACTCAGCAGTTCAGGTTTCAGTCACCAGACATAGGCCAAGAAGCATCTTTTGTTCTTATTCCTGAGAAGAAACAGATTTTTTCAGATGGAAATAATTCATTAAATAGCGACAGAGAAAGCAAAACCAGTGAAACACTAGAGGACAAACTGGTGACCAACATAGAAGGCTGTCCAGGTAGATGGCTCAGCTGTTACCATGCAAGGGCCAGGGGCTGAGGTAGCTTTGACCCTGAGAGCCAGTGGGGCCCGTGCCCTGCTTGTGCTTTATGTCTGAGCTCTGTGGCTTTGGACCCTTCCACTATTTGTTGTGGGGCTGAAGAGAAGGACAAAAGCAGCATGACAAGTACCGGCAGGCATGTGCTTCCAGTGGTGACTGTTTCCCAGACCAGAGAGAGTGCAGAGGGAGTGTCCTCTTCCGGTCCTTGCTGCTCTGTGGTTTTGTCCTCTCCCTCTGGCTGCATTCTCCATGTGTTTTGTCAGCTGTATCTCGAATTTGATTTGTGTGCACCTGAGTATTTGTGTATCTGTGAGCATTTCTTTTCCAGCAAGCATTATTGGGAATAATTCATCTTTTGGTCTGACTTTGGATTTAAATTTCCCTTCCCAGATGACTGTGCCTATGAAAGGAAAAGACTACAAAAAGAAAACACTCCATCAAAAAAGCAGCTGATAGAGCCCAAGCCTGGGGGGCTCCTTCCTCCAGGAGGAAGAACCTTCATTGCAGTGACATGTGATGCCAGGTCTGCCACTGAGGGGCTGGGGAGGGCTTGCTTCAGAAGGACCTTTGTGCATGTTTGTTTTTATAGGTCCTTTGTGGTCCCCTTAGGTTGGATGTTTCAAAGGCATCCATGGCTGTTTGTCATCCCCCAAATCACAAGGAAAAGCAGTGGTCTGTCTTCATCTTCACCAGATGACTGACCAGTCTTTACAAAGAAAATAGTGTTTGTGATCCCCAAGGCCTCTGTCCATCTCTCTTCTCTCCAGGCATCTGACCAAGGCACAGCACATTGAGCTGAGGGCTAGAGGAGAGAAGGATGGAGCAGAGCTGCTTCTCCAGCGCAGATCCCAAACTGGAACATCCTTTCCTCCCTTCCTGGGCGCCAGCCAGCCTTCAAGCCCATCCCTGGTCCTCCTTTCCTACCCTCCCTCCTGTGTTCCCACCACTGTTCAGACTGCTCAAAAGTCGTAGCCTGCTGGGTCCACTGTCAGTTTGACATTGGGCCCCCTTAACTCTCATCAGTCATTTGTGTTTCTAATTTTCAATGTTTTTAAAGATGTAAATCATTCATTCATTCATTTAGATTTTTTTGACACAGGATCTCACTACCCTATATAGTTCAGTCTGACCTTGAACTCATTATGTAATCCAGGCTGGCCTCAGACTCACAGTGATCCTCCTGCCTGAGCCTCCTGAGTGCAGGAATTGCAGGTGTGTGCCACAACGCCCAATTTAAAGCTGTAAATTTGATTAAATCACTGCCTTGCTCTAAGTCCATCAATATCAAATTGTGGGTGGCCAGTAAACAAGCTTCAGCCAGCCATGAGAGATGTGGCCCACTTGAATTGGTATTCTCCTTACGATAAGATAGAAATGGATGAGGAAGCTGGAAGTGAGAGCAGTGTAGTGTGCATGGGATAGCCCAGGTTAGAGCCACAGCTGGAAGTGGGCAGAAAACAAGTAAAAGGTAGCGCACATTTTTTGGTCACATAACTTGAACGTAACTTCTAATTTAAACTTGAAAATACTGAGCTGGGCATGATGGCACATACCTGTAATCCCAGCTCTTAAGGAGTCAGAGGCAGGAGAATCACAAGTTTAAGTCCAGCCTGGGCAACCTAGACCGTGTCTCAGAAAGAGTTGGAGATGGGGCTCAGTGGCACAGAGGCCCTGTATTGGTCACCAGTACTGGGGGGGGAAAAAAGGAATATTCTAAGTGATTTTTATCTTGGGAAAACATTATGACGTTGCTCATTTTAGAAAGTAAAATTACATTTGAAAATTTACTTGGCGTGTTTGATAGCTCTGTGATTTTCCTATATGTACAGAGAGAAATTAGGTTGGATTTATCTTATTTATAACCAAAACTGAATTTCATTTTATTTTATCAAGAACCTCTGGACGCTGCAAAGAGCTCCTCCTCTTTTGTTTTTCTAACTTCCTCATTGGGCGATACCTTGAAGTGACTGTCGTGAGTGATGAGGAGGCACTGATAGCTGTCCGGGAACCGTTTTCTTGGAAAAAGCCTAGAAGTTCCCAAGCAGTAGCATCCCACAAAACAACAGTTGTGACCACACAGAAAAGGTACCTGCAGTGAAATGAGTGTGAGGCTGCATCAAGACTTAGGGCAGCTTTATCTATGAGAGAAAAGTAAAGTCTTCACGGTCCGTGGCCACCACCCTGGCTGGAAAGTGATGAGTGAGGCTGGGGTTGGAGCCTTTTTCTTACTGTGCTGGGGCGTGAGAGTGTATTTCCATGGGACTCAGGGGGCTGACCTTCCGGCAGAGGCCTCAGGGTGGCTCTCAGGACAGAATGGATTTCCCTCAGCCGCTGCCTTCCTCGCCTATCTGGTGAAGGCAGGACTGGAGGCATCATCACTGCCTCTACTGAAAGTTTGAGTTCAGGTGTTGCCCAGACACCATGGGAGCAAGATGGTTTACTCTTCTAATATGGGAACATTGCGGATTTTTAGGGCACATGTTACCGTAGGGCAGGTGGATATCTACCAAATTGTAGAGCAAAGGGAAAATGTTAACAGAGAAGAATTTCGGGTGGTAGTTTTTCCTTGGAGTAGACTATTACGAATCAAGCACCAAAAAGCTAGGTGACCTCGGGCAAGTTTCTTAACCTCTCAGAAGCTTAATCTCATGTGTGAATGATGGTCCCTACTGGTGCGGGTTGAGGACTGGATGAGGTGGAATGTGTAAGATCATGGTTTTTCCTGATGTGCTCGGGGGGCATGCAGAACCCCAAGAGCAAGAGGTCAGCATGGCCTGCAGGGCATGAGAGTCTTTGATGATTGACTCCCAATTCCAGGATACTCGGGAGAACCTTTGTTCTCACCTATAGACACACTAGTCACCATGCAGTTACAGTTGGCTCGGCAGAAGCATGAAGTAGGCAGAGCAACAGTCAGTGTTTTAACCCCAGTTACTTCCCTGGGACAGTAGCATGACCCTGTAGGCACATGTCTGTAGGACAAGGAGGTTAGTTTCCTGCAGTCAGGTTGATGACCCATTGTGCCTGGTCCTGGTTGGTGCTGCAGGCTCAGAGACATGGGTAGCAGTAGACACTGATTGCCAGCCAGCACAGGGCCAGCACGTCCTGCCTGGTCCCCAGCCTCAGTCGTGCTCCCCCATTAGAAGAGCATTTTCACATAGCAGACTTTTCCCAGCACCTCTCTGCCAGTTTTGTAGCATCCTGCAGTGTCAGCAGCCATATCTTGTGGGTGAAACATGTCTCCTGGACCACGTGGTCAGAGTGGCCAGTGAGCCAAGTGTTGTGACTGCCCTAGTCCATCCACCTCCACCTTATTTGCTTAGTCATCGGTACTTAACTCTCACTGTTCAAGTACCTTCTGATTTCTGAATAGCTTCATTTGTGTATTGTGGTGTGCCCCTGTCCACAAACTACAGAGTGGACCCAAAGTCTGGGAGGAGAGACATTGGCCTTTTGGTGCCATCAGGAGTGGCTCTGGGGTTGATGCTGTGTTTCTATTCACCACTGCTGAGCACTAAGGTGAAGGAATTCAAACAGGTGACAGTAGTGAAAGGAGGCTGGGAGTGTTCCTGTCCCTGCCTGCACTCAGACAGCAGAGTGAGACAGGTGGACAGCATGAGGGAGGAAGGGCCTGGTGCTTCCTCACTCAGGTTAGTACACAGACCTCTCTGACCTCCTTCTTTTCACCTGTGTATGGGTGCAGTTTCTAATACTCGTGTTCTCACTAAAAGCACAACAGAAAGAGGTTAGCTTGTTAAAAGGTTAAAAAGAGTTGCCTTCAAACTCCCTGCGTCCAGCAGGCCCCCGGGACTTTCCAGCCCAGCCTCACCACTGGAGCAGCTCTGGTGAGAGCATGCCCAGGCAAAGCATGATTGGAGAGAGGATCCAGACTTGGAGTGGGGTCCTAAGCCAGCAGTTCGTGTGCCAGGTCTTTCAGAGAAATGAAGGAACTCTGGTCTTTCTGAAAAGGGGGAGGGTGTCTACTATAGGTTGAGCATCCAAAAATCTGAAATCATCTAAATCTGAAACTTTTCCAGTGTGACACTCCAAAAATTTCAGATTTTGGAGCATTTCTTGTTAGGGATGCATCACTGGTAAAGTTTATACACATACTCTAAAGTGAAAAAAAAAATCTGCTTCTGATCCCAAGCATTTCAGATCAGGTTATACTCAAATATACAAATGAAATGCCTGGATGGTTAGGAATTGCTTTTAACTTGTGGGTTTATGTTTTTAAGGAACTCAAGACGACAACTTCCAAGTTTTCTTCCACAGTACCCGATACCAGATAGACTAAAGAAATGTGTGGAACAAAAAATTGACATCCTAACCTTTCAGCCACTACTTGCAGAGGTAGGAAAAGTGTCGGAGGACTGGATGATCCTTACCTGTCATCCTTCAGACTTCTGAAGAAAACAGGATTAACCCTTCTCAGGTTCAAACCTCACAGTGGCTCACCTTCACCACAGGTAGTTGGGCATTTGAGGATAACAACAGGAAGACACCTTGGTGAATCCCTTTGGAGATTAAGTGCCCTGTGGGGTCCACACTGCTCCAGAAGAGCGTCAGTGAGGAGGGAGGGGGCTTCTGCTCTAGCCCAGCCTCTCCTCACAGGGCCAGGCAGCCTGGTTAGGAGCAGGAGGCTTTCCTTCAAGGCAGAACCCCAGCACACTGGGGCAGGCAGGCCTGCCGTTGAGAAGAGCTGAGGAGAAAAACTTAGCACAGCACTAGCTGGCAGGAATCATAACCCTCCCTGAAGTCTGAAGATAGTACCTGGTAGTGGCCCTTTGCCTATAATCCCAGCACTGGAGAAGCTGAAGCAGGAAGAACACAAGTTCAAGGCCAGCTTGGATAGCATGGTGAAACCCTGTCTCTAGGAAAAAAAAAGTCTGCAGGTAGTGACTGTTGCTGTCACTCTGTACTGTCTGTGTGACCCACTGGGGTGCAGGGAGGAGAGCTGGCACCACCTGCAGGGAAGTCGGGGAGATGCCCTGAGTGGAGTGGCAGCAGGCTAGAAGTCCAGGAAGGGGAGAGGTGTCTGACAACATGGCACTAGAGGGAGCTCTGCCCAGTGATGGGAGGCACAGGGGAAGTTTTGAGATCAGTTGTCTGAGCCGTGAGTGAGTGACTGTGAAGTGAGGCGTCAGTAAGATCAAAGGGCTGAGGCTGGAGAAGCAGAGGGCAGGGCAGGGTCCCCAAGATCTGGTTTCCATGGCGAAGCTGGGAGCCGGGGCAGGAGCCAGTCAGAGGGCAGACTTTGGGGAGCCAGCTGAGGGACACAAGGAGGGTGGGCGGGCACTGTGCTGGCCAGGCCCTGGTCCTGAGTTCCTTGTGTTCATTTCACCTGTGAAGATAGGCAGGATCTGTAATGCTGGCCTTTGGTCAGCTATTGGTGTGTGTCTTTGGTTCCCTAAACTTTTTCTTAGATTTCTGCACCTGTATTCGTGAGAGGTGTTGATTTTTCAGTCCTCTTTTCTCCCAGTGTCTCTGTGTTGAGATCAGAATAATGCTGAGCTTGGATAATGACTGCCTCAGGAGGTATTGCTCCTCTCCGCAATCCTAGAAGAGTCGGTGTGGTATTGGAATAATTTCTTAAGTTTCTGATGGAATCTTGCAGGGAAGCCTATGTATTTGGAGCTTGCTTTGGGCAGATTTCAAATTAGGAGCCAGGTTTCATTATAGCTATGTAGCAGCTCAGTTTTGCTGTTATGCATTGAGCTGTGGAAGTTTTTCACTTTAAAACAATTTGTGTAATGTATTTGCATATTATTATTCATAATATTGGTAACTTGTGTCTTTTATTCCCATGAACCTGGCTCGTGGAAGTCTATAAATTTTTATCAGTCTTTTCAAAGAATCAGCTTTTGGCTTAATTGGTGCTTTTTCTCTCATTCCTTTTCCATTTCATTGGTAATCACTTTGGTTATTTGTGGGTGTGCACCTGTGCACACTCTGTTTTCTCTTGCTTTTTTTTGAGACAGGGTCTCGCTATGCAGTTCAGGCTGGCTTTGAGCTTGCTTTGTAGCCCAGGCTGGTCTCGAACTCGCAAAGATCCTCCTGCCTCAGCCTCCCGAGTGCTGGGATTACAGGCGTGCGCCACCATGCCCAGCTTCTCTTGCTTTTTTTCTAAGAGAATGAATCCCTGTGTGTGTGTGTGTGTGTGTGTGTTTGTGTGTGTGTGTGTGTGTGTGTGTGTTTACTGGGAACTGAATCTAAAGCCTTCACACTGAGGTACATACCAGGCTTTGATGTTACAATGTTTGAGACAAGGTCTTGCTAAGTCACTAAATTGCTGAGAATGGGCTTGAACTTGTGATTTGTGATCCTTTGCCTCAGCCTTCCAGACTGCTGGCATTACAGGCACACACCAACATGCCCAGCTCTATTTTTTAAAGGAGTAAACTGAACTAAATTTGTTTTGAGATCTTTTCTTTTCTCCAACAGACTCTTGTGTTAGAAAACATTCTCTAGGTACTAATTTTGCTTCATTCCACACTCTTTAATTCATTGTATTTGTTTGCATGTAGTTAAAAATATTTCCTACCTTTCTTTCTGATTTCTGGCCCATGGTTAGTCTTTTTTAATTTTATTTTGAGACATGGTCTTGCTAAGTTGCCAAGGCTAGCCTTGAACTTGGCATTCTTCTGTCTCAGCATACAGAGTAGCTGGGATTATAGGTATTTACCACTGCATTTGGCTTTCCATAGTTACTTAAAAATATGTTTGGTTTCTAAATATTTGGAGATTTTTCCATAATCTTTGTTATTGATTTCTAATTTTATTTCATTTTGGTTATAAAACATACTTTGTATGACCTAAATTCTTTACATCTAATAATGTTTCATGGTCTGTAATAACTGGTTTGGTAAATACTCTTTTTAGAATTATTTTATAAGCTGGACGTGGTGGCGCACGCCTGTAATCTCAGCACTTGAAGGCTGAGGCAGGAGGATCATTGCGAGTTCAAGGCCAGCCTGAACTACATAATGAGATCCTGTCTCAAAAAAAAAAAAAAAAAATATTTTATAAATGTCAGTAAGGCAGGGTGTATTGGTAGAGTTAGTGAGGTCTTCCACACCCTTGCTGCCTTTTCTGCTTGCTCTCTAAGTTTACTTAGGGGTGTTTGAGTCTTCTCTAAGTGTCTACTTTGCTGCTCTTCCTGCAGTTCTGCCAGTCTTTGCTTCTTACAGTGAAATTCTGCAGTTAGGTATGTACATATCCATGGCTGCAGCATGTCATTTGATTAGGTTATCCCTTTACCAATGTGAAAATGTATGGTAGTTTTATTTCTGGTAATATTTTTGTTCTAAAATCTGCTTTGAAGATATCGTGGCTCCTGTAGCTTTCCTTTGATTAAGTTTACGGGAGTAATAATGTTATTTTTAATCTCCTTGTATCTTTAAAGTCAGTTTCTTGTAGAGAGCATCTGATGGCTCTTGCTTTTGATCCACTGGACAAGCTGTGCCTTTGATTGTGGTGTTTAGATGGCTTGCATTTTGTGTGACTGGTATGATTGACACAGTGAGTTTAAGTATGTCCTCTTGCTATTCGTTTTCTCTTCGTTCCACTTGTCTTCTCCTTTTTCTTTTCCTGCCTTTGCTATGTGCCCATTTCATCTCCACTCTTGGCTCCTAGCTCCTCTTTTGTAATATGCATAGTTGCTGCAGTAGACTTGTGCAGTAGAACTTCCTGTGGCAATAGAGATATTCTCTCTGGCTTGGATGTGCAGGCCACCAGCCACATGGCACTAGAGAGTGTTTGGAATGTGGCTAGTGTGACTGAGGAACTAAGTGTTTTGTTTTAATTTTTATTAATTTCAGTGTAAATACATATAGAAAGAGCAGGCTTAGAGCATCCAATTCGATTCATCGTAGCCCTCAGGAAGTACCATACTGCATCACTGAAGAGCAGTCTGCTTCCTGCCCTCTTGTCCTGGATTTTTTGCTAATATAGTTACAAATTTGATCTACATACCTATTTTGAACTCCAAGGCGCATGTTTACCACTTTTACTTTATATGCTTATCTCTTACTTATTTATTTTTGTCTTTTTGAGGCAGGGTCTCTGTGCAGTTCAGGCTGGCCTTAAGCTCACTTTGTAGCTCAGGCTGGTCTCGAACTCAAGACGATCCTCCTGCTTCAGCCTCCCAAGTGCTGGGATTACAGGCGTGCACCACCACGCCTGGCTATATGCTTGTCTCTCAGAGGTGTCCTAGAAAGTAAGTACTTGCTGTTTGCCCACAGTTACCATTCCTATGGTGTTCTCTACTTTGTGTGAGACTAGATCTCCTTTCAGGATCCTTGCCCTGTAGGTGTGAAGGACTTTAACATTCTGATCATGCTTGCTTATGGATAATTAGTTCTTTCACCCTTTGTCTGAAAAAAATCTTACTTCATATCTTTCTTCAATGGTATTGGCAAAGTTTTACTTGCTTAAAATAGTTGGAGTCCAATATGACAATATAGTAACATTTAAAAAGTCTGTGTTTAGTATTATTTTCTAGGATTTGCTATATATTAGAAAATTCTATAATTTTAGAAAACCAAAAAGAAAAGAAATTATATCTTTATCGGGTGGTGACCTGTCGCGTTCACTTAATAGCAGTCTTTAGAGCTGATTCTATGTGTTGTGTTAGGTGTTGGAGGTCCCAGAGAAGCCATGTTGGATGTAGGTCTTGTCCTAAGGGAAAGTCCTGACTCCTTAGTTGAAATTACGTTACATCTTTGTAATCAAGCAGTTAAGTCATGGGAGGGAGCATACAGTTACGTATCAAAATGAGGAGTAGAATTAAGTCATATACAAGCTTAAAAATCATAGCCGCTGGTGGAAGCAGAGATGCCTGATCAGAGGAGGGGTGACCTGCAAGGTGAGTTTGAATAGACAGAGTGAAGTTAGGTATGTGCCGTGCTGGGGTCATACTGTGTGTGTAGGTAAAAAAAGTTCTGTTGTTTTGGTTCATTGGTTAGTTGCTTTTTTTTTTTTTAAGAGAAAATGAAATTGTTAGAGTGGAACCCTGAGGCACTTAATGCTAGATCTATAAATACAAACTTACACTATCGCCTTCACTTTTAACAGACTATTTCAGAGCATTTTTAGGTTCATAGCAAAAATTAACAGGAAAATGCAGACATTTCCTGTACTCCTTGCCCCTGCCCCCACTCTGGACATTCCCACCAGAATGGTACATTTGTTGATGACCCTGCATTGACACATAGTAGTCATCCAAAGCCCATAGTTTACATAGGTTCACTTTTCGTCTTGTATATTCCAAAGGTTTGGACAAAAGTACAGTGACATGTATCTGCCATTATAATATCATACAGAGCAGTTTCACTGCCCTCCATCCTCTGGGATACGTTTTCATTCCTGCCTCCCCTTAGTCTTGGCAATTCCTGACTGACCTCTCTAGTTTTGCCTTTTCTGAAGTGTCACGTAAGTGGAACCACATAGTATGTAGTCTTTTTACATTGGCTGCTTTTACTTTTTTAATATGTATGTCTTAGTTACTTTTCTCATTGCTGGGACAAAATGCCCAACACCCAAAGTTAAGGAACAAAAGCTTTGTTTAGCTCACAGTGTGTAGAGGTTTCAGCACATAAACGGCTGGCTCCAAGGCAGGGTGGCTTCACAGAGCAGCACAGTTCATGGTGGGCAGAAGACAGGAAGGCAACAGGGAAGAGACTCTTTCTGTCCCTTTGTTGTGTGCAGGCTGCATCCCGAGGGTGAGTGTAGCACTCAAACCCGTAATCCCATTAAGGGTAATCCCATTAAGGCTAAAGAGCCCTGGAGCATGAGTCATTCACTTCTACATTCAGCCACCTATGAAAAGCCTGCCCTCCATGACTGTCTGAAGCTTTGAGGGGACATCTAGACCCAAGCTTTCTTCCATGTTTTTTCATGTCTGTCTTTTCCAAAACATTGTTTAGTGCTGATAAATACTCCATTTTCTGGGTATATCCCAGTTGTCCATTCATCTACTGCAGGCCATCTTGATTGCCTCCAATTTTGGCACTTAGGAGTAAAGCTGATTGATATGTGTAGGGTTTTTATCATACACTGTACACAAACAAAATTGAATCATCTTACCCATACAATGTACTTTCAGTAGTATAAATATATTCAGAATGTTGTACAACCATCACTGCCATCAGTCACCAAAATTCTTTCATAGGAACAGATGACTGCACATTATATTATTCATGGTAAAAGTAACAAATAAGTTACCCTTTCAGGATATACATAATTTCAGGGAGATTTTACTTCAAAAAATGAAAGATTTAATAACCATTAAAATAAATGTATTTTTTCATTCTAATTAAAATTAAGAGCCGGGAGTGGTGATGCATGCCTGTAATCCCAGCACTTGGAAGGCTGAGGCAGGGGGATCACTGAGTTCAAGGCCAGCCTGAGCTATATAGTGAACTCAAGGTCAACCTGAACCACACAGTGAGACCATCTCAAAAACAAAAACAAAAAAAATCAGTAAAATAATAAAATTCAAAATTTTGAAGAAAAAAAATGACAGAAGATGAAATACCTGGGAAAAGAATTTTCCAAGGAAAAATGCAGGACAAACACAAAGATGGAACAAGTTTGCCTTGTAATAAGATAGGCAATTTGGGGAAAAAATGGGGGACATTTTTAGTTTAATTACTGCCTAGTAAGTTACAAACAAAAGAAAATACTGGCAGGGGAAGATTTCAAAAGGAGAGTGAAGAAATTATGTGTGATTATATTCATGAAAGCCAAACATCTTGATTGGAATAAAAGAAAGTTAAGAGGAACGCACACAGCTAGCAAGGAAGCGAGTAAGAAGCCTAACATGGTTCTGATTCCTGCAACACACTCTTTGAGTGGCTTTGTACACCCCAACTTTTTTCTGTTTTAAATCTTTCTAGATACGCATTGTCAGAACAGGAAACTTATATTCACTAATTAAAAATAAGAGGCTAACAAGCATCTTTTAATTATTTTTCTTGACTATCTTTGACAAATACATAATTTTTTTCCAGATTCACCTGATGTGAATTTTTACAACAATTAATAGTTGTAAAATTTTTACAACAATTAATTAACTGTCTCTGACAGTTTATCATTATCACACAATAACTGAGAACTTGCAGAACTTCTAGTGGCCCAAATGCAAGTGTCCTGATTCCTAGTTTTTTTTATAGTCATTTTTTTTGCTGAGTTGGGAGATTTTTATATCTTTTTTGGTTTCATATATAATTTTTTCTTGGGTCTAAAAAAGGCAAGCCCTAGAGGATTTGCCTTGTTTTCTGCTGTTTCAAGAAAATAAACTCTTAAAAGATCTGTAGTTTGCCCTATGGAATAAAGGATACATAACTTAAAGTTCAGCTCTTCTGCAAAGTAAAACAACTCTTCTCATCTTATGAAACTGAAACTGCCCCCATGAAACAACAACTCATTTCCTTCCCCCAGGTTACCACCATTATACTTTCTGCATCTGCATTTGATGATTCTAGGAACTTTATGTAAGTGGAATTTTACAGTATTCTCTTGTGACCAGTTCATTTCACTCAGTGTAATGACATCAAGGTTTCTCCACCTTGTAGCATGTATCAGAATTCTTTTCTTTGTTAAGGCTAAATAATACTCCATTTTATGGATGAGCCATGTTACGGTTATGTGTTCATCATCTGTATTTACATGGGCTGCTTCCGTGTTTTAACTATGCATAATGCTGCTGTGAACATGTAATCTCTTTCAGACTCTGCTTTCAGTTTTTTGGGTATATGAGGTGAAACTGCTGGGTCGTATGCTAATTCTGTTTAGGAACTGTCATTTTTCCACAGCAGCTGCACACAGTTTGCATTTCTTCTTAACAGTGCACAAGGAGTTTCAATCTCTTCACACTCTTAGTAACACTTTATATTTTGTTTTCTTTGTTGATATTTTTGATAGTAGCTATTCTAATTGGAATATGAGGTGTGTGGTGGTTGATACATTGTGTCAACTTGAGTCTAGAGGCTTGGCTAAGTGACTCAGCAGTTCTGCATCCTGGGGTGAAAAGGACATGCCCTTCCTGCTCTAGGATGTTTTTGTTCATCCTAAACCTGTGCAAGAGGAGGGCACTGAGATGGTGTGGGCATGGGCAGGTAGCCGGCATACAATATAAAGGAGGAAAAGAGACTTGCTTCCCTTCCTGCCCTTTTTTGCTCTTGCTGCTTTTGCTGTCTTCAGCCGCCATGAACTGCTGCCCTCTGCCATGTGCCACCCTGCCTTGGAGCCAGCAGAGTGTGGACTGAAACCTCCACAGACTGAGCTAAATAAACCTTTCCTTCCTTAATTCTGGGTTTTGAGTATCTCGTCTCAGCAACGAGAGAAAAGAAGCTAAGACAAGGTGGTGTCTCATTGTGATTTTGATTTGTATTTCCCTAATGATCGGTGATGTTGAGTGTATGCCTGCTGCGTATCTTCTTTGGAGAAATGTCTGCAGGTCCTTTTGTCAGTTTTTGAATTGGGTGTTTTTGTTGTTGTGGAGTTGTAGGACTTCTCTGTATATTCTAGGTCTTACTTCCTTAGATACATGATTTTCAAAATTTTCTTACATTTTATAGAGTATCCTTTTGTTAAAAGTATGTTTTGGTACACAAGATTTTTATATTTTTTTTGTACTAGGAATTGAACTCGGGAAGCTGCGCTTGCCAGGCTCTGAGCTATATCCCTGGCAAAAATGTTTAAATTTTGAGGTAGTCCAGTTGCTTATTTTCTTTGTTGCCTATGCTGTTAATGTCATATATGAGAAACGGGCAAATCCCTTGTTGTGAAGCATTTCTTCATGGCTTCTTCTAAAAGTTTTCTAGTTTTAGCTTTTCAGTTAGGTGTGCAGTCTATTTTTAATCTTTGTATTTGCTCAGGTGAAGGTCCAGCTTCATCCTTTTGCATGTGAGTACCCAATTTTCTGAGCACCATTTGTTGAAAAGACTGTTCTTTCCCCAGTGAATGGTCTTCACACACTTGTCGTAAGTCTCTTGTTCGTAGATGTGAGGGTTTATTACTGAGCACTCTGCTGTTCCATTGGTCAGTACCATGCTGTTTTTGATTACTAGAGCTTGGTAGTAAGGTTTAAAATTGAGCCTTCCAGCTTTGTTCATCTTTTGCAAGACTATTTTGGATATTCAGCATCCCTTGAGATTCCGTATGAATTTTAGGATTCCAAATGGACTTGTTCTGTTTTACAAAAAGTCATTGGAGATTTGATAGGAGTAGCATTGAATCTGGAGATCAGTTTGGTTAGCATAAACATGTCAATGATATTAAATATTTTACTTTATAAATATGTGGTGTGTTTCAACTTTTTTATATTTTCATTTCTTTTACTAATGTTTCATAGTTTTTAGCACACTAGCCTTCCACTTCTTGTGATACATTTTTGAGTATTTTAATCTTTTTGATGCTACTGTAAATAGAATTAATTTGATACTTTCCTTCTTCAGATTGTTCATTGTTAGTATTTAGAAACGCAACGCCAGGTATGGTTGTGCACGCCTGTAATCCCAGCACTCAGGAGACTGAGGCAGGAGGATCATTGCAAGTTTGATACCAGCCTGGGCTACGAAGTGAGCTCAAGGCCAGCCTAAACTGCGTAGCAAGACCCTGTCTCAAAAAGACCAAAACAAAACAAAAAAAAGAAATGCAACTAATTTTTTGTGTCTTTACTGTGTAGTCTGCCTCTTTGATAACTCTGTACAGTAGTTCTAACAATTCAATGTGGAATATTTAGAGTTTTCTACATGTAAAACCATGCCATCTGCATACAGATAGTTTTACTTCTTCCTTTCTGATTTTTTTTTCTTGCCTAATGACTCTAGCAAGGACTTCAGAAATTACATCAAGTGGGGGAGAAATGTTCTTGTTTTGTTCCTCATCTTAGAGGAAAAATTTTCTGTCTTCCACCATCAAGTGTGATGTTAGATTTGGGATTTTATAAATAAACTTTGTCATGTTGAGGTTTTCTCCTATGCCTGGGTTGAACAGTGTTTTTATCATGAGAGGGTGCTGAATTTTGTCTAGTGCTTTTTCTGCATCAGTTGAGATAATCATGTGCTTTTTTGCCTTCATTCTGTTGAAGTGATACATTGTTTGATTTTCACAGGTTAAGCTGTCCTGCTTTCTAGGTATAAGTCTCACATGGTCATAGTGTATAATCCTTTCAACATGCTCTTGCATTTCCTTTGCTAACATTTTGATGACAAATTTGTATCACTTTTATAAGAGATACTGGTCTGTTAGGTTGTCTTGGTTTTGTTTTCAGATGAGATCTGTGTTACCCAGGCTTGAACTCTTGGGCTCAGTCATCCTGCCCTGGCCTCCCAAGTAGCTGGGACTCTTAAGTGTGTGCCACCACTCCTGGCTCTTTATTTCCTGGTAGTCTTCTTGCCTGGCTTTGGTATCAGTATCATGATGGTCTCTTAGAATGAGGTAGGAAGTGATCTCTTCAGTTTTTGGAAAAGTTGAGAAAGTGTTTGTGTCAGTTCTTCTAGATGTTTTGTAGACTTTACCTGTGAAGCCGTCAGGTCCAGGGATTTTTGTCAGAAAGTTTTGATTACTGATTCAGTCTCCTTAGTAGTTATGACTCTGTTCAGACTTTTTATTTCTTGTAGCTTAGTCTGGTAAGTTTTGTGTTATGGAACTTGCCCATTCATATAGGCATTTTTGTGTGTTTGTTTATTTGTTTTGAGATGGGGGCTCATTATGTAGCCCAGGCTGGACTCAAACACACAGTAATCCCCCTTCCTCAGCCTCCTAAGTGCTGGGATACAGGCATGCGCCACCACACCCAAGTAATACAGGTATTTTTTAGTTATTTTAGCAGGAAGATAAGGCTGGTTTTTATCAAAATTCTACCTTGCCTAGTGAAAGCTCTGTCCTTGCCCATGGATGTCTGGAAATTGAAATACCCCTTCCAGAGCAAACTCAGAAGACTTGACAGAGAACAGGAACATCAGAGACAGCTGAGGGAAAAGGTGTGGTGGCAGTGGTGGCATAGCCAGTAAAGAGAAAGACTTCCTTCAGAGCCCTGTGGTCTTTCACAGGCTGAATGCAGGGAGCGTGTTGAGCTCTGACCTTTGACCTTGAGTCACCTCAGTAGAGGTGTAAGGTGGGCATGGTGGCATACCCCTCTAATCCCAGCACTCAGGAGGCTGGGGCAGGAGGATCGTTACAAGTTCAAGACCAACTGGGGCTACAAAGTGAGTTCAAGGCCCACCTGAACTGCATAGTGAGACCCTGTCTCAAAAAGACCAAATAATAATAACAATAATAATAATAATAATAATAATAATAATAAAGTAGAGGCGCAAGTCTGCGAGATAGAACCAGATGGACTTACTATAGAGCCACTTCTTGCTCTGTCGCGGGTACGTAGATGTGCTGCTGTGGTGTCACTGGCTGACCTAATTCTTTTTCAGCTTTTGAACATGTCAAACTACAAGGAGAAGTTCTCCACTCTGCTGTGGCTCGAGGAGATCCATGCAGAAATGGAGCTGAAGGATTACAGCATGAGTGCAGTCACCCTAAAGAGGAATGGGGATCTGCTGGTGTTGGAGGTGCCAGGCTTGGCTGAGAGCAGACCGTCTCTGTACACAGGTGCAGCTGCACTGCCAGGCTTCCCTGGAGCCCAGCAAGCAGACACACGTGGCAGAGGAGCACTTTGAACTGGCCACATATGTGTACAGCCTCATTTCTGTCCTTCTGGGTAGTATTTCACTTAAACTTGGCCAGTGATCTGTGTAAATTAAATATGCAGTTTTTTGGTCATACATTATTTAAGCAGCTCATCCAAATAATTTTCTATTTTATTCTTCTTAGGGTTTTATTTCAGAGGGTAGTAGAAGAAATTGCTGATTTTGTGTAAGTTTGACACAGTGATATATTTTTCATTAGGTGACAAACTGATTTTAAAGTCTCAAGAGTATAACGGACATGTTGTCGAGTACATCGGCTATGTGATGGAGGTAAGAGGACAGTTCCTGAAGAGGGAGTTCAGGCTGACTGAGCCCCTCTCTGGGAAGGGGCTCCCTTGGGTTTGGGCTGTAATGGGGAAATTTGAAGATAAAGTGAGCCTTTGAATAATTTTTGATGAATAAAGGTAGCTTAGTATCTATAGTTTTTAGCCAGGTAATTGTAAGTTACGCATAAGTCTTGATGTTTGCATTTAGTTAACTGTGGGCATCTGTTCATGCTCTGGAAGAGGCAGCAGGGGAGAAGCCTTAGAAGGAAGAACACCCTAGAGTATGCAGCTCTCCGGCTGGGGCAGAAGTCTTGTTGGCTTGACTTGTCCCGGTGACCTGGGCCACAGTGCCTGGAGGTTCTGTGATTCTTAGGTTGTTGTTCCCGGCTCAAAGACTAAGCACAGCCCAGAGAATAACGCTGGGATACGCTTGAGAAGGGGATGCTTAATCTGTGGGTCAGAGAAGCTGAAACACACCCATTTCCTGAGGTAGGAAATTAAGAGAGAAAAGGTCAGAGCTTTCATTCTTCGAAGGAAAAAGGGTTGTGGGGATGAAGAGTGTGATGAGGGTTCAATGAGACAGCGTCAGACTTTCGCCGCCACATTTGCTCTTTTCTGCACCCTAATGGGTTTTGCACTGTGGCTCTACTGACAGATGTGGTGTTTTCTCAGAAGGTAAAATCGCAGCAAGGCTTAGTGACCTCCTGATGATTCGGTACAGCACTTGAGGGTTAAGCAGCAAGTGGGCTTTGTCCTGGGTTTCCCCCGGCAACAGTGGTGGAAAGCAGTGGAAAGTCTCCACTGAGGACAGGAGGAAGACTACTGCAGGCGATCTTTCTCCTCCTGAGGAGAGCTGGCCCCAGCGTAGCCTTGACAGACAGAGAACTTTGATTGCCAGAAAGGTCCTTGAAGGTCACTGCGGAAGGTACGGAAGACCTAAGCAGGGCACTGAGGCTGGTGGCTTTGTACTTGAGTCTAGATTTCCTCGTCTAGGGTGGGCAGCTGGCTCAGTCAGGATGCCCCCTGTAGGTGTCAGGCGCCTTTACCGACTGGCAGAAGCAAGGAGGCATGACTTTGGGGTTCTAGGCAGCTCCCAGAACTTCCACTGAGGTGAGCAAGCCGGGTTTAGAGAACAGTGGTCTGGGAGTTTGCAGAACAGACCCAGAAAAGTGCAAGGCTTGGGCTCATGAGAACACATTTCCACCCAGGTCAGACTATCAGTACCGTTGCTGGCATTGACGGCTCTCCAGTAAAGGGCTCTCCATCCTAGCACCCAGGGCAACTAGACTTCAACTGGTTGCCTAGAGTGCCTGGTTGCCACCCCATGTCAGGAACTCCAGCCCTGGCACAAGGGACAGTAGACACATCTGTGCTGCTTTAACTGGTCCCTGCCATCACATTATCTCCTTTGCTTTGGGTCAGAATTACACCCAGGACTCAATTGGCAGCTAGAGTGACAAGGATCTGCTGAAGAGCTGTCACTCTTAGGTATATTTTCCTGATGAGGCTTCTACTCTGCTAAGTGGAGGGCATCATTCCTATCCTCATGTTCTCACTCAAAAAAGGGTTTAGTGTTTTTTGTTGGTTTGTTTTTTGTGGTACCAGGGACTGAACTCGGGACCTTGTGCTTACCAGGCAGGTGCTTGTGCCACTGAGCTATATCCCCAGCCCAGGGGTTTAGATTTTGAGAGCCAAGAAAAACAACCAAATGAGAATGTTGGCTTGGATCCTTGTTACACTTAAGTTGGTGAAGAACTTGCTCCTGGTCAATACACTGTCTTCATCCCTCCCCAACATCATGTCCAGAGTCCTGTCCTTACCTAGTCTTTCAACAGGGCTGTGTTGATAGCCTATGGCTGTGGGTTAAAGGTTGACTGCTGCCAGAGCACAAGACAGAAAAGCAGGGAAAGACATTATGCACAAACATAAGTAAAAAAGGACAAAGGCCACACAGCCTTGTCAGTCCAGTTGATGAGATCAGTGCTAGAATTTTTGACTCTTCTGCCCTTCTGCCTCAGGCAGGACCTCCAAGCTCAGCACCACTTCGGTTTGTGGGGGGAAAGAGCTGCCCTGTACTTCTAAGGGATTGTCCCGTTTTCCATGCTAGTGATGGCCACCAGCTTATCAGTCAGTAACAGTGTGGTAGGCAGTGCTTTGTCCCCAACTGTAGTGCAGCATCCACTTAGTCCAAGTCTCAGACAGTCTGTTCACCTTGTCGACTCCATAGCCCTCCTTGCTGGTAACTGCTTGGCATGAGGAGTGCACAGATGACCAGGTGACCATCTTAGCTTCCAAATAGTAAACCAGCTACTCTGTAGAGTGGGGAAGCTCTGGGCATCAGAGGCTCCAGAGAAACAGGACCAGAGATCCTGGCAAGATGCCCTGTCCACCAAGCCCCCTGGTTCCTGAAGCACAGGCTGGGTACAGGCAGTGGAGCTACCCGGTCACTCAGAGCCAATGTAGGAAGCAGCTGGCCTGGCATGGTACTGAGGCACTATAGTCCTGTAGGATGCCCAGTGTGCCGTAAAGTCAGCTTGCTCAGTACATTCTGTAGGTTCCAGCCGTGGTTTTATTTGGTTCTGTCATCACATGGTACAGACACCAGACTGGTACAGAAGGCTCTCAGGAGGCCTCTGGCTGGTGGAGAAGTCACATCTGGAACAAGTAGTTATCACTAAAGGCAACCAAGCAAGGACAGTCAGCAAGCAAAGATAGTCTGAAGTGGTCACTCTCAGCCCTGGAAATTTGTGCCCTCCGAGGGATCCAGTTGAGGGGGCTTTGGGGAGCCCAACACTGCCCACTGCCACCTGGTCACACTCAGAGTCCCTCTGCCTATCCAGGAACATTTCCCAGGGAGAAAGCACCATCATACATGCTGCCGCCTTACACTTCTCTGGCTGTCACTCCTCAGTGCTCCCTGTAATTCTTTACAGCTGTCCTGGCAGCTTTGTGTTGTGTTTGCCTGCTTGCCTTCCATTTTCTTACTTCATACACAGCCTTTCAGATTTCTTTCCAGGGACACATCAGTCTGTGATGCCCCTGGCACCCTCATCTGCTGAGGGCAGTCTGTGTTTCTCTCACCCTTGGTAGTTGGTTCCCTCTTGTGTCTAGTGATCTCTCATTATGGATTCACTTCGATGTTTTTGTAATCTCTAGGAAACTCTGGGACTCCTGTTGAGCTAGCTTTCCTTGTGAGAGACTTGTAGCAGTGGTTGCTGAGAAGAGGGCACTGACCTGGGTCCATACCAGTGTTCTACCATGTCCATTAACCTTGTGTCCAACAGTCTCAAGGATTGACTTGGCTCATAGCTTCCTGAACCTTCACTGTGCTCAGCCTGGCCCTCAGGAGGCCACCTTGCCTGCGTGCTCCCTACTCACCTGAGGATATTGTATTTCCTCAAAAATTTGCTTCTTTCCTCTTTGTCCAAGAGAGAATATGAGGAATTGATTTGTGCAGTCTAGCTTTTTCTAGTTCCTGATACTACCAGGAGGGGGAAGCCTTACAGCGACCTTTCCGTGGGGGCTTTTGTGTAACAGGAGCACTTGCTTGGCCGTGCTTACAGCTGTCTGTGGGAGGGTGGAGGGTCCTACTTTGTCACTGAAAGTAACGAAAACAACAATATATAAAAGTCCATGTTTAGTGAAGTGGGTCGCAGAGCCTTTGACCCACAAGAAGTCTGTTCAGTGTTGCTGTCAGTAGAGATTCTGCCCGGTGCCTCCTGCTTGTATGACCTAATGACAAAATGATTTCACCCTTTCAGTTAATTTTGTATGTATTTAAGGTATTAAATTTTGGCTCAGATTTGTAAATACATTTTTATAGTGTGTTGCTGGATATACATAAGACTGTTGCAAGAAATCAAGTTAAATATATGGAGGTTAAATTGCTTGCTTATTTTTTAGATTCATGAAGAAGATGTGACTCTTAAACTTAACACAGAATTTGAACAAACATACAACTCTGAACCTATGGATGTGGAATTTACATACAATAGGTAAGGCTTTTGTGAATCTTCATCCTTGATGTATATGCCTGAGTGTCTGCTGACGTCTCCCCAGTGATGCAGGAGGTACTGTGCTGGCGCCCTCTTTGTGCCTTTAGTGTCACACGCGCCACTTGTGCACTTACCTTGCCTTACTTGGAGAGTGTAAGAGGGTGGAACAGCAGAACAGGTGTAGGCCAACTTCTTCAGCTTTTCTTCTTTTGTTGATCTGCTTTACATTTTTTCTTTCTTAGAGTCAATTTTGCTAAATCCTAGGGTGGCTGCTAGCCTGCTGTAATTCTCTCTGAGTGGAATTTATTGTATCTCAGGCATCTAACTGTCTTGGAAGATTGATTATGCAAAGTGCAGGTGAAGGTGCCCATACCTGCAGTGTCTGGAGCCCCTCAAGATACTTGCAGACAGCTTCTGCATATAGCCCCAATTCACACCATGGAAGTGGGCCTGACAGTGACCTCTACTATCCGCACATACTTCCTGATGCAGTGGAGAGCCAGTCAGGTAGCTTTTTAGGCCCCCACATCTGTATTTGGCCCAGGTTGTAAGAAGGTATGAACCTTGTGCCTTTGCTTGTTGAAGTCTAAATTTTCTTTATGGAACAGATTTTTTTCATTTGTGCTTTAGTGCTTTAGTCATCCTGTTTGGCTAAAGATGGACTTCTATATATTATTATTCTCTTTGTTACTTTCAGTGAATTTCAAGGGAACCACTCTCACAATCAAAAATACTTCGCTGTTGACACTAATATTACTTTCTCACATTTTGTAGGCTATCTTTTCATTCTCCTGCTTATTCACTTTACATTAGAACATAAATATTCCCAGGAAGGAAAGAATTCCTGATGTTCTACCATCTAAACTATCTCTGTTTAAAATGCCTGATTTTCTAATATTTTTGCATATGGAGGAAAGCAACTCTCGAGTTCTTCATATTACCAGTGGTGCTTTTGAGACTTTGTAAGACTGATCTCTAAGTAGTTTCTTCAATTATTTTGTAAAGGTTACATTGATATGATGATTTAAAGATTATTGTTTTAGCGTTTTATGTTGCTATAACAGAGTATCACAGATTGGGTAATTTATTTCAAAAAAACAAATTTGCTTTTCCCAGTTCTAGAGGCTGGGGAGTCCAGCTGCTAGGACCTGTAGTGAGGTGCTTCTTGCTACATCATAATGTGGCAGAGGGCAGCATGTGGTGAGAGAGCATTCCCAAGGCGAATGGGGCAGGAGAAAGTAGGGAAGTGAGCTCCAACTGACTTTGCTCACAGTGCCACGCCCTCCACGACTAAGCTGCTGCCTGGTATTGCCCTCATGACCTGACACCTCCCTAGTTGCCCCATAGTAGTTACATAAGTCAGATTTCCATGAGCTTCACTAGCTTTGATAATTCTAAATTTAAAAACTGTTCTGTGTTTTTTTTCTGTCAGGACCACAAGCAGACGGTGTCACTTTGCACTTGAACAAGCCATCCATTTAGGTGTAAAAGGTAGGATTGTCACAATAGTAGTATAACAGTGTTCCCAGAGTATTTCTATAGCCTTCATGTGAAATAGTTTGTAAAACACAGTTTCTTTAGTCATATATCACAGGTACAAGTATGTGATATTCACGTTCTTATTTTTCTATTGAGAAATTTGTGTCATTTTGCTACTTTGACTATATAAAAATAGTGTACTTAAATAATTGAAAATTAACTCATTCCACTTTGCATTGCACTCCTGTGTATAATGCGTTTTGTACTTAGACAATTTAAATAACTTCGTTGTATATAACATACAGCACTAGCATAGTGCTAAGTTTAGAGATAGCATAAAAGGAGGTCCCAAAATAATGGAGTAGAATATGAGCTACTTTGGGATCAGCCATAAACATTTGTCTCCTTTTTTGATTTCTAAGCCTTTAAGTAATTTGTACTTTTTTTTTCTTGTTTTAAAGTATTGTTTCCAGAAGAAGTAATTTTACAGTCTCCCCAGGTGGCAGACAATTGGAGCCATGCACAACAAACTGAAAGTGATGAGCAATCTACCACCAAGGTAGTGGTTTTCTGACTTAAGTATATTTATTTTTTTGTTCTTTTTTTTTGTTGTTGCTGTTGTTTTTTGTTTTTTCCGGTACCGGGAATCGAACTCACGACGTTGCGCTTCCCAGGCAGGTGCTGTGCCGCTGAGCTAAATCCCCAGCCCCCTAACTTCAGTATATTTAAATAGATAATGTCTTAGTGGTTGTTGGTGGGTTTTTTCCCCCCAGTATCAGGGATTGAACCCAGGGTCCTTGCACTGAGCTACATCTCCAGTCCTTTTTATTTTTATTTTGAGCCAGAGTATCTTGAGTTTCCCAGCGTGGGCTTGAACTTGTGATCTTTCCCAGTGTACTGGAATTAGAGATGTGTGCCACCACAGCCAGCTTAAGTGGATATATAAGTTCACTTCTAGGTGTATCAGCTTTCTCTTGACTGTAGTATAAGAGCCACGTAGTTCACAAATAATCCAAAATCACAGTTGAAATAAAACTAAAATATCTGCAAGATATAATATATAGTATAAGGTCACAGACAATTACATATAGATCTAAGATGCTGCATATGTTATGTGGGGAAAAAGCAAGATACAGGTGTTTACATCACCTTGTTTTATTTTAAAATTATATGCTTTTGTATACATTGACAGGTGCATTTATGTGATTGTATGTGCATAGAAAATGGAAATGTTAGCAGTTACCTGGGGATTATTTTGTTCGAATCAGATAGAAATGGCAAAAAGGCAGAAGTACAGCTCTGAGCTGCCAGCAGCTCAACAGCCAGACCTAGTACCTCCCAGCAGGTCTTCTGCAGCTGTCAACTCTCAGCTGACCTTTGGAGATCCTCAGTAGCTCTCTAGCTGCTAGACCTCTGTTCTCAGGGCTAGCAGTCACTAGCATTACCAGTGCTTAGTGCAAACTGCTCAGCCTTGTCATGAAATAAAATCATCTGAGTGAGGCTTTATTGAGGTAGGTTGCATCACAAGAAAACAGTGCATTGAATGGAGGTCCCAGACAGGCTCAGAGAATGCTGGGAATACTGCTTGTGTTGACAAAAGGGGCAGTCCACCCACATGTACAGCTTCCTGCCTAATAACCTCAGACTTTCAGCACTGTTATGGGTGTGTAGGAATATGGAGCTCACCTGACCTGTTGTGTGGGGGCAGTGCTTCTCACAGACATCTAAGTGAGGACGTCTAAAGCATGCAAAATGAGAGAAAGGACCACAATGGCAATATGTGCATAGTGAGAAAGAGTTTCAAAATTCTTTCTAAAAGATAATTGATGTTTTAAAGCTGAAAAAGTAATGTGTTGTAGAGTTTGTAACATTTGTAAATCTAAATATACAATGATAATACCACAAAGGATGGGAGAAAAAAATAGTATCATAAGGTTCTGAGAGGGTGACTGAAGTGTAATACCACGTGAAGCAGAATGTAATCAGTTAAGGGTATATTCTATAAACTTGAAGGCAACCACTAAAAAATCACAGAGTTACAGCCAACAGACCAACAAAGGGGAGACCAAAAGGAATCATAGAAATATTTAATGGAAAAGCGGGGACTCGTATTCAAGCTTCTGTAACCTTGCTGATATTCTGTCCACTGGTATCATCATTGAGAAGGGGTACTGAAGTCTGTCTCTGTGGTTTTGTACTTAGAACAAATGAAATACAGAAAGCAGATAACAAAGTGATAGATTTAAGTCTAACCACCTCAGTCATCACATTAAATTAAATGGTCTAAACACTAAAATCAAAGGTAGACATTGTCAGATGTAATGAAAAAGAAAAGCCTAACCACTGTCTTCCCTGAGTATTGATGGGAGATTGGTTTCAGAGTCTAACCTTCTCCCCAGGCACACCAAAATTCACGGATGCTCGAGTCCCTTATATAAAATAACACGGTGTTAGGCCAGGGATATAGCTGAATGGCATAAGTGCCTGCCTAGCAAACTCAGTGGCAAGTCCTGAGTTCGATCCCTAGAACCAAAAATATAATAATAAACATGGTATTGTGTCTGACCTATACACATCTACCTGTGTACTTTAAGTCTCCTTTAGATGACTTATAATACCTGACACAGTGTAAGCACCATGTAAATACTTATTGTACTATATTGTACAGTGAATGTTGACAAAAAATTGTACATTTTAAGTATAGACAAAAATTTTTTTCAAAAATTGTCAATCCACAGCTCATTGAATCTACAGATGTGAAATCTGTGCATGCTTCCTATAAGAAACACTTTAAATATGAGACATGAAGAGCCAGGCATGGTGGCCCTTGTAATTCCAGCACTCTGGGAGACCGAGGCAAGAGGATCACAAGTTTGAGCCCAACCTGGGGAATTTGTTGACTTAGTGAGACCCTGTCTCAAAGGTTATTGACTCACTAAGTCAATAAAGGGCTGAGGATGTAGCTCTGTGATAGAGTACTACCACCACCCAAAAAAAACACGTAAGTTAAAAGTAAAGTGATGGGAAAAGATACATTTTTAAAAGGAAGTAATAATCACAAGAATGATGTAGTGACTCTTCATATCAGAGAAAATAGATTTCAGAGCAAAGAAGATAATTTTTGAAAAATAAATAACTGTAATGGCCAGTCTTGATTTTCAACATGATTGACCTGAGAGATACCTAGGAGATTAGTGAATTTCACTTGTGGGTGACCTTGGGGACTATATCTGATCCCTAGACCGTTCCTCTTGGGCTCTTTCCCCACTCTTCGCTGGTGCCATGAGTTCAGCAGCTTTCCTTCACCACTGCCCTTTTCCATGATGTTCCTGCCTTGGAACCAGCCAAGCAGACTGAAACCTCTGAAGCCATGAGCCGAAATAAGCCCTGCCTTAACATTTTTGGTGTCAGGTTTTTTGTCCCAGCAACAGGAAACTGACCAATACAGTAACAGCCTTAACTGCACATGTACCTAAAAGCATCTCCAAAAATAGAAGTCAGAATATAAAGATCTGGAAAATCCTCAAATATCTGGAAACCCAAAGCACACTCAAAAAAGATATTAAAAGTGAAATTAGGAAGAATTTTTACCAAAAGACAAATGAAAATACAGTTTATCAAGCTTTGTGGGATGCTGCCCTCAGTACATGAGTTTTGGGAGATCACTTCACATTTAAACTATAACAACCAGTTGGGCATGGTGGTGCATGCCTATAGTCCCAGCACTCAGGATGAGGCAAGAAGACTGCCATGAAGTTAAGGCCAGCGTGAGCTACGTAGTGAGTTCAAGGCCAGCCTGAACTACAGAATGAGATACTGTCTCAAATAAACAAACTATAACAACCATGGTTCAAAAATATTAAATGGAAAATTCCAAAAACAGTCTGTAAATTTTACGTTGTGTACTGTTCTGTGATGAAGTCTCATGTTGTACTACTCACCCAGGACCTGAATCATCTCTTTATCTGACACATTAATGTTGGCCTTTACTGCCCATTAGTCGTGTTTAGTAGCCATTTCGGTTATCAGATCCACCATGACATTATCACAGAGCTTGTGTTTATATTTTACTTAATAATGACCCCAAAATACAAGAGTACTAATGCTGACAATTTGAATTTGCCAAACAGTATTTCTATTCAGTGAAAATGTCAAAACTGTCAAAGAAAAAATCATGCTGAAGTTGCCAAGATCTACAGTAAGAACAAATCTATCCATGAGACTGAAGATGAAGAAAAAGAAATTTGTGCTAGTTTTACTATCACACCTCAGGCTGCAAAAGTTACAACGATAGTGTGTAAGAAGTGCTCAGTTAAGTTGGAAAAGGCATTACATTTGTATATGTATATATACGATAAAACAGCATATGTAAGTTTTGATGCTGTCCATGGTTTTAGGGACCCATTTGGGAGTCTTAGAACATATCTTACACAGATTGGGGGGCCATAATGTGTTATCTTCCCCACATCTAGTGCACACATGCATATATACCCCCTGTTGGTTCTGTTTCTCTGGAGAATACTGACTTAAAATTATGAACTTTGTATTAATAAATTCAGCAGCCTACCTAAATGGACATATTTGTTCAAAGACAAATTGTCAAAGCTATTCAACAAGAAATGCAAAATTGGGTATGCCTAGATCTATTTAAGAAATTGAAACTATAGTTAGAAACATTCCCCACCTTCCCACAAAAACTCTGCCCCTGGTATCTTTGCTGATGAATTTTGTCAGACATTTCAGGAAGCAGTAACACCATTTCTGCACAGACTTTCCAACTGGAGGAAGGTTCATTCCAAAATTATTTTATGAACCCATTGTTACACTGACAGCAAAACAATACTATAAAGCTAGAACAGTGGCCAGGCATGGTGGCATATGGCTGTAGTCGTAGCACTCAGTAGGCTGAGGCAGGAGGATCACTGCAAGTTCAAGGCTAGCCTGGGCTGTGTAGTGAGTTCAAGGCTGGCCTGCACTGCATAGCAAGACCCTATCCTAAACACAATTTTTTTTAACAAGAACAAGAAAACTGTGTAGCACTATCATTCATGAGCATAGATGCAAAAATCCTGAGACAAAAATTTAGTAATTGAATGTGTGTGAGACCAAGAAAGGTTCATCCTAGGAACCTGTCTACACCCCAAAACTCAATCAGTGTGGCATCGTGACAAACTATGGCATCCCCACAGACTAAAAAGGAAAAGGCACATAATGATCTTAGCAGCTACGGAAAAGACACCTGACATAAACAAACATCCACTCCTGATCAGAACTGTGCACACCTAGAAATAGAAGAGAATGCCCTTCCCCTACAAGAAATCTAACTACTTAGAAAGTCAGGGTCAAGGCAAGTTCAGACTGAGCAGGAGGCAAGAAAAAAGAAAGGTACCTAACTCACATAAGAAATCTTATCAAATCTACAGTGAAGCTCCTAGAACTAAGTGATTTTGCAAGATAACGGATACAAAATCAGGGCTGGGGATTTAGCTCAGCGGCAAAAGCGCCTGCCTGGCAAGCGCAAGGTCGTGAGTTCGGTTCCTGGTACCGGAGGAAAAAAAAAAAAAAAACAGATACAAAATCAGCATATAAAAACAAACAATATACTGTGATAAACACTGACTTTTAAAACCATTATAGGGGAGGGTGGAGACGGTCTCATATAGTTCAGGCTGGCCTCAAACGCATGGCAGACTTCCTGCCTCAGCCTCCCAAGTGCTGGGATTACTGGCATGCACCATCCACTTGGCTAAAAATACCTTTTAAATAGCACCTAGCCAGATGTAGTGGCACATGCCTATAATGCTACCACTATGTACCTGTTGGAATGCCCAAAATTTAAAAGTCTACCCATGCCAGGGTTAGGTGAGTACTTGGAGCAGCTGAAACTCCTGCTGACAGGAATGGACAGTAGTACGATTGGTGTAGGAAAACAGGTCCCTAAAAACCTAAACATGCTTCTAGCATGTAGCCCAGCCATTTGTCACCTAAGTAGGTCCCCTGGAGAGATGAACACATAGCCATACAGAGTCATGTTCAGCGTCAGAGCAGCTGTGCTGGTGACTCCCCAAAGCTGGAGGTGGTGCGGTGCCATCGTGGGTTAGTAAATACATTGTGGTGTGCGCTTAGAGTAAGAACAAGAGCAAGGACTGATAGAGCAACACAGCTGGAGCTCAAAACAATCCATGTGAATGAAGTTAGACCGAAAGAGAGTGAGACACTTGGTGTAGGATATGCAGCAGCGAGCCATGTGCCAAGCCTCTAACAGCAGAATGAAACCCACCCAAGGCCTGAGGGGGCTCACAGAGACACCTGCTTACCACCTTGAGTAGGCTGATGGTTTCACATGTAAAAGCTTGTCAGATTTACTGTACATACATGTGTCATATTGCATGTCAGCTATACTCTTCAACACCTAGAAGGACGGCAGGGAGGTCATATTGGTGTAGCTGCCTGGACTAAAATTCGGCAACATGTAAAAATTTTTTAATGGGGACACTTTTTTGTGGGGGGATTGTTTTTGTTGGTTTTTTTGTTTTTTGAGACAGAGTCTCACTATGTAGTACAAGCTGGCCTTGAACTTGCTTAGGTAGCCCAGGCTGACCGTGAACTCTTGGCAGTTCTCCTGCCTCAGCCTCCTGAGTGCTGGAATTACAGGCATGTGCCACCATGCCTGGCACAACTTTTTTTGAGACAGGGTCTTACTGTGTAGTTCACACTTGCCTTAAACTCATGATCCTTCTGCTTCAGCCTCCTAGTGCTGAGATCACAGGTGTATGCGATCATGTCCAACTTTCAAGGGGAAGCTTTTGGGGTAGCAGTTTCATAGATTATAGAATTTATACCTTGAAAGTAATCAAGTGACTGCACAAAGATACGTGTGTAAAGCTTCAAATTACAAATTGTCTGTAGCAGAGAAAAGTGAAAAACAGCTCCATTGGTCTGGACCAGATTTCATCTGTGTAAATGCATGAATAAAACCAGCTCTTTTTTTTTTTTTTTGTAAGACAAGGTCTCACTCTAATGCAGGCTGGCCTTGAACTCTCTATATGGCCCAGGATGGCCTTGAACTCAAAGTGATCCTCCTACTTCAGCCTTCCAAGTGCTAGGATTACAGGCATGCACCACCACACCTGGCAAAACCAGCCCTTGTGTGGGACCTCAGATACAGTCAGGAGAGTGAGAGGCAGAGCTAGCTGTTAGCACCTTCCAGAAAGTACACAAGATGCTGCCCAGCAAAGTTCCCTTCTCCCACTCAGGAGAGGCATCGGCCTACACAGGCCTTATACACAGGCCAGCCTTGGAAGAGGAATGATGGATTTAGTTATAATCTAATTCTTTGTTTTGGTTTCTTCAACACAGAATTTATGTTTCCTTGTAAAACAGTTCAAACATGAAGCATGAACTTTTGGGCAGCTTTTTATCAGATATCCTCTGTTTTTATTATGCTTCAAGGGGTATGTCCTGACACCCACCCAAAGAGCTGCTGAATATTGGTAGATGTTTATGTTTGTTCTTCATACTAAAGTAATATACACAAAGCTGTTTTTGAAAACCATGTTCTGTATGACCTCTTTTAGAACATTAAAACCACGAAGAACCTAACTAGACATTCAACAAAGGAGAAGAGTGTTGGCGCCAAGGATCTGCCAGGGATGGTGACCTCTCCGGCAGAGATGAGTGATGTGGGTACGTGGAGGGGGGGCGGGTCAGAGAAGAGCAGCTGGAGAACCCAAGCCTAGAAATAGGTTCCTGAGACCTACGCTGTGGTTGGGGACCCTGACTCTGACAGATGCTCGGAGAGGGCAAGAGGGCCTTTGCTTTCTCCTGACTGTACGAAAGAAGAGATTCAATGCATTAGGTGAGTTAGAAAACTCATATTTTGGTTGGTTTTTCACGTGGCGCTTTTAAGGTGCTGTAGACATGCCTGCGTCTGGTTGGTTCCCTGGCTTGTGTGAGACAAGGTGTCACTACGTTGCCAAGATTAGTCTCAAACTCCTAGGCTCAAATGATTCTCCTCACGCTTAGTCCCAAGTAGCTAGAGCTACTTGTACCACTGCTCCTGGCTTGTAGACATCTTCAAATCCTGCCTCTCATATTTTAGGTGATACTGCATCTAAAAAATAAAAGAATAAATCAAATGGCCTTTTCTTCCCTCTTAGAAGGCTGTTGGATTTCCTGACTCACCAGCATGGGCACATCATGACAGGAACATGCCATGCTCATGTCTGCACAGTGGTCTCACTGTAGTGCTGCAGCCTGTCTGACTGGTTGTCTTTCAGCCTTCTGGGGATTGGTGTCTGATGCCTGACCAAGCGAGGGTATGTCCTACAGCTGTGCGAAGCTGTCCAGCGTCTAACTAAACTTTCTCCACATTGGGTGCAGTAGATGAAACACACACTCCTAAAGGAAGAGATACAGAGTTTTTCAACGTGCTGCTGAATGAGAACCAGAAGCTCGCAGTGAAAAGAATTCTGAGTGGTGACTGCCGCCCACTGCCATATATTCTTTTTGGACCTCCTGGAACTGGAAAGACCATGACCATAATTGAGGCAGTGTTGCAGGTGAGGCAGCAGTGGTGCTGTCTGCAGTGCTCTGTGCTGGCTCTGCTGTGCTCATGCACTGAGCCTTCAGGGAGCCTCAGCCTCCGCTGTAGTCAGAATGTCAGAGTGCTTGAGAAACCTGTTTTCCTCATTGGGGATGTTTATGTAAAAGTTAGGATCTTAAAAATTTGTTTCCAGGGCCAGGGATATAGCTCAGCGGCACAAGCACCTGCCTGCCAAGTGCAAGGTCCTGAGTTCGATCCCCGGTACCAAAAAAAAAGAAATTTGTTTCCTAGCTGTAGAAGGGAACTCTTCATCTTTAGAATAGTAAACCATTTGCTGGGCGTGGTGGCGCATACCTGTAATCCCAGCACTCGGGAAGCTGAGGCAGGAGGATCATTGCGAATTCGAGACTAGCCTAGGCTACAAAGTGAGTTCAAGGCTTCAAACAGACCAAAAAAAAAAAAAAAATAGAATAGTAAACCATTTGCATCGTGCAAGTTTTGCTGCAGAAGTTACCTGGACAGTGGTTAAAATCACCAGCCTACAGAAGTTGCTGGTATCTCCTTTGATATTTCAAGTTAAATTTACAGAAACATTGTATGTGTTGTATATTTCTGTATCATTCAGTATTCTAACTAGAAATCACCTTCAAATGCCTGCACCAGTACTGCACTGTGAGCTGGACAGGAGTACAGAGAGCCCTACCCTCTAACTGTTAGAATCATCACCTTGATGTCTCAGGGCCATGTCTCAGAGCCATGGCTCAGAGGTATTCAGTGTTAACCTCTGACCCCGTAGCCTTGAGCTCTGCAGATGAGCCTGTGCATGTTAGATGTTGCTTTGCAGATTGGTGGTTACCCTTGGTCTCTTTCGTGTCTTGAATAAAGGTACATCATGCTCTGCAGGACAGCCGCATTTTGGTCTGTGCCCCCTCCAACAGTGCTGCTGACCTTGTGTGCTTACGGCTGCATGAGAGCAAGGTACTAAGGCCTGCCTCCATGGTCCGGGTGAACGCCACCTGCAGGTTTGAGGAGGTGAGCCCCAGGCAAGGCTGAGCTCCATGGCTCTGTCCCCAGAGAGCGAGTGTGTGTGAGCAGGAGATGGAAGGGTGGTGGGCAGCAGACCATCACAGGAAGTCCTGAGGGAGAGGAACTGCTCTACTTTGTGCCAGAGCCCAGTTATAAGGTGGGGTCTTGTTCCGATGTCACTGTGTTATCACA
The DNA here is from genome assembly GCF_000276665.1 of Chinchilla lanigera. Taxonomy (NCBI): domain Eukaryota; kingdom Metazoa; phylum Chordata; class Mammalia; order Rodentia; family Chinchillidae; genus Chinchilla; species Chinchilla lanigera. The sequence goes on from NW_004955413.1 coordinate 33,193,058, forward strand.
CTCGCTCTGTGACTCTCAGTCCTATTGTAAACAACCTAAGCTTTGTGAAATTCTCATACTCCTTTTTATTTGATCCTCAAATGTATTGTTTGTTTTTAGTTCTGTTTTATTGATTATGAGAAACCCTTTAGGGAAATTACAGGTTCCTGGTTAGCAGTACTTTCCTGGAAGAAAGTATTGCTTAAAAAAGAGATTGAGACTAGAAAATGTATGGAAGCTGTTTCCTGGAAGGATCTGTAGGATCAGATTACATTTATGGCTGTGAAGTCCACAAAACATAGACTTAGTAATAAAAATAGAAACATTTTAATTTTAAAAAGCTATATTAAATCATTATTCCTGCCAGGTGTGGTGGCACATACTATAATCCCAGCACTTGGGAGACAGAGACAGGAGGATCTCCATGAGTTCAAGGCCAGCCTGGGCTACGTAGTGAGCCCTTATCTCAAAAAGACAAAACAAAAAAAATTAGTCCTCACTAAGAAGTGGCAGAAGGGCAAGATTATCTTCTAGAGTTCCTTTCAGCTTTGTTATTCGAGCCAGCTCAGTGAGATACTTAATTTGAAAAGCACACTCACTCCACCCTCTTTGCCCCAGACCATCACTGATGCCATCAAACCGTATTGCAGAGATGGGGAAGATATCTGGAGAGCCTCCCGCTTCCGAATAATAATCACAACGTGCAGCAGCGCAGGGCTTTTTTACCAGATAGGAGTGAGGTAAGCACTGGCGCCGTGGGGGTGGAGGGTCCCTAGGACAGAGAGGTCTGTGTTCTCTTCATGCTCACATGTGAGGGGAGCCTGAGAGGGAGATGGGGAGGTGGCGGTGGGTGAGAGTGGTGAGCAGGACAGGACTGGTGTTTCTGCTGAGATCACAGAGCCTCAGAGGCCGCAGCAGTGGGGCAGGCAGGGAGATGGTACGCACAGAGTTGCCGAAGGCCCAGAGCCCAGCACCTTCACCCAGAGGAGACCGCAGAACTAGAGCCTCAGGAGCAAGAGAGACAGCAGGGAGAGGGCAGGAAGGGGAGCTGTGGCCTCACCTCCTGGTCTGGCTTGGTGGGAGACCTATGCAAAGCCTCGGGGCAGGAGTGAGCAGTGCGCAGGGTTGTGGAAGGCTGCAGTTGAGGAAACAGCTGCAACCACATGTGCCCACTGGTGTGGAGGCTCCGCAGGGCAGACAGGGCAGCATGCAGGGTGCCCTCAGGAGCCCCTAGAGCCAGGTGCAAGGGCTTGATTTGAGAGGGTGCTGACAAGTGCATTCAGGTGTGCAGGAGGTGGAGGAAGGCAACAGGCAGTTACGAGAGCCAGGCTGAGGGACCTGCCCAGTGTGAGCCTCACCCACCCCCGGCAGGGTCACCTTGGCAGTGATCGTGTGGGTGACTGCCCACGCACACCTCACCTGCCTCACTGTAGACTCCACACGTGGCGTGCAGTCAGCCACACCCATCCATCATCTCATGGGTTACAAATCATTTCATGTCTGTTTAAGTTCCCTTCATATTTACAAAATACCATTTCATTGTGTGACCAGCATAAAAATGAGTGATAACACAGTTTATGTTTTAAAGTCTTGAAAATTTGTACATCTGGTACTTAAAACACATCATGTTTCAGACTAGCCACTACAAGGTGCCCCAGAGCCAACGCATGGCTGGTCACCACTGTGTTGGGCAGCACAAGTCTAAACAAGGGTGAAGGATTTTAGGTTTACTGCAACAAAGGCCTCAAGGTGGAGAAAGTTCCAGCAAGAGCAGCACCAGACTCCTCTGTCTAAGGTTGAGTCTCTGGGGTTCAGGGCAGGGGCAGCTTGTGGGCAAGCCAACATGGACGGGGTTGAAGGAACTAGTTGGCCAGGGTGGGCTGTAGCCCTATAGCAGCTTTTCAAGGGGTAAACTGAGGCTGAGAGAGCCTGGAGGGCCACCAGGGACTGGAGCTGTAGGAGCTTACAAGATACAGACACAGGGTGATACCATGTGGGAGAAGTGACTTCAGATGACTGCAGCTTTTACAGGATTGAAAGCAGTATGCTTATATTCTGGGACGATGCATAGTATTAACTGTATTCAACAGAAATTGAGACATGTAGTGGGAAAAAGGAATTGTGATTATTGCCTCACTTTGCAAAGGGAAGAGTATCATCTGTGGGGTCCTTAGTTTGGGATTCACAGGCTCAGGCAAACAAGGAGTAGGGGGAGCCCAGCACTGCCCTGTGCAGGGAATCTCCTCTGGCACTTGTCTGACCATGGGGCCTCATCTCAGCAGGACGCCAAGGCTCAGAAGTGAGGAAACATACCTAGCATCTGGGGCAGGGGGAGCAGACACCAAGCTCAGGCAGGCACAGGCCAAAGGTTTGTCCTGTTGCTAGAAGCATCTGGCTCAGATATCTTCCCTGTCACCAACCCTGACTTCCCAGCATGCTGGTGCTGCCTTGAGGCCCACTGTGAAGCAGGCTGGTGAGGGCTGGCTGTGTACCACCCTGACTCCTTGAGCCTGTCATCCTAGACGTTTAGGCGTACCCAGGCTGGCAGCTACTGCAGTGTGAGTTAAAAGGTGAACAGAAGGAGTAGCCACACTGTCATAGCCACCTGCCCAGTCACCTGTGTCTCCTGCTGCTGCCTGACCAACCCTTGTCGGTTGGTGCTGGCCACGTCCCACCATCCTGTGGGAAAAGGGAGCCCAGAAAAGTGACACAGCCTGCAGGACTCACAAGGCTTAGTAGTGGCTGAAGCTGGTCCTGAAAGCTGGGGGCTGGGCTTGGTGAGTGGGGGAGAGCAGCACACGGACCAGATATGCTGTGGAGGCCTCCAGCCTGCTGAGCTGCCAGTGGGCTGTCAGGCTTTGTCATGCCCACTCACCCTGCTTCCTCTGCATACACTGTGCTGAGCGTGGAGTGTCTCCAGTAGCTCTGCCACCACCCTCAGCCCTAGCCAGGTGACTCCATATTCCAGTGCTTGACCTCCCTGGTGGCCCTGCAGAGACCCCATTCCACAGAGCAAGGCCTTGCCAGTGTGTCAGCCATTGATTGCCAAATAGAGTGGTAAGAATTACTGTTCAGAACATCTCTGTCTCTAGAGTTGGACACTTCACACACGTGTTTGTGGATGAGGCTGGGCAGGCGAGTGAACCAGAATGCCTTATTCCTCTGGGGCTGATTTCAGATGTCAGCGGCCAGGTAAGGCCAGGGCTGTGTGCTGTGTGTGCCATTTCTGTCTTGATCCTGTTTTTCCATGGCAGTGAACACTGCCTCGTAAGGGTCAGGTGAAGGTACCGGGGCCCAAAGAGCCCAGGCCATGCCACTGCCACTCAGCACAGCCTCATTTCTTGAGGCAAGCAGGAAAAGGACCCCTTTCTGTGACTTACTCACTTGCAGAGAGAAACAGTGAGCTGTTCTAGGTATTGGGGATGTCGCAGCAAGGTCAGCAACTGCGATCCATCCTCTCAGAGCCCCACGTGCTAAGGGAGAGGACCAGGCTTCGTGTTCTTCCGGGATCTGTCCATCCTCAGGCTGCTCTAGGCTCTGCACTAGGCTCTGCACTTAGGCTCTGGCCCCTCCCACTGTGTATCACCCTGGAAGACCCCCTCCTGTTTTCTGGTGCCTCTACAGTGCTGTGGATTTCATCTGAAACTCCTAGCCCTAACCCTATCCCTTGGTCAAGCAGCGGTCGTCTGGCATCTGCCATGGGAACTTGTCAGGCTCTTCTTAGGGGCACGTCCCCCTTCTCCTGCCGGCTCACCAGGCTTCGTGAGGCAGAGCATGAGCAGGGGCAGAAGGGACAAGAACTGGTGTAGGCGGAGCATGTGGCCTTGGGGTGAGAGTGACAAGGGGCAGTCAACTTGAAGTGGTTACGTGTAGGGTTTCTCCCAGGACAGGGCCTCAGAGAGAAGGCTGGGAGTGGTTTCCTAACACCAGGCACAGGTGAAGCTTCCAGAACATAGGACCCCCACTTTGGCAGGTTGGTAGGAGAGAAAGCTGGGTATAGGATGTGGGAAGAGGAAAGGGCTACAGGGAGAGGCAGGTGGAGCTACTATGTGAGGGCTCAGGCCTTTCTAGTTTCCTCCATTCCACGGGGCTGCCCAAGCCATTGCCATTGCATTCTTGCTGGCCTCTTGGCCTCTTCCCTTCTCCCCATGGGCCCCACCTGCGCAGCACCCGTAGCCTGTGGGAGATGCCAGCTGTCAGCCCTGACCTCTTCCTTCTGGGGTGGGACTGTGTGCCTCCCACCGCCACCCTGTGCTGCAGATTGTTCTTGCTGGAGACCCAATGCAGCTTGGCCCAGTCATCAAGTCCAGGCTGGCCATGGCCTATGGGCTGAACGTGTCCATGCTGGAGAGGCTGATGTTGCGACCTGTGTACCTGAGAGACGAGCATGCGTTCGGTGCCTGTGGTGCATACAATCCTCTGTTGGTGAGTCTGAGTCTCAGGTGCATTTGACTCCACTAGAGTGGTGCTGCCCAGGGGAAGAGCTCCTGAGGACAGACCTGTGGGGTGCTGCCACACTGCAGATCAGCCCCCTCCTGTCCACAGGTCACATCCATGGGCAGAGGCTCTTGTCTGCCCAGGAGGAGGAGGAGTTTACCTCTCCACAGGAGCCCTGCTGCCCCTCATCCCTCCCACCGTGAAGGTGCAGAATCCTGTGTAGGAAAGCCAGGTGCAGACACCTCCAGGGCTATTCGGGGGGCTTGGCCCACTTCCCCACCTCCCAGATGGGGTTTAAAGTACTTCTCTCCTGCTCTTCTGTCCCAGGACCCAAGAGGTGTGCTACCTGAGGGTTCTTTTTGGGTTGGGAGCTCCAGGGAGTGTAATGGCACAGAGTCATTGGGATGCAGAACAATAGAAAATTAAATCTATGTGACAGCCAGGCATAGTGGCACATGCTTGTAGTCCCAGCACTCAGGAGGCTGAAGCAGGAGGATTGCTGTGAGTTTGAGGCCAACTTGGGCTATAAAGTGAGTTCAAGGCCAGCCTGAACTGCATAATGAAACCCTGTCTCAAAATCAATCAGTCAATCCATGTGACTTCACTAGGGTAGTAAAAGTAGAAGTGGTCTTTGTAGCTACCTAAAAAAAGAGAAAGTCTTCCACCGAGAGGCTGCAGGGAGCATTTCCTATGGGCCCTCCTGACACAGATACTCCTCAAAGCACAGGTTCTGGGCTCTCTGTCACCTCAGTCACATTCTAGGGATGGGGTGGGGCTGTGGAATCTACCTTTCAGCGCCCCCACCCGCTGGGCACTGAGCGCAGGAGCCTTGGATCTCAAGGCCATCACTGAACAGAAACTACTGTAATACAGAAATTGCGTTAGTCCCTAAACTGCTATATTACATTAAACTGCTGAGCTACAATACAAAAAAGAGGTTTGTGTGTCAAGTATTGATGAGGTGTGATAGTGGAAGGTTTTCAGGGAAGCACCCTGAGGTTGCCCCTGGCCATCAACCCTGCTGGAAATGTGAAGGGCGGCAGTGGAGTAGAGAGATGGGGACGGTGTCCGGGGGATGGCGTCCAAGGGAGGGACCGCCAGGCAGAAAGGTGCGTTCTGTCCATGCAGCTGCCCAGGGTGAGGCTGTGGCTGTGACATCTGTGACCTCTGCCCAGAAAGGCGTGTAAGAGCTCTGCTGCCATGAGAGACGACGTTGAGAGTGTCCCTGTGCCCTGGGGACTTGCCTGTGGTTTTGTTGGGGGAGGAGTGATGCTGCATCTGGGCCGCAGCATTAGAGGACTTGTGTGCTGTGGCCAACTGACTGCCCCCCACCCAGGGCCCAAAGAACTTTCTGGCCCCGACCGCAGGGCAGAAAAGCTCTGTCCTATGGCTGCACCTTTCTCCCCGCAGTGACTAGAGCCAGGGAGCTACGTGTCCTCCCTCCATTCCTTTACCTGTGCCTCTGGGCTAGTGTTAGCATTGATACGAGGTCAGGCTTAGAGTTGTTGCCCTGAGTTGAAGTCCTAGGGCCGATGGATGCCAAGAGCAAAGGCAGATGCCTGCACCATGCGAATTTCCCAGGCCAACTGGAGACAGAAGCAAAGTGTTCCTTACGCTGGTGCTGTCCTCACGACCAGCAGCGTTGCCAGGGAGGTTCTGACTTCCTGCCACCCAGCTGAGACATAGCTGCCCAGGCTTCACGAGGTCACGAGATAGTGGGTCAGCATGAAGCTGGAGTATACAAGGGGGTGTCCAGAGCTTTCTGTGCCCCTAAGAGATGCTCGGCTGGTCAAGACCCAGGAAAGGAACAGAAAGCATGCCCGTCCCTTACCTCTCCTCACAGTGTCCACCTTCTCTCACATGCACAGTTGGGTGGACAGTCATCAGAAGGGCCTGACCTGGCAGCAGGCTTCAGGCTAGGGGAGGGGCAGGCAGGAGCAGCAGTAGACATGGAGGCACTCAGGTTGGCTGTGTAGAACCTCCTTCCCTTGACAGGAAGTGTGTGGAGCTGATTCCTTGTGTCCTGCATCTGTCCTTTCCCTGCAGGTTACAAAGCTGGTGAAGAATTACAGGTCCCACTCTGCCCTGCTGGCACTGCCCTCTCGCCTGTTCTATCACAAGGAGCTCGAAGTCTGTGCAGACCCCAAAGTGGTGACTTTACTGCTAGGCTGGGAGAAGCTTCCCAAGAAAGGTTTCCCTCTCGTCTTCCACGGGGTGAGGGTAAGTCATGCCTTGAACAACCAGATGCTTTCTGTGTCAGGTGACAAGAAGAAGGAGCAGGCCACTCGTTTCTGATGATGTCTGTCACAGCACCCACCTTGCCCTTCCTTGGTGTTGCTCTGTGTCCACGGTGTGTGTCTGACCATCCCTTGGGCCTGGAGTGGGGAAGACAAGTGTTTGTCTCTAAAGATGGGAGTTCTTCCCAAGTTAACCCAGATATTTAATGTAATGTAAATAAAGATTTCTACTGAAAGATTTTTTCATGAGAAACTGATAATGGCATTGTGAATGTTTTATTAGAAAATGAGTTAACATGTTAGAAAACACCCTAAAATTTAGAGCAAATAAAGCATACCATATAGAAATACATGTGGTTGATAAAAAAAATACAGATTGGTGGAACAGAATCCAAACTGTCTGTCTTTATGCCTCAGCCTCCCAGAGTGCTGGATTACAGGTGTGCCCTACCACACCCACCTTCCCATTATCCTTTAAGAAAATTTTCTCAAAATGAGAATAATCCTCCGTTTCCTAATAGGAACAATCCAGGAGAGTGAGAGTTTCGTTAGACATGGGCAAGGGGTTGGCCTGGGGAGGGTACCTTGCTGTAGGCTCTCAGGGGCTCCCTGGGCTTTGGCCCTATTGCCGTTTCCCTCTGCCTACAGAGCTGTGAGCCGTTCCGTGTTGAGGCCCTGCGTGCCCTCCCTCCAACCCAGCCTGCTCCTTGCCAGGTAATTCCTGTTCATCCTCAGTCACGTCACATAAAGGAAGTCCTACCGTGTAGGCAAGGTGGTGCATACTTGTAATCCAGCAACTCAGGAGGCTTAGGCAGGAGGATTGAAAGTTTGAGCAGTCTGGGCAGACCCTAAAGGAAAAAAAAGAACTCTTCCCTTGCCTTCCACCTCGTCAGCAGTCCCCAAACAATAGATTTGTGCAACTGGTCCTCTTTTATAGCATTGATACAGAAGTAATTCATATTTATTTAATGATTATTACCCTGCTAGATTTTAAGTTCTTCCTGAGAGCAGGGATTTTTCTGTCATATTCATTATTTATTCCCAAGTCCTGTTTCAGCTCCTGATCAGGGCCCTTGGTAAGTAAAGTTCTCTCCTCCTTAATTCAGGGCAGTGAGGCTCGTGAAGGACGCAGCCCATCGTGGTTCAACCCCTCTGAGGCTGTCCAAGTGATGCGCTACTGCTGCCTCCTGGCCCACAGCATGTCCAACCAGGTGTCTTCCAGGGACATAGGTGTCATCACGCCCTATCGCAAGCAGGTAGGCCCGCCGGGGTTTCTCCTCATTCTGCACTAATGCTACAGCCTTGCCTCCTTGGTCTGTGTCATCTGTGGAAGGCAGAAACCAGCTCACTTTGCACAGCAGTAGGTTTTCAAAGAGCCAGGATCAAATTTGAGGGATGCCCTGTTGGAGCAGCTGCCTGCTTGCCTTCCAAAGCCAGAGCACAGCATGCCTTGCACGTTTCTAAGTGGTTACCTTGTGCACATTTCTGTAAGGACTTGTGGGGTAGCCTTGATGTTCAGCTCCTTAGGAAGAAGCTGCCAGTCTCAGCTTTCAGTGAGTTTTCTTTTTTGTTTGTTTGGTTTTTTTGTCTTTTTAAACAGAGTCTCACTGTGCAGTTCAGGCTGGCCTTGAGCTCACTTTGTAGCCCAGGCTGGTCTTGAACTCGCAACGATCCTCCTGCCTCAGCCTCCTGAGTGCTGGGATTACAGGTGTGCGCCACCACACCCGGCTTCCAATGAGTTTTCTTTTTCTTTTTTTTTTTTTTTTGGTCTTTTTGAGACAGGGTCTCGCTATGCAGTTCAGGCTGACCTTAAACTCTTTCAGTGAGTTTTCGAAGGGGCACTTCTGGCATTCTTGGGCAGGGAGGCTTTCTTTCTTCTTCTTCTTTTTCTTTATGGTACTCAGGGTTGAGCTCAGATTCTTCACCCTGAGGTACATCCCCAGCCCTTTTTTAAAAGTTCTTTGAGACAGGGTCTCACTAACAGGCCAGATTGCCCAGGCTGGGCTCAAACTTAGAATTTTCCAGCCTCAGCCTCCCAGAGTGTTGGGATTGCAGGCGTGCCCACCATGCCCAGCTACTGTTGGCACTCCTGAAGCGGACAGCTCTCGTTCCGTGTGCCTCTCCCTCGTCCAGGGAGGGGAGGGCCCTGTGTTGTGGTCCCCGGATAGTAGCCCTGTGCACTCGCCCTGCGGGGGTGTCCTTAGCCTGCACGAGTGCTGCTCTGGGGCGCTTAGCTCTGAGCAGACGGCAGAGTGCGGGCTTCCCGGCAAGCAGGGCGCTATCTCCATTTCTCCTAGGCTGGGCCTGCGTAGGTGACGCTTAGCTCTGCCAGGAGCCCGCAGCTTGTCTGTGTCGGGGTGCCTCCTGCCAGTCAGGCTGGGCTGTGCGCCCTCTAGCACAGCTGCCCAGCTGCCCTTGCTCCGGTCCTGTGCCCCTCTGGCTGCTCCATGTTCAAACACAGACATTTTCATGCCCCTGATCACTGTTGAATTTTTCATATTTTACTCTTCCTGACTAAGACACCAACCTATCTTGTTACTTTCCTCTCTTTTGACATGATAAATATAAGAAATCTTGTCAGCTGGAAATGGGTGATGACATTAGGCCTTGGCCTGTGGGCGTAAGGAAAGTTCCACACATGTCCCCTCAAATGGAGCAGAGCGCCTCCTTCTGCCTGTCTGGACGCCTTCCCCCTCCTGGAGGGCCAGTCCAGCCTGGCTGCATGTTTGGAAGTGAGCTCAAGAGGGGGCTGCGCTCTGTGGAGGCAAGTCACTGCCCTCTCCGGCCCGCACCACTCACCCCCGACCCCTGCGGTCCTCTGTGAGGTCAGCTTAGGGTCCCTTGGTGTAGTCTCACTTGAAATTTGCTGAGCATCTTAGATCTATAGATCACTGTTATTCGTCAGACTTAGCTAGTGTGGAAGCCAGTGTTTCTTCGTATTTTTTCTGCCCACTGTCTCCTCTCCTCTGAGGCCCTTCTCTCCAGGTTGGTCCTTCGATGTCACCCCACACACCTCTACATTCTCCCTGTCTTTATCACCTCTTTTCTTCAGTCTGAATGATTCCTGTTGGTCTGTTTCAAGTTCACTCTTTTTTCTTTCTTTCCTTTTTTTTTTGTGTGTGTCTTTTTGAGACAGGGTCTCGTTACGCAGTTCAGACTGGCCTTGAGCTCACTTTGTAGCCCAGGCTAGTCTCAAACTCACAACGGTACTCCTGCCTCAGCCTCCTGAGTGCTGGGATTACAGGCATGTGCCACCATTCCCAGTTTTTTTTCTTTCTTTACTTTTTGGTTTTTGAGACAGGGTCTCACTATGTAGCTGAAGCTGGCCTTGAACTCACTATGTAGTCCAGGCTGACCTCAAACTTGCGGCAGTCCTCCTGCCTCAGCCTCCTGAGTGCTGGTATCACAGGAGTGCACCACCGTGCCCAGCTCTTTTCCTTCTGCCATCTGGAATCTGCTGTTGACCCCTTCCAGGAATCATAACCTCAGTTATCAGACTTCAACAGAATTCCCACTGGTTCTTCACATTACTCTCCAGCCTTGCCAGGAACCACTGTTCTGTTTATTCTTGCCCAAGTCTTTCCGTAGGCTTCCTTTAGTTCTGTGAATATACTTGTGATAGTAGCCTCAAAGTCTGCATGAAATTTAACACCTGGAAACACTCTTCAGTATGATGCCTTTCTCCTCCTTTTCCTCTTCCTCACTCTTCTTCTCCCCCGTATTGGAGGTTTACTCCAATAAGGAACTTGAACATGTCAGGCAAATGCTCTCCCACTGAGCTACATCTCTGGCCTTCTGTATTTTTATTTTGAGAAGAGGTCTTAACCAAGTTGCCCAGACTGGGCTCAGACTGAATGCTCCTGCCCCTAAATAGCTGGATTACAGGCATGCACTATTGTAGCCACCATTGATGTCTGTCTTCTTGAATGTGGGTCACACTTTTGATTTCTTTGCATATCTTATATTTTTGTTGAAAACTAAGAACTTTAGAAATATAGTAACTAGCTAGGTGTGGTGGCATATGCATGTAATCCCAGCACTTGGATGGCTGAGGCAGGAGGATCCTTGTGAGTTTGAGACCAGCCTGGGCTACAAAGTGAGCTCAAGGCCAGCCTGAACTGCATAGCAAGACCCTATCTCAAAACAATTTTTTAAAAAAAGAGATATAGTAACTTTTTTAAACTTTTTATTGGTATATGATTGAAGTATGTAATATTAATATTTGCTTTGGAAAATTGGTACATACATATTATGATCATTTTTTTATCATTGCTGCCATTCCACTCTTACCTGATCCCCTTCTTCATCTCCAGAAAACTGCCTTCCTGTTCCTGCCATCTCACCTTTATTTCATTCTTTACTTGTACTTTTGAGTTTCCCATATAAAAGAAACTGTGCCGTGTTTAACTTTCTGTGACTTATTTCCCACACAGCACGTTTGGATTCTGATTTCCCCCTGATGATGAGCACTGGGTGTATTCTTGCTTGCTGCTTTGTTTCATCACTGCCTGAGTCCAGGCCATATCATCCATCTCTCTGTGGTGCATGGCAGCTGTTGTCCCTGTCAAGTTCTCTTTTTAACTGGTTTTAAGCTTGGCTCACAGAGTGTGTATCTGCCCATCTTTGTAGTTGAAAAGCAGAGGGTGGCGTGTACTCACTGCCTTGTCCGATAGGGCTGTTGTCTGCTGGCTCGGGGCGGGGGGTGTCCTTGGGTGCCACTAGCCACAGAGAGCTCTTTTGAGGTTCCTGGGTTACTGTTTCCCACCAGGCTCCTTCAGTCTTCCCAGGCATGGTGCAGCCTCAGCCAGAAACCTGCTGGTCACCAACCCCCGCCTCACGTCCAGAGTGCTGCAAGGTCTTCGTCAGTTTTTCCAGGGATTGATTGCTCTGGAGGCAGGAGTTTGCCTGACTCCTTGCTTAGCTGTTGCTATTTTGCCTGTATTTTGTTTTGACCTGGAGCCCTTCAGGTGCACTAGCAGACTCCCAGAGGAAGCCAGCTCCTGTGACACAACTGGCCCAGAAGCCTTGCTACTCAGCTGGTGTGTACGTCAGTAACCACCCTAGGCTGAGCTGAGGCCTCAAGCCCTGAAGGCCTCCTCCAGGCTTCCACACTGACCTTGGTCACTGCATGACCAAGGCTTAGTTGTCTGTTTGAGTGTCCCTCCATGCAAGAGTGCTTTTTCTCGGGGATTGGCCAGGACTCTGTTGCACATTCTTTCCATCCCCACAGTCGACAGAATCCAGCACATACGGACCTTGAAGCTCCCGAACCAAGTGAGTCACTTCCCTGGTGACGCAGCCAAGCAGAGTTAACAGTGGTGGTGGGATCTGCTGCCAGCAGGCAACCTGTTGGCTGAGACCTGCCTCAGAAGCAGCTTCTCCTGCCTCTGCTCCCCGTCTCCAGGATGGCCCCTCCCTCCTCAGTCTCCACCACTCAGCTCTGGCCCCATCTGACATGTGCACCTGGCTGCTTGGGAGGTGCTTTGGCTCTCTGGTCTGTGACACTCAGGAAGGCATGCAGGACACTGTGGCAGATGCAGAGCTGGGGTCCTATTGGTCCCATCTCCCACGGTCTGCTGTCATGCTGGGATCTGTTGCCTTTGCAGCTAGGACACCTAGACAACTCTGCTGCGGTTTGCAGGCCTGTGCATGGGTACAGGAATCGCCACCACCCCACACCCACTGTAGGTGGCCTGGTGCAGCAGGTGCAGGGCCACTTGTGCTCTCCGCCACCTCTGTGGTGACCATCTTCATCTTGCATCTCTCATCACTCGAAGCCTTCCTCAGGCCACGTGTGAGTTATGCAGGGGATGATGGAGGCAGTGCTCAGTTAGCATTGCTGGGTGACATGGATATTCACAGGCTGAATCTCTGCGGCTGGGAGTTTCCACTGCCCGGCAGGGGATGGATTTGAGACCCACCTTGAGAGCTCCATGGCCTGAGCCTTGCACTGCTAGTGGCTGTTCTTTCCCTGTTTCCTTACGTTGCTGGCTCAGACCCAGTGACCCCTGCAGTTGCTCTCCAGTGTTTTCCAGTTTGTGGTCTTACAGCATCCCTTGTGGTTTTCAGACCTGTAGTGGTTTTTTAGGGATACCGCTTGTTACTAATTTTTAAATTTTTAATGTAACCAGACATACACAGATGCTCCTCAGCTTTCCTGGGCTTAAATCTGGAAAACCTGCTGTACGCAAATAATGCATTCAGTACTCTTAACCTCCTGAACGTCATGGCTTAGCCACATGGTGCAGCTGTCATCTGTATGCACTGGGGTTGGTTCCAGAACTCGCATGAATAGCCAAGTCTGCAGATGCTCGAGTCCCTTACCAAATACAAGCTGGACACATCCTCCCTGCACTGCACATCATCCGCAGAGTACTTACAACACTTAGTACAGTGCAGATGCAGTATAGAAAGCTGTTACACATACTGTTTAGGGAAGAAGACAAGAAAAATGTACATGTTCAGTACAGGGGCAGCAACTGTGGGCCTGTGAACACTTTTGATCCTTGGGTGGTTGAATTTGTGGATATGGAACTCAGGGATGTGGAGGGCCAGCTGTGACCAACTGTGAGCAGAAGCTTGTTCTCCCTAACACTGTAAGGGTATTATGGTGGCTCTCACCAGCCAAAAAAAGATCAGAGTTGGAAGTGTAGTAACTAGTGAATGTGTATCACTTTTACACTGTTGTAAAGTCAGAAATTTCTAAGTTAACCCATCATAAGACAGGGGCTACCTGTAAATAATTTCCATTATGGTTTGTGGGATTTTTATTGAGAAATCCTTTTCTAACTTAAGATCACCAAGCATTTTTCCAAATTTCTGGAAGTCTTAAATATACATATATTTTAGAGTAAATGGAATTTACTTTTGAGTATGCATGGGTTTTTTATTTGTTTTTTTGCAGTACTGTGGATTGAACCCAGGGCCTTTGCACTGAGCTATATCCCAGCCCTTTTTTTTTTTTTTTTTTTTTTTGAGACAGGGTCTTGCTAAATTGTCTAAGTAGAACTCAAAACCCAGAATCCTTCTGCCCTGCCTCTGCCTCCCAAAGTGCTGGATTACAGGTGTGCACCATAGTACCCAGATTTTTCTTTCTTTTTTAGTTTCTTTGAGACAAAGTCTGTTACGTTGCCCAAGCTAGCCTGAAATTCCTGGGCTCAAGCAACCCTCCTGTCTCACCCTCCCAAGTAGCTGGGACTACAGGCATGCCCACCACACCTTGCTTACACTTAGGATCTGAAGTCCACTGGGCACTGGAGTATGAGATGAGGCAGGGGTCAGTGTCACTTCCTCCCTTGTGTTTCATCCATGTTGGTGGGCTGCCTGTCTTGTCTCAAGTAACCACACTTTAAGCCCCAATGATGCAGATTGAAAAGCAATCCTGCACATTGGTTAGAATTTAATTTATACTGTGATAAGTAAACAAATTAGGTTTATATGTTATTTTTAATGTTTTAACCTTTTCTAACTTAACCTGTTTTAAAGGTCGAAAAAATAAAAATTCTTCTGCGAAATGTCGATTTGGTGGACATAAAGGTTGGATCAGTCGAGGAGTTTCAAGGGCAAGAATATTTGGTGATCATCATTTCAACTGTAGGTACCCTGTTTAGGGTGGGCGACCTTGTGTCTGAAGTCGAGTAATACTCTGTGGTATTGGGTGTGCCCAAGTGTAAAATGGCAGGGCCTGATGCATAGCACAGACGATGTTGCAGGGTGGAGACTCCCAGGCCCAGGTGCTACCAAGAGTAGTGACCGCGGGAAGCTGTTTCACACAGACCTCAGAGATCAGGAGAAACAAGTGGAGAAAACACCCAGGAGGAGATGATGACTGTGTGGAGAGGGACAGTGCTGACGAGGAGCGTAGCCAAGGAGCAGAGAACCACACACGTGTCGGAAAGGAGTTGCCTGGCCCCCCGGCTTTTGCACCACCATCCAGTGACTCTGCAAATGCCCTTCTTTTAAATTCTCAAACAGTACATGTTAAAAAAAAAAATGTTAATTGCAGATAAATTAGAAAATTCAGATACGATAAAGAAAATATCCTCCGAACCCCTGCCTTCCAGAGAGAACCTGTTAGCATTTGAGGGTCTCCTTGTCCATGGACAGAATGGTAATAAGATCTACCCTCCCCGTTTTTTAACCAGAAATGGGGTCCCACTGTGATTTAACCTTTCTAAATGTTTTCAAGTATTAAGTTTTTTCATGCCAAACAAAAAACCTTAAGATACTATTTTTATTTATCTTTGTGTTTTTCAGGTACGTTCAAGTGAAGATAGATTTGAAGATGACCGATATTTTTTGGGTTTCTTGTCCAACTCAAAGAGATTCAACGTGGCAATCACCAGACCCAAAGCCCTGCTGATTGTGCTGGGGAACCCTCACGTGCTTGTCAGGGTGAGTCTGCAGCATGCCAGGTTGCCGTGCTTCTGAGGGAAATGGCCACTGAGCCGGGCAGTGTGCACGTTTTACCAGGAGACAAGGGGCTTCACACGCTTGATGCTGGACTCTCTTGTATTCCAACAGGACCCCTGCTTTGGTGCTTTGCTGGAATACAGTGTTACAAATGGTGTTTACACGGGGTGCGATCTGCCTCCTGAACTAGAGGCTCTGCAAAAGTGAGTGGCTGGCTGTGGGGCCTCCACGACCCAGAACCTGCATACCTATACATGTGTAGCCTCAGGGCCTGGCCACACTGCTGCCTTGGCTCTTGTTGGCCCCCAGATGCAGTGGTCACTCTCTCCTGGACATTTGGGGTTGGTGTCGCCTTCCCAAGGCCCCCTAAAGGGAGAAACACAGTGCACCCTGAAACACCCCACAGGGAAGAGTACAGCTTGCAGCCTGCTGTGGGAGCCAAACACTGCATGCCTCTTCTCCTCCATAGCTGTGAGTAGACCATGTACCCTCCAGGATCCATAGGACAGAAGAGTTGGGCTCACCTGACACACAGCAGCTGACGTGCAAGGAACCCCTGGGGCTGGCCTAGCTGTGTTCCTGTTTGTTCCGTGGCCCCTACAGCCACCTTGTCTCACAGCTGTGAGCATTGGTGCGGGCAGGGAACACCGAGCTGGCTGAGCTGTTCCTGCCCCTGCCACTAACTTTGGTTCACACCAGTTTCTTCCTGCCACTGGGTACCCATTGCTGCTGCCCACCCCTTAAATAAACAGTCAAGTGACCCACTTGTTTTTCATCTAAGAATGTATCCATATCAGTGATCAGGGTCGCATGCAGCCTCCACCCACCATCCAGGGAGAGGACACTGCCCTCCCATCTGCGGTCTGGACTGGCCCCACCACCCTTTGCTCCATCCTAAGCCAGACTGTGTTGTGCAGCACAGCTGGCTATACAAGGGCGGGTAGGCCCACCCTGGCCTCAGTGATCCTGGAAGGCTGTACCTAGGCAGGCTTGTGCTGGAGTCCTTGCCTTTCCCCTTTAGCCAAGAGCTAGCCTGCTCTGCACACAGACACCAAGTTCTAAGGCCTTTATGGGTTGGCTGGATTCATGGGGGAGCCATGCTGGGCTGCAGAGTACAGAAGTGAAATGTTATAAGCCCCCAGCTCTACATGGTCACCTCCACCTTCCTGTGGTGGGAGTTGGGCTAAAATTGCAGCCCTTACTCCTTTACATTAGGAAGGAGCAGGGCGGGGTGCCTTGGCCTGTGGGAGCAAATGGGGAGACACTGCCTGATGAAGGTCCCCTCCCACCCTGCCCATTACCATAGTCCCTCACCCCAACCCCAGGGCTGAGGGAGCCCCACACCCAGGTTCCAGGTGCACAGGCAGGTTCCTGCAGGGGCTGGTGCACTGCCGTGGGAGGACCCTTGTCCTGCAAGCCTGCACCCCTCCCATTGAGTCCAGTAACTGGACACACAAGGCTGGATCCTGGTTCTCCATCACTGGTAACGGAACCTGCCTCTGTCCTTCCAGCAGTAAGTGAGCCTGTGCACCTCACACCTGCCTCACACACCCACCCCCTCCCACCACGGGAGGCACCCAAAAACGTCCAGACAGCCCAGCGCTTTTCCCCGCAGCAGCTCTGACCCTGTTACCTGCATATCCTAGGGAAAGAGGCAAGGCAGGGTTGGCCCACACCATCGGGAGGCGGAGGGGTGAGAGCAGTGGGCTTCTGCAGGCAGAACTGGGCTGCACCAGTTTAGAGTACGTGGACATCCCAGCCAGGGACGCCCCAGGGCTGGTGAGATGTGGACTTGGTGCCTGTGTGTGTCGAGAGCAGGAGAGAGGGCAACAGAGATGGGGGATGAGACCGTGGGAAACACAGTAGACAGAAGCCCAGACCAGCGTGGCCACCTGGGAAACCAGGGGCAGCCTTCCTGCAGGCAGGCGTGGCCGGCACGGAAGTGCTGCACGTTTGTGTTTGGAGATCCCCTAGAAGAAGCTTGAAAACTCTCTCCTCACTTACCTTTAAGTTACCTAAAATTTTTCTTTCATCG
Source organism: Chinchilla lanigera (assembly GCF_000276665.1). Lineage (NCBI taxonomy): Eukaryota > Metazoa > Chordata > Mammalia > Rodentia > Chinchillidae > Chinchilla > Chinchilla lanigera. The sequence continues at coordinate 33,210,158 of NW_004955413.1, forward strand.
TTGTTTTAAGCAATTTGTGATGTCATTCCTAGCATACTGTATTGCCATTTTAAGAAAAAAAGTTACACAGCAGCTTGTCACGGTCTCTAGAGGAATGAAAATGCCGTAAGATTGGATGCTACTGTCATCCTCTGAAGGACACCAACAATCTGCCCTCCACACCTAGGGACCACAAGTCCTCCTCCTCCTGGAGCTCATGTTTCTGTGTCATTTCCCCATGGATTGTATCCTAGTGCAGAATATGGTGGAAGTTGTAGGCATTGCACATTCCCATACCCCATAGCCACAGGTGTGTAAGACAGGTGACGAGCTCTGGCCAAGAGAAGTATACGACAGAGGGGGCAGGCCTGATGCAGGAACCTTAAGGGTGGACAGCTGCTCACCACTTGCACCCTGCTGTGTGGTGGGTGGTGGTTCCAGAGTGCCCAGGGAGGCCAGGACCAGCCAGAGGGCAGAATAGCCTCGTGCTATTCAGGCCATTATAAAGTGGGATGTGTGTTATGTGGCATGACCCGGCCTATCCTGACCAACACAGCTCATCTCTTCTTCTAAGAATATGCCCATGAGCTGAGAACACGGTTTAATTTAATTTGTGGAAACATGAGGCTGAACATAACAAGAATTTTGTCTGGATTGGTATTCTTAGTTTCTGTAAGGACCCAATCAAATCCCAGTGGTCTGTCAGATTGAGGCAGGAGGATCACAAGTGCGGGGAATATAGCGCAGTGCAACAGCCCTGCGTTCAGTCTCAGTACTGGGTGGGGGGCAATCAAAATGACCCCCAAATGTTGCCAGTTTTCCTCAATGGGAGTGAAACTGAATTAGAAATGCATCACTTAAGGGTCTGTGTGGGACATCTTGGCAAACAGTCCATGTCTCCATGGGAGCGTATTCGTCAGGGCTGGAGTGACACAGGCTTGTCTTTACAGTTTTTCTGGGTTTCTGCCTTCATGGACAGGGAAGCTGAGAAGAGCTCTTTACCTCCGTAAGAGCTGGGGCGGGAGTTCTGCTGTGGTGGTATACTCGGACCAGTCAGGGTCGTTTTGGTCAAAACCACATCAATGCCTCCACAAGAGAAAGGGTGCGCTGCTTCCGCATCACCTGCCTTCCTAGGACAGGATTTGAGAGGAGTGCCCTCTCATCCAGGCTGCCCCACTCTACACTCCTGCATGCATGCCAGGAGGGGAGCAGAGAGGCTTACGCCTCCACAGTCCAACCAGGGTGTCGTGGAGGACCAACCTGTGGTCCTCACCCACCTCCTCTCTGCTGCCTCTCTGGAAATGAGGACAGCATTGAGGTCCTGGTGCGATGGGATGATGAGGGCCTGGGGCCATGGGTCAGCTTGGCCAGGTGCTGCTTTTCGTAAGCTCCTGCTGCTTCCTTTGGTGAGACAGTAACTACCCAAGGTCTATGGGGTGCTCGTTCATTGAGATGTGCTAAGCTCTGTGGTGTTCCAGATGCTGCTCCAGGAAGAGGCACTGTACAGAACAAGAGCAGCAACTCCACAACCTGGCATCTCTGGAGATTAGTGTCCGTTGGTGCCAGAATAACCAACTGAAATGCATAACAGAAAACAGGGTGCCATTTGCAGACAACTGTGGTGCATCTAGGAAGTAATCCAACAAACTAGTGCAATAAAACCTTCATGGGGAGATCCTTAAAATTCTAAGATACAAAGATGTAATAAGTGATGTACTATGTCCATGGATGGTATCAGTACAGGTTTCAGTTTTCCTCAAATTGTACATTCAAGGCAATGTCAATGTTCCAGCTAGATTTATTCTTCAGAAACCTAACCAAGTCATTCTAAAATGCATACAGAAAACACAGGTTATGAACACCTGACATGAGTCTTCATGAATACTTTGCAGACACACTGGTGAGGTGTGCAGCCACGCAGCTCAGGAACACCCCCATTTAGGACAGGCTTGCCTGAGTAAGGGAGCTGGAGCAGTAACTCCTAGGCCCCAGAAAATCCACTCACTATGAAGGAAAGCTGGAACTGGCTTGCTACCTACAGACATTCTTCCAGCTAAGTTTATTTGCCATGGGATTTGGGGAGGTTGTGGTCTTCCGATTATCACATGAAGTCTCCAAATTACTACTTGAACCCACCTCCAAAGAGGAACTGTCCGATCCTGTGGGGATACTGAAATGGCTCTATGACATCAGAAAGCCCCAAGCTACAAATTTTTCCAGAAGATGGCTTCAGAAGACGGGCAGTGTAGCTAACACAGGACGGCGGTTTGCCGGTGTGATAACCGGCCCGGCCGTTGCTTCCGGGCAGCATCAGGGCCACCCACAAGCTGCGGTGGTCTTCAGAGGGCTTCAAGGTGACAGTGCTGGGACGTGAGGTGACAGCTCATCTGACGAGGCAGGGAGCTGGATGCAGCTGGCTGGGAGTTGGAAAATAATGTGCGGGTGCAGGAGCGCACAGCAGTGAAGTCCCGAGAAAGCCCAGAGGGACGCAGGCCGGAGCCCTGGCGCGGGCGGGTTTTACCACATACCTCCTGAATGAATTACTGCTGGAAATTAAAACCCCAAGCACGCGTCTTTAAAAAGACAAAAAACAGGGAAGGGGCACAGGGTCCTGCGGGCGGCCAGGGCGAGGAAGGAACGCTCCCACGCTGTGGCCGGAGGCCAGACCCGGACGCGGGTGGGCGCCTCTGAGCCTGGCAGACCCGAGGACGCTGGCGAGAGCGGAGCGGTGGGAAGGAGGTGCGGGCTGGGAGCAAGTGGCCCGCTCGGGGTGACGTCGCGCCGGGGCTGCGTGCGAGGCGGCCGCGAGGCGCGCCGATGGCCGCAGTGGAGCAG
>NW_004955413.1:33213961-33225682 GCF_000276665.1 Chinchilla lanigera
GGTTGCTTCCCGCGTCCCCAGCCTCGAGCCGGGGGATGTGAGCGGCCGCGCCAGGCTGTCCCGTGCGGCGGCAGGGTCCGGGAGGCCGGAGGAGTGGCCGGCGGGGACCGGGAGGGGTGTTCCGGATGTGCAGCGCGGCTGCGGGGTGGCGCAGCGCAGGCTGAGGCAGGGTCTGGACGGGCCGGGGTGTGCAGCAGGTCCCGCGGGTGGCGGCCGGGGCCGCGGCGGAGGCTGGCGGGCTGGCGGGAGCGGCGTCAGGCAGGGGTGGCCGCGGCAGGCCTGCCCGGGCTGAGCGGGCTGTGCGGGAGGGAGAGGCCCTAGGCCGGGGCGGAATGGACGGGGTCAGACAGCCAGGCGCTGGGCCAGCAGCGGGGCCTGGTCCTATGGGAACGGGGGGCGTGGGAGGGGCTCCTAACCAGAAGGGACCTGGACGGGCAGCCCTGAGCCAGTCTGTTGGGGAGGGCATCCCTGATGCCCAAGCGTGGGGTGGGCGGGGGGGGCCGCAGCTAGGGGGAGGAAGGGCACCCCGCAGGAGCGGGGGACTGGGCTGAGAAGACCGGGGCTTGGGTACCTGTGGGCTGTGCCTAGCGTCCAGAGGCGCCAGTTGTGGCAGGAACGGCACCGTGGAGCTCCTGCACGCCGCTAAAGCTGCGTGTGCTGTTCTGTCCTCCGCAGCCGCTGGCAGGCTTTGCCTTGGCGACTGGTTCTTCATGAACCTGTAGAGGTGCCTCACCCTTTAGGAGACCCGTGACCTGGAGATGCCGGGTCCGAGGCTGTTCTAGGCTGCCTGCTCCCACCCGAAGGGCCCGGGCTGTGCTGGTCTCTTGTCTTGGACACTGGTGTCCAGAGGCTCTGAGGCGGAATTCGAGAGTCTTACAGGTGGGTTAGGAGGCTCAGCACACTCGGCCCAACAGCGTGTGCACATGTTCACAGTGGGCCCGAGGTCACACCTAGGTGTGCACGGGCACAGGGCACCTTGGAGCCCACCCTGTGTGCACAGGCGCATGGGGCTTGGGTCACACATAGGTAGGCACAGTGGACCTCCGTGTGCTCAGGTGTGCACGCACTCACCATGGGGCCCCGAAGCACACCGGTGTGCACAGCAGTGGGCCTTGGGTCACACTGTGGTAACCACTGCCAGCTGGGTGGCTTGAGACAACTTACACTTATCTCATGGTTTTGAAGGCCTGAAGCCAAACATCCAGGTGCAGGCAGGCTGGGTCCCTGGGAAGCGCTTGGGGAGAAGTCTTCCTGCCTCTTTAGTGTCTGTGGCTGCCAGGAGTCCACGTGTACTGTGGCTGTAGCTGCCACCCCCTCGCTCTGTACCTGCCTCAAGCAGGCACCCTCCCTGTGTGTCCATGTGAGCCTGAGTTGCTGCTATTTGGGGACACCATCATGTCAGGCCCCACCCTGCTCCCCTGTGACCTTGTCCCAACTCCAGGATCTTTGCAGCACTGTTTCCAAAAAGCCAGCTCACAAACCAGGCAATGATGATGCACAGCTGGAATGCCAGGACCTGGGAGGCTGAGGCAGGAAGATTGCTGCAAATTCGAGGCCAACTTGGGTTGCATAGTGAGTTCAAACTCACCCTGAACTATATAGGGAGACCCGTCTCCAAAAGAAGCCAGCTCACAGACACAGGGCTAGGACTTTGGAAAGTACTCTTGAGGGGCACAGCACCACCAAGAGAGAGACATAATAGGACAGGTTCGGATGTGGGTACGCGTGAACTCAGCTACTCATGCTGACCCTGTGTGCACACCGTATGCTGGCACCATGGGGCCCACCTCACCACCGTGCCTGCACCCAGGCCCTTCCGTCCGTGCCATGTCCAGCCCACTGCTGGTATAAGAAGGGTCTTGGGAGCCCCCCAGCATGGGCAAGGCGAAGCTCAGAGCCACAGGACGTGGCTAGCCAGCAGGGCCATTTGCAAAACGCAGAGGCTAAGAGAGACATCGCAAGCTGCAAGCAGCCACATGCCCTTTGCACCCTCTACATGTTCTGAAGCATTGGGTGGTTCCACTGGCTTCAGTCAGGATCCAGGGCAGGGCAGTGCATTGCTGGAACTCTTCAGAGCCTTTGTGTGTCACAGGACCTGGAAGCATCCAGGGTCACCCAGACTTATACTAACTCCTGGAGTTTGAGGGAACCCCCATACAAGGAAAAGTGGGGTGTGTCAGCCAGTTTATCAGAACTGTGACAATACCCCACACAACTTAAAAGATGGAAGATACATTTTGGCTTATGGGTTCAGAGATTTCAGTCCATGGTTGCTGGTTCTATTGGTTTTGGCCTGTGATGCAGCAGAGGCATGACAGCAGAAGACATGGCAGAGGAAAGCACCTCACTACATGGCAGCCAGGAAGCAGAGATCGCTGGGAGGGCTGGGAGGGCTGGGACGGCAGAGGCCCTCTTGGGGCCCAGTGACCTGCCTTCACGTGGGCCCTGCCTCCCTAAGAGCCAGGCAGCTGTGAGCTCATGAGTGGATGAATCTCTGATGATGTGAGCACGCTCGTGATAGTCACCTCTGTAGGGCCCACCTCTGAACACTGGGAGTCAAGCCCTCAGCACAGGATTCTGGGGCATACTTCATATTTAAATGATCTGTGCCATGCAAGTAGGAGCCATACACAGCAGACCTCCAGAGGCCCTGACAACCCATGCGGAATCCCTAGGATCTGTGGGGTTGCAGAAGGGGTATGGTCAGAAGCTCTGGCCTTCTGGGAGCAGCCCTCACTCCTCTGCTCTTAACAGAAACATATCTGGGGACCTGTGCCCCAATCTTAAGAGGTGACTGCCATGAGAACAGGGCCATGTACCAGTGTCTGTCTGCCAGGGCCCGAGCAGGGGCATCAGGCAGGCTGCTGGGGAATACATCCAAGCCCCTTGCTTCCCCTCTGGCGGAGGTAGACAGTTTGTGAGTCCAGTGAGCAGGTGCAGGGTGCCGGGGCCTGTGTCCTCCCTATGCATACTGTGTAGGGAGGTTTGCATACTGTGTATCCCTGGTTGCAGAGAGGGAGCACATGTTGTCACCTTAGGGGACTGTGCTGAGGAGAGGACCCTGCAGTGCAAGTCCATGGTCAGCCCTCCTCGGCCTTCACCTGAGATCACCCGCACCCCAGAACCCGGATGCTTTTATAAGAGGGCCCTGTGCGGGGGCATCTGCAGTCTTAGAACGAGCCCTTCCTCAGAGCTGGAGGTGGAGGGGTGGCCTGGAAAGGCTGTGGTGCCTCTGACCCGAGGTGGTGGGGTCGAGCAGCCATGAAAACAGCCCCCTCCTCTCCCATGGTCAGCGTGGGAGTTGGGGTCAGGTGAAGAGGCCAAGGTTTGCTGGAATCCTGGGCGTCATGGGACCCCCACAGCTGGGCCTAACATGGCCACACATGTGGGTCCTGATTTTGCCCGGGTGAGTCCTTCCACCACCGCAGGGCTGCTGCCCAGTGTGCACCCACGGTGAGGAAAGGCACCCATTATACTGCATGGGCTGTGGGCTCTGCACCCAGCAGCTGGCACCTCCCGGGTCTCCTGTGTGGGCCTTTGAGCGTGGACCCACCCTTCTGTGGCCCCTGAGCATCAGCCCTTTCCCAGTGGGGGTCCCACCCCACAGGGGTCTCCCTACTTCCGTGGCATGCTAGGGGGCAGGGTCCCCTCCACAGAAGACAGGCAGCTCACTGGCATCAGGGTCCTGCACTGCTGGACACAAACTAGCAAGCTCAGAACAACACACGTGGCTGGGTGGAGCTCAGGGTGGAGCTGGGGCTCTGGCCTAGTGTGTTCTAGGCCCTGGGTTCAGTCCCCACATAGCGCATGCACACACATGCACACGCACGCATGCACGCGCACACACACACAGAGCCTGTTGCCTTATAATTCTGCAGATCAGAAATCTGAAAAATAAGTGATGGGGGGCCAAATGTGGTGGCGCACATCTATAGTCCCAGCACTCAGGAGGCTGAGGCAGGAGGATCGTGAGTTTGAGACCAATGAGCTCAAGGCCAGTCCGAACTGCATAGTGAGACCCTGTCTCAAAAAGACAAAAAAATAAATAAATAAAAATAAGTGATGGGTCTCATGTCAAGGACTCAGCAGGGCTGGTTCTCGGGAGCCCCTGGAAACTACTCCATCCTCAGGCCAGCAGCTGGAGACCAAAGCCCTGTGATCACACTGTACCCCTGCTAATCCAGGATCATCCCCCGAAAGGTCCTTAACCTGATCCCAGCTTTGTCGTGTAAGGGACGTAGACTCAGGTTCCGAGAGCACAGGGGACACCTGCGGGCCACTACTTGACTGATGACAGCATCTACTCCAGCCTGGGGGGTTGTGGGGATCTGGACTCCCCTAGGGTAAGGGTGCTGAGAAGGCAGCAGTGGCCATGAGCCAACCCCGGGGTGACAGGCGATCTCCAGCCAGCCAGGGGAAGCATGCTGGGCAGGGTGCACCCTTGAGGGTGTCCCCTTCCCAGGTGGCAAGGGTGGGGGCAGGGCTGCAGAAGCACCAGCCTCACTTGGGGAGGGTGGAGACCGGCTGCCCACAGGAAGTGGAGCTGTGCCTGGGGTGCCTGGCCTGGCCCTGTGTCCAGAGCTGGTTGCTGGGTGGGCTGGAAAAGACACAGTCCAGACCGGACCAGGACAAACAGGCAGTGTCTGCAGTGGTCAGACTCTCCTCCCCGAGGCTGCGTCAGGCACCCCGCTCTCTGGTGGTGGCTCTGTTGTTGACCCTGTGCCCTGCAGTGGGCTGGGCTGGCAGGAAAGGAGGGCATCCTGCAGGCTCCTGGGCAGGGTGCTCAGTGCCCGGGTCTACACACCACAGTCCCCAGGGAAAGACGCCGGCGGAGGGACCAGCCAGACCTCTGTCTCCCTCAGACGTCTGCACCGGCCCTGGCAGGGGCCTCATCCTCACTGTCCACCAGGATCCGACCCAGCACCCCCGGCTGACAGCCTGGCCAGCTACACGTCCTTGGGTTCCTCACTCCCTGCAGTGCCATCCGGAGCACCGTGTGCAGAAGGAGGGCCCCTGCTGGATGTGCCTGCCGGGCCTTCGGGCCAGCCCTCTCCACACAGTGGCCCTGCAGAGTCCTATAAGCAGACGAGGGAACTGTGGGCCTGGTAGGACTTGGCCACTGGCAGACAGGGAGGTGGCGGCAGGTGCCTCGCATACACCCATCGTGCGGCGCCTCTCCTTTCCAGCCCAGGGGCACAGGCCCGCCCCTCCCCAGAGCCAAGGAGCCGTGGAGGCCTGGGCAGGGTCCCTCCGGGGATGCTCCACACCTGCCAGGCCCAGCCAGGTTGAGGCCTGAGAGGCTGTGGGGACAGACGTACAGACAGGCCCTGGGGAGAAGGGCATCCCCACCTGCGGTCTTAGGGTTGGCTGTCAGGACAAAGCGGAGTGCGTAAAGTGCTGCCTGTCACCCAGGAGCTGATGCCTTCGCCGCCTCCAAGACTAGCTCGTCACCAGCTCCTCAAGGACCTCGGGCCTTAGAGCCAGCTCGCCCTGACCCTCGCAGCCTCTTGCCAGCCTCTGCCCCGTCCGCGCTCCCTTCACCCATCCACACCTCCTCGGAGCCCCCTGTGACTCCCTAGTACCATGCACTGGTCTCCCTGGCTGGGCAGATCCCGAGGTCTCCTGGATCCTTGTGCCCTCGCCATGGGGGGCTGCCTAGACTGACAGAGGCCCTAGAGTGGGGGCAATGGCAGCCCAGAGCCCTGCGCTGTGCCCGGTGAGGAGCTGGGGCCCCAAAATGCGAGGGCAAATGTCTCTTGGCACTTGGGCTGCTGTAGTCAGGTAGGTGCATCCTTGGCACCTGCCCCCACCTAGTGATGGGTGCCTGGCAGCACAAGGCAGTGGCCAAGACCTGGTTTTGATCCAGCTGAGGCAATGGAAGAGGTGGTGTGGCCTGTCTTATTTCCCCTTGTGCAGAGTCTGTGGCATTTGGGTACTGGAACGGGCAGGAACGCTCCACGGGGACTCACGGTGAGCTCCACACCACCATGGTGGGATGTAGAGAGGGGAAGCTGCCCCAGAGGAGCTGGGGTCCAAGGGTGCAGTGCCCGCACAGAGCAGGCGGCTGAGCGGGAGGGGCTGTGCCAGGCAGGGCAGTACCAGACCCACCAGTGCCACCACCCCAGCCCCCCTCCCAGGCCAGTCCCACCTCATGCCCCAGCCTGTGTCTCCTCTCACCCCCAGAGGAACCCATTTACTGTTACACCCCGCACAACTTCACCCGCGACCAGGCGCTGTACGCCCGTGGCTACTGCTGGACGGAGCTGCGGGATGCGTTGCCCGGCGTAGACGCCAGCCTGTGGCCGTCGCTTTTTGAGCACAAGTTCCTGCCATACGCGCTGCTGGCCTTCGCCGCCATCATGTACGTGCCTGCGCTGGGCTGGGAGTTCCTGGCCTCCACCCGCCTCACCTCCGAGCTCAACTTCCTGCTACAGGAGATTGACAACTGCTACCACCGGGCGGCCGAGGGCCGTGCGCCCAAGATCGAGAAGCAGATCCAGTCCAAGGGGCCGGGCATCACGGAGCGGGAGAGGCGGGAGATCATTGAGAATGCCGAGAAGGAGAAAAGCCCGGAGCAGAACCTGTTCGAGAAGTACCTGGAGCGGCGGGGCCGCAGCAACTTCCTGGCCAAGCTGTACCTGGCACGGCACGTGCTCATCCTGCTGCTCAGCGTGGTGCCCATCTCCTACCTGTGCACCTACTACGCCACACAGAAGCAGAATGAGTTCACCTGTGCGTTGGGTGCCTCCCCCGATGGCCCAGTGGGCGGGGGGCCGGCTGTGCGCGTCAGCTGCAAGCTGCCGTCCGTGCAGCTGCAGCGGATCATCGCAGGTGTGGACATCGTGCTGCTGTGCTTCATGAACCTCATCATCCTCGTCAACCTCATCCACCTCTTCATCTTCCGCAAGAGCAACTTCATCTTTGACAAGCTGCACAAGGTGGGCATCAAGACCCGACGGCAGTGGCGCCGCTCCCAGTTCTGCGACATTAACATCCTGGCCATGTTCTGCAACGAGAACCGGGACCACATCAAGTCGCTCAACCGGCTAGATTTCATCACCAACGAGAGCGACCTCATGTATGACAATGTGGTGCGGCAGCTGCTGGCCGCGCTGGCCCAGTCCAACCACGACGCCACTCCCACCGTGCGTGACTCGGGCATCCAGACCGTGGACCCCAGCGCCAACCCCGCTGAGCCCGACGGCTCTGCTGAGCCGCCCGTGGTCAAGCGGCCACGCAAGAAGATGAAGTGGATCCCCACCAGCAACCCGCTGCCGCAGCCCTTCAAGGAGCAGCTGGCCATCATGCGCGTGGAGAACAGCAAGGCTGAGAAGCCCAAGCCTGTGCGCAGGAAGACGGCTACCGACACTCTGATCGCCCCACTCCTGGACGCAGGTGCCCGCGCTGCACACCACTACAAGGGCGGCGGGGGTGATACGGGTGCCGCCACTGCCCCAGACAAGAAGCATGCACGCCACTTCTCCCTGGATGTGCACCCCTATATCCTGGGCACCAAGAAGGCCAAGCCCGAGACGGTGCCCGCCACCCTGCCCGCCTCCCGCAGCCAGGAAGGCAGCTTCCTGTCCCAAACTGAGGAGTGCGGGCTGGGCCTAGCCACAGCACCCACCAAAGGTAAGGGCGAGGAGCCTGCAGTCCAGCAATAGAGAAGGGGTCACCGGGAGCAGGGTGCATGGGGGACAGAACAGACCAGTTAAGGGCCCACAGGCAGCATGAGGAGGAGGAAGGCTGAGCCCAGCCCCAGCTGTGGCGGCTGCCCCCGCATGTGAGGGAGAACGTGGTGCTGGCCTGGGCGAAGGAAGCAGGACAAGCAGGCCCAGTGGGGGCATGGGGCGTGGCCGGGGAGGTCAGAGCCCACAGCGCCTGTGTTCTGCTGTTCACAGATGCCCCGCTTCCCGAGGAGACCCCATACCCTGCAGAGCCAGCCCGGCCTGGACTTCCTGCTGGGGGCCCGTTCCACGTCTGCTCACCCTCCGCGCCGCCCGCTGTGGCCCCTCTGTCACCAGCCAGCCTGGGCAAGGCCGATCCCCTGGCCATCCTGAGCCGAAATGCCACCCACCCCCTGCTCCACATCAACACACTGTACGAAGCCCGGGAGGAGGACGAGGGGGGCCCCCGGGTACCTCCGGACATGGGCGACCTCATCGCCATCCCCCCACCCCAGCAGATCCTCATTGCCACTTTCGAGGAGCCCAGAACAGTCGTGAGTACCGTGGAGTTCTGAGGGACGGGCCCCCTGGGCCCCCTGCATGAGCGCGTGGACACGGCTTCTGCCTGCCCGGCACTGCCACCCCAGCCTCTGCCCGCGTGCCGGGGCTCAGCACCCTTGCGCTGGCTCACTGAGGCACCGAGGTGAGGGGGCTGGGGCGGGGCAGAAGCGAGGTGCCGCCCAGCCTGATGCAGGCACCGTGCTGGGTGCCAGGCTGCGAGATGAAGAGTTTTATTTTTTTAGCCAGTTTTGTTGTGGGCCAAGTCTGGCAGGACAGCTCGGTGCCCCCAGGGCAAGCAAGGATACTGGGGAAGGTGGCACTGGCCACAGGGCCATGCCCCAGGGGTCACCCACAGAGGAGCTCCACCCCTGCAGGGACCTTTGCCCTCGGCGGGGAGGGGCAGCCCGGGGTCCAAATCAACATGCACTTTCTCCCTGTAGCCTGACATACACTTTATTTTACTATGACTACTGTAACTAACGAGCATATTTATCATCAGGAGACTTAGGATGAGTTTAAAGCAAGGGGTGGTGTGTGAGTGGGTGTGAGTGGACAAGTGCAGGAGTGAACTGAGAGTGTGTGGGGAGAGGCCTGGTGCCACTGTACCAGCATTTGTGAGTAGGAATGGGTGCAAGAGAGCTTGAGTGCGTGTGTGTGGACTGACCTGCGTGTGCAAGGGGCACCATATGCGTGTGAGCCGGGGGTGAGGGCAGGTGGGCGCCAGCACGTGAGTGAGGGAAGGGGTCCAACGCAATAACCACCACTCCTGGGCCCAAGCTGCAGTCCAGTTACCTGGAGCCCAGGCTGCCGCTGGCCCCGCCCCTATTACCTCAGCCAGCCACGGCAGCTCATGACGCAGTATTAACGAGGTAGCACTGACCATATCAATAAATGTTATTCTGATAACTGCTGGTCCTGCCACGCCCCACTCCCTGCACCGCGCCTCCTGTCCAACTTTCAGAGTGGTCCCTGGCTTTCTCGGTTCTCATGGCCGCCTACCAGGATACAGGGGTCTTGAACCTCCACCCCACCGTGTGAGGGAGGTGCACCTGTGGCTTCCAAGGGATGTGGCTGAAGCCTGGCCCCAGGCACAGGGAGACAAAGGAGTGTCCCCGACCCTGGTGCAGGGAGACATCTCTTGGGTCAGACACGTGGGGATGGGAGGCAGGTCAGGTGTTCTGCCTGGGGGACAGAGCTGACAGTCCAGAAGGGCTTCACAAGCAGGTGCCTCGGTGGTGCTTATCTGAGGTGCTCGTCACGGTGGGGGTCCATGGACAGGGCTTTCAAACTGTAGGCCCACGGCCCAGCGGGGCCCACAGAAGGCCATAGCCAGCAACCCCACGTGTCTGAACCAAAGTTCCTTGGAGGCAGGGGCTCAGGAGCTGGGCCCCAAACCCCAGGGAGTGGAGTCGGCTGAGGTCAGAGTGGGCCCTCCTACTACCTGGCTTGGGCATCGTGGTAGCTCCCTCAGCAGTCCCTTCACTGGAACAGCCCTGGGGGACAGGGCAGGGCTCCCCAGAGTCCCTGGGAGTGGCCAAGGTACAGCCACCACAGCCCAGCCTGGACAGGAGACTTCTTCCACTTACAGTGTAGCTTTTACCATCAGCTCTAAAGTGCTCTAACTGTCCCGTCTGGTGGGCACAGCATAGGGGACGCCTGCCATGGGACAGACAGGTGACAGCTCACAGGTGCTGAGAGGCTGCGCCACCACGCAAGGAAGGACAGGCAGAAAGAGGAGGAGCAACGTGGGCGGGCAGTTCTGCTGTGGCTCCCCGGGAACAGCAGGGGGCGCAGCTCAGCGGCTTAGGCTCTGCCAGTTTGCAGAACCTCAGCAGGTATGGGCACAGGGCGTCCCTGGTTGCCCGGCTGGTCCCGGTCCCCGAGTGGCGGGGCCGGTGGACGGGGGCCCAGGGTGTGGAGCTGACGGGGTGCAGACTGAGCCAGTGGTTCACACAGTGTTGCTGCTGGCTCTGGAGGGGCAGCTGCCCAGTGTCAGCATGTCCCACCGTCAAAGCCTCAGAAGTGCAGAAAATAAAAGTCGTGGTTAACACACTCTGGTGGTGGGTCCTGAGCATCCCGAGTCAGAAAGCTGACCCCCAGCTGAGGCAGGAAGCTTCCCCAAGCCTGGCATCCACATCTCCAGGGGGGAGGCCCCAGGTGCCCTCAGCAGTCCAGGAAGCTGGCTATCTGCCCTCCAGGCTCCTGACAAGCCACTGCCCCTTGGCTCACACACACAGACCAACTCCACACAGTGGGAAACCCAAGAGAGGCTGCCCCCCACCTGCCTGCCCCCTGTCCCGGCGCAGCTGCACACCCTGGGAGCTGGCTCTGGGACGGTACCCACACAGTTGGGGACCTGCTGGTCCAGGCAGTACCCCCAGCTCAGGCTCCTGCGCTGTCCCTGTGGGCCCTGCTTCCTGCTGTGAAGAGACAGGCTGGGCTGGGCAGAGGCGGGCACAGAGCCCTGGGTCCAGGGAGTCCCTTGAAGTCCTTGGTGGGCCCATGGCCAAGGGTTCCGCCCACCCTGCTCTACATGGCTTGGCCGGGCATGTCAGTTACTTCCTGTCTGGGAAATCTGCTGTGAATGAACACACAGCCCTTTCTGCACAGAGCCTGGACTAGAGTCAGCGTCCTGCAGAAGCGGATGTCACTGCAGGTGCTGGGGACCTGAGGTCTGGCCCCGTGGCCCTGTGAGTTACCCTAGCTTTCCAGAAGCAGGCACCGAGAGGCCTTAGAAGGATAGGGTGGTGCACACGTGTAATTTCAGCGGTTTGGGAGGCTGAGGCAGGATACCTCCTCAAGCCCAGCTTGAGCAACTCAGTGATTTAGCAAATCACTGTCTCAAAATAATAAAGGGCTGAGGTGCAGCTCAGTGGGAAGGCCCAGATTCCGTCCCGTACTGCCAAAAGAAAAGTAGCGCTCGCCCCTCGGCCGGGCCGAACTGAGTCCCCAACGCTTCACCTCGTGCTTCACCCCTCCTGGTGTCGCTGCCCGGAGCCCCCCTCACGAATCCGCTCCTCTGCTCGGCCAGTCCCCCACCCCTGCCTGCGCTCACGCCCTCGGCCCTTGCTAGCCGTCTCGCCCACGCACAGTGGCAGAGTGTGCTCGGGACAGCCGTGAAAAGCGACTGCAGCTGTGCAGCCTGAGGCTGGGGGAGGCCCAGGTCCCGCCAAGCGAGGCTCTGCCTCAGTTTCCCTGCCTCCATCTCTCCCCGCTCTGCTCCGGCAGGGGACCAAGCCACCTTCCCGGCTGAGTCCTGGCAGCCAGCCCACCGCCCACTCCTTCCCCCGGGCCCCAGGCAGAGGCCGGCAGGACTAGTGGGCGCCTCGCAGTCTGGGAGACCCCTGGCGGGCGTCTCCCGCGCCCCCAGCAGCCAGCGCGGACACCGCACCGAGCTCGGGAGGCGGCCCCGGGGCCCAGCCCCAGACCTACGCCGCCTGCCCCCGCGGGAACGGGGCCCGAAGGGCAGACCCGACCAGAGGGCGGACACGGG
>NW_004955413.1:33226562-33237274 GCF_000276665.1 Chinchilla lanigera
CGCGGACCCGGCTCCGGCCGCGGTGAGGAGGTCGGGGCCTGGCCCGCTGCGCTCTCCGCCGCGCTCGGCTCTCCCTGCGGGCGGTGAGGGCTTCCGGGGACGCCTGTGGGCGCCGGGCGGAGCAGGAGGCAACTTCTGGGTGAGGGCGATGGGCGTCCCGGCTGTCACCGGCTGGAAGTTGAGGGGCACGTTTCGCCGCCGTCCGGGATCGAGGTCCGGAGCCGGCAGGGCTGTGCCTGGCCCCCGGGAAGCCCTTCTCGCCGCTCCCCGCGGAGCTGTCCGGCGTCCCCGCGCGTGGGGGCGTGAACCCCTAGCGGGCCGGTCTTCACTTCTGAGTGCACCCACCTGGGGTTCGGGCTTCGCGTGCGAATCGGAGACGACAGGGCGCTTCCTGATAGGGGACCTCGCAGAGGGTGCGCCGCGGGGGCTGGGCAGGGCGTGTGGCCTGGGGGAGCCGTGGCCATGCCCTGCGCGGCTGCTGCCCTGTTTCACGTGTGGACACCCGTCCGTACTCGGCCTGGGTGACCAGCTGCTGGGAACCCTTGGGGCCTGAGCCTCGTGGAAGCCCTGCTGTAGGCCAGGCGCCAGCCAGCAGGGGTGTCGGGGCTGCCAGCTGGCCTTGGCGGGAGGCGGCTTCCGCTGTGGGGTTCGCAGGGACCCAGTCCTGCTCAGCAGGGAGAGCTGGTTGGGGGCCGAGCTGAGGATGAGGCCAGGAGCTGCCGCCCAGCTGCTGGGTTTTAGGAAGGAGGACAGGCATTTGTTCCCCTGGAGGGTGGCAGGTAGGGGTCTGCTGGTCTGTGCCAAGGGCTTGAGCCTGTCTGGAAAGGGCAGGTGGGGAGCGCAGGGCTAGGCTGGACCTCCAGGTGCAGAGAGGTAGAGGCTAGGCTCAGGTCTCCAGACGGAAGTTCCATACAGTGAGGGGAGGAAAGTACACAGTGTGACAGCATCAGACACTAAGACTTAATCACAGGCTCCTGGTGCTGGGGACCTTGGTCGCCTTTATACCTTCCCCTGTCCCCAGAAGGCAGAGCTGTACAGGGTCTCCTACTGCTTTTGGGTGCCCCCCCCATGGGGCTCCGCGTCCAACAGGCTTCTGTCCCCCTAGGCCCCTGGCACCCAGAGGTAGGTCATTCAGTGGAGCCTTCGCCTGGCCTCCTCGGGCCCAGGTACACCCTGGGCAAGCTGAAGAGGGTGGGTTGGCCTGGCTGACCGCAGCCCTGCAGCTGGGCGCCTGTGGAAGGGCAGGGCAGGCTGAGACCACGTGTTCTTTTCCCATTCGCTGGCAGTGCCACAGCCTCCTGCCCGCCCACCTGCACAGGATGTGTTTTAAGAAGTTTCTTTTGCTCCTGCTTTGGCAGCCTTGTGTTGCTCCTCGATAAGAGTTGTTTGCTTCCATGTGTGAAGCTGGACTGTGGAAGGTTGTCTCGCATCCCTTGTGGTGCTACAGTTGTGGGTCTGCGGTGTGGACCCCAGCTGACTGTCCTCTGACTTCCGGGTTCATGAAAGGGGAGGGCCCACAGCCACCTGCCTTCCTTCCCAGCACACCTCCCGTTTGTGTCAGCTGGTTTCATCTGAGAAGGGAAGGAGGCTCAAAGGACCTGCTGTCTGTGGGCTTTGGCAGAGATCTGGCCGTGCCAGACCTGGAGCCAGCAATGGCACTTCCCAGAGACACTGGCCTTTATGATGCCAGGTAGGGTAGGCTCCAGACCCAGCAGCCCAAGTGGAGAGGAGTGGGCCAGCCCTGTGCCTGCGGGGCAGGCCCTGAGGCCTGCACTCAAAGGCCCAGTCAGGGTCTGGTTGCTGCTGTCTTTGGTCTCTGCTGACCTGCCTGCACCCTGAAGCCCAGTTGCTTCCTGGCCCTGACGCTGCTGCCCCCTGCCCATACCACTTTCTCTTCCAGAGGGCCCAGCTGGGCTCCGGACAGCCTTCCCCTTCTCCATGGGCCCCAGAGCACGTCTGTGACCTGGGTGCCACATCAAGCCCTTGCTTATGCCCGGAGCGATGCTGCCAGCCCAGAGGTCAGACAGAATTGTTCCTTTTCTGCAGCTGGGGAGCTGGAGGTGGTCACTATCGACCTGGCAGACCCTGCTTGAGGGCCTGGGTATGCGTGTGCAGCAGGCCCACAAGATGTGGAGGGGAAAGGAGCTTGAGAGACCACACACTCTTGTGCTCTCCATTTTCTCTGCATTGTGAAAGCTCTGAGATGTGTGCTGCAATGAAGAGATGGAAGTGAACCCAAGGGTCCCGCCCGCACCCGGGGGTCATGGCTCCTCCTGAGGGTCCCCTTGGTGCAGAGCTCAGATGCACACAGACCCTCAGAACATGCCGCGCTGCCTTGGCGTGGCTGAAAGCAAATTGGGGTACTTTAGTTCCCTAACGCTACAGCATCCAGCAGCTAGGTTCCAATAACAGATTTCTCAACTTGGGGCCCAAACTCAGGCACCACCCTTGGCCCTTGAGCTGGCATCCTTCCCCCTGTGGAGTGTCAGTTAAGGAACCAGCCGTGGTCAGGTGCTACGGCCTCTCCCCTCAGCTGCTGAGCTCCTGCGGCACAAGGCTCACAGCTTGCAGTTGGGTTGTCCAATGGCTCTGCCAGGTGGCATCTGTCTAGAAGCATGGGACACCTTTGGATCCCACTCAGAAAGTTCAGGAAGAGCTGTGCAGAAGGATGGGGCACTCGGCCATCGCTCAGTGGGACCCTGGTCCTCACCAGGGCCTCAGCTGCCTCAGGCATAGGTTTGATTTAGGGCGTTTGTGCCCCTTTGGTCAGCATGACTATCATTCGTGTGCATCTCGCATGCTGGGCCTGTGTCCCCAGAGCTGTAGGTCCTTTGTGAGGACACAGCAAGAAGCCCTGACACTGTGAGCTGGCCCTCTGTAAGCCACCCTGGGCTCCCTCTGCCTTACGCATCTCTCTTCGCTTAAGCGGGATAGTGTCCTGGCTCCCAAGGGTGCCACCGTGTCTGCCTTCCTCAGGGTCCCTCTTCTGGCTGACCGTCACTGCTGGTGGGGTTGCAGGGCTCCCGCTCAGAGGCCTTGAGCGTGCACCATGAGCACCCATGGTGGTGCGGGTCGAGCACTGCCTGTCCATCACGTTGCTCACGGAGGCTCTGGGTTTTCCAGTCAGGCCTCACCCGGGACCTGGCAGAGTCAGGGCAGAGAGTGCAAGGGTCATTCAGGGTGCCTTTGCTTAGCCCCAGAGCCCCAGGTGAGGACTGTGTCCTGTTTTCTAGGCATCTTCCAGGCACTCAGAAGCTGCCGCCCAGCCATGGAAGGGGAGGAGCAGCCACCTCAGGAGGTGAGGGTGTTGGCTGCCAGGCCGTCCCACAGGGACACCATCTACCCTGTGGCCTCCTCAGGTCCCTCTGGTTCATTCTCTGCCAAGAACTTGCTGTGGAGACCAGGTTTTCTGCACCCCGGCAGGAAGCCCCTCCAAGGGGAAGGTGGGGGTCCTAACCTGGGGGGTGGAATTCACAAGCGGCCTCTCCAGGGCATGTGGACACCAGCCTGACCTCTCCCTCCCACCCCAGGCTGACATGGAAACCATCATGACGTCAGGGGCCTCAGAGTCGGTGCCCAGGGTGCTTTCTGGAGAAGCCCAGAACCTGTGTACGTCTCCCATAGAGCCTTGGGGTGTGAAGCTTGTGGGACCCTCTGCGCGGATGGGGTGCTGCAAGCAGTTCTGGCCTGTGGGTGCAGGAGGGGGCTTCTGAGCATGAGTGAGGTGAGGGCAGCAGGGCCCTCACTGCGTCCCCAGTACCCTGGCTGGAATGGAGCATGACTGGGACACCTGGGGCTGAGCACCTTGTCCCTGCTGTCCCCCATCCTGGGGCTGCTGAGCCCCACAGCAGCCAGGCAGCCTGTCAAGGTGCATGCCATGGGAGTTGGACCCCACCCGCAGCCCCCAGAGCCCGGAGGCGGGCCTCACCCACCATGGGCCTGCTGTCCCTGCAGCTGACGTGGACGCCTTCAGCCTACTCCTGGAGATGAAGCTGAAGCGACGGCGTGAGCAGCCCAACCTGCCACGCACGGTGACCCAGCTTGTGGCTGAGGACGGGAGCAGAGTGTATGTGGTGGGCACTGCCCACTTCAGTGACGACAGCAAGCGGGATGTGGTGAAGGTGAGGGCCATCAAGCCACACCCTCCACCACTGTGCATTTCAAGGTCACCCACAGCTGTGTTCCGATTTTGTGGCCCCTGCCCTGTAGCCAGAGCACCTTGTCTGCAAGTGCAGAATGTGTTCTGAGATCCTTTAGTTGCTCAAAGAATTGAGGGTCATTGGCAGCCAGGTGTTAGTACAGGGCAGCGGGCGAGTCCCTCAGGGGTGACTGTGCCTTCCAGACCATCCGTGAGGTACAGCCCGACGTGGTAGTCGTGGAGCTCTGCCAGTACCGAGTGTCCATGCTGAAGATGGACGAGAGGACACTGCTGCGTGAGGCCAAGGAGGTCAGCCTGGAGAAGCTGCAGCAGGCTGTGCGGCAGGTGTGTATGTGGGAAAGGCTGGGGCAGGGCCAGAGTCCCTGTGCGCTGTGCCCGGGCTCTGGCCCAGTCCACTGGTTGGTGCATGGTGCCCAGCCTGCCGGGGACTTTCCTGGGTGGAACCTGACCTCAGCCCGTGGGAGAGAGGGCTGATCTGTGGTCTCAGGGAGTGGGGAGGCAAGTGCTGCTCTGACCCCAAGGCACGAGGCAGCCAGGCTGTGGGACTAGAGTCTGGGGTCTCAGCATAGCCTGGCCCACCCAGCAGCACCACATGACTACAGACCCTGTCCTGTGTTCCTCACCCGTGCCCCTGTTTGCCTGGGGTTGGCACCATGGCACAAGTGTCCATCACGGTGTAGGTGCCCCACTCAGCGCCCCGGCTGTCCTGTAAAGAAAGCTTTCCTAAGAGGACACGTGTGGCAGAAGTGGCTGGAGGCCAGGGTGTGGCCTGCTGTGGGAGGCCCCTGAGGCTGGGGGCCCGGCGCTGCCCCGCCTCCTTCCCCACACAAGCGCAGTGTGGTTGACGTGGCGCATTCTCTCCCACAGAATGGGCTCATGTCTGGGCTCATGCAGATGCTGCTCTTGAAGGTGTCAGCCCACATCACCGAGCAACTGGGCATGGCCCCTGGTGGCGAGTTCAGAGAGGCCTTCAAGGAGGTGGGCGTGGGCATGACCTGGGGTGGCAAGGACTTGACCCCGGCAAGGGGCAGTGGGAGCTTCAGGGCTGTGCCCAACATAGCCTCTGCTCCAGGCCAGCAAGGTGCCTTTCTGCAAGTTCCACCTGGGCGACCGCCCCATCCCTGTTACCTTCAAGAGGGCCATTGCCGCACTGTCCTTCTGGCAGAAGGTCAAGCTGGCCTGGGGCCTGTGCTTCCTGTCAGACCCCATCAGGTAGGACAGCGCCTGGCCATGGGCGCTCCCCAGCCATACCCGCCGCTTGCTCCAGTGTGCTGTCTGCGTGAAGCCCCCACCTTTCCTCCCACTGCACCCGCAAGACCTGCGCTGCAGAGCCTGCCCTGGGCCAGCAGCCTGTCCCGCAGGGCTGGCAGCATGCCTCTACCAGCAGCAAAGACGACGTGGAGCGCTGCAAGCAGAAGGACCTGCTGGAGCAGATGATGGCCGAGATGATCGGCGAGTTCCCTGACCTGCACCGCACCATCGTGTCCGAGCGCGACATCTACCTGACCTACATGCTGCGGCAGGCTGCACAGCGCCTCGAGCTGCCCCGAGCCTCGGAGGGTGAGGGTGGCAGTGATGGTGGTGGGTTCTCCGGGACAGTGTGGCTTCTGCAGCACACTGCTGACCTTCGCCCTCCCCATAGCCGAGCCCAGGAAGTGCGTGCCCTCCGTGGTCGTGGGCGTGGTGGGCATGGGCCATGTGCCCGGCATCGAGAAGAACTGGAGCACAGACCTCAACATCCAGGAGATCATGACGTGAGCACCCTTTGCCCCCACGGAGCCCCACTTCCCGCCCCACCCCTAGCAGGATGGGCCCAGGGACCCACACACTGGGGGCTGGGGCTGAAGGGCTCACACCCCAGCCAGGCCCAGCCTGCTCCTCCCTTCCTAGTGTCCCCCCGCCGTCCATCACGGGCCGAGTTTCCCGCCTGGCCGTGAAGGCCTCCTTCTTCGGGCTGCTGGGCTACAGCCTGTACTGGATGGGCCGCCGCATCGTAAGCCTTCTGCTGTCACTGCCTGTGGCACAGTCCTGCCTGCAGAAGGCGTCTGCAGCCCGGCCGGGCCCATAGAAGGCCTCGCCCAGGGGTGCCGTGCAGGGCAGCTGCGCCCCCCACCCCCACCCCCTGCTGCAGCCGGGGGCTCCTGAGGAGCCGGCACCACCCAGGAACCTTCCTGGGAGCATCCAAGCACCCCCCATGGGGGCCCAGGTCAAGCCTCGCCTGCCCACCCCCAGCCCACCCCAATAAAGGATTATTTAACTGTCTGGGCTCAGGCTCCCCCGCAGCCCCACTTGTGTGCACCTCAGGGGCCTCAGGGTGCAGTGCGGGCCTGGCCACCACATGGCGGGCTGGGAGGGGCTCCGGCACACGCTGGCCCTGCCCACAGCAGGGCCGGGCCCTGGCTGCACCCTACCTCACTGTGCCTTGTGCGCCGAGCATCTGGTTCCCAGGGCCCCACTGGGCGCACGCTCGGGGCACACAGCTCTCCACTGCGGGCTGGGGAGCTGTGGCCACCCTGGACCAGCCTGTAGCGCACCTGCTGCGTCTCCGCCTGCAGAGATTCTGTGTTTTGGGCTTTTTTAATGTCTGAAAATTTTTTACTCAGGTAATTTTAACTTTAAAGAGAAAAGCAAACTGGAGCAAATGTCAGGAAATACAAGCCTTAAGTCCAGTGAGACAGGAGCCTTGTGTTCGTCTCTGTCCTGAGTGGGTGCATGTGCCGCCCAGGGCTATGGGCCCAGGCGGCCCAACAGAACGCCGCCTCCCTCAGGACCCTGGTGGCCTGTGCCCAGCACTCTGTCCCAGCCATGTGTCGAGGTCCCACCATGTCTAGTTGTCCCTGTGCTGACTGTCAATCCAATCAGGGACGCCCTGCAGAACTGGGCCGGGCTGCCAAGCCGCTGGGCAGCTCTGTCTCGTACTTGTGGACTTATTCTTTAGAAATGAAAATAAATTCTAATTTTGGAAGCTCCTGTTTGTGCACTGTGTGGAAATGGGGCTTAGGTGAATTTGGGGGAGCCCCTAGGGGACATACCTCAGCAGAGAGCAGAGATCCCACCCTTGGTAGTGCACACCCACGCCTAGCCAGGTGGCCTGAGCACAGTGGAAGGAGGGTACTGAGCCCTACCTGCCCCTGTGGAGGGAAGGCAGGAATGAAAGGCCCTTGTGCTTTCAGGTGCTGGGTGGGCTCATACCCATGTGTCTGTCCCTCTAGGAAGGGTGGCTGCCTGTCCAGTGCTGGGTCTCTGTCCCCATAGCCTGGGTCGGCTTGGTGCAGCAGCTAAGTGGCCGACAGGTAGGCTGGGGGCTTCAGGGCTACCAAGCCTGCCCTGACAGGGTCTTCTTTCCACAGGCGCAGGTTGGGTGCTGGAATCCCAGGTCTGGCTGGGCACAGTGAGGAGGAGCAGGTGGGTGCAGGCTGGGCCCTGCAGCAGCCCTGTCCAGCCTGACTGGTCTCCCAGCCTAGTGTCCTCCAGCTGTCACCCCAGCAAGATGTCTTGGTGCCAGAGGGCATGCCTGGTCTCTGCCCAGCATTGCTGGGTCCATGTTGGGGCATCTGTGAGGCAGGGCATCCCAGACCACGGCTGAGTGTAGCAGGCCCTGAGTGCAGCAGGAAAGGTACACAGTGGGCCTGGAGCCAGGGTTCAGGCAGTGGGAGGGATGCAGGGTTAAAACCCTGCCTGGGTCTGGGCTACTTCAGAAGCTGAAGAGGCAACCACAGGTTGAAGTGGAAATGGCGTTGCCCAGCCATAGGGCTGAGGGTAAGAAACTGTCGGGCTGCCCATCTCCTGGCTTGGGCAGGGAAGGACTGTTTTTAGAGCCAGGTGGGTGACCTCAAGGCCCACCAGGCATGTGATTCACACCCCCAACCCTGGCATTCTAGGAGGCTGAGTGGGTGGATCATAAGTTTAAGACAACACCCTGTCTCGAAAAGGGATGAGCACTTGCCTAGTATGTACAATACCCTGGGTCAATCTCTAGTACTAAACAAATAGATTAGGGAGGACTCAGGCATGAGGTAGATACCTGGGGCATATCAGAGCAGAGTGCAGTACACATCACAGTGGACAGCAGCCAGGGCCTGGGGAAATACGCATCTGCACCTTGGTCTTAAAGATCTGAATTTCTTCATCTGTATTATTCTGGTGAGCAGAAATATAATAAGGTGTGCATTTTTCAAATAAATAAGCACCGAAGGGAATGTGGACACTGGAGAGGGCGCCTGCCTGAGTGGCCAAGGCCCTTGACTGCCCACCCGGCCAGGTTCTCTGCAACATAGACTGTGACTCAGAGTCAAGATGGGCAGGGGGACCCAGCTTCGGAGACCTAGGAGGGAGGAGGGTCTCCTGCTCTCAGCCCAGGGCACAGCCTGGTCCTGGGCCTGTGGCTTTGATCCCAACAGGTAACCGGGCAGGCAGGAAAAGAACTTCTAGGGCCAGATCAAGCAGCAATGGGGACTAGCTGGAGCTGGCGGACGGAGTGGGTGCCCAAGTCTACAGGCAACCACTTCCAGGGCTGAGGACCTGTGGGACATGGACACCATGATAGCCTACAAGTCAGCAAGGAAGCCAGTACTAAGGAACCTCAGGAAAGCCAGGGAGGGGTGGGGCTCCCCAGCTATCTCCCCACTTTGCCAAGAGGCTGCTTCAGGGTGGGAGGGGGGGGAATTGCAGAGGGCAGATGGGGTAGGGAAAGGGGGGCCCTCAAGGCCCCAACAACCCCAATACCTCTGCCAATCCTCTACTCCAAGAAGGGAGGCTGCTCCCCAAGGCGGCCCAAGGATCCTGGGGTTCTGGTGGTGAGACAGGCCTGGACAGCTCTGGTCTAGGAAGCCATGGGCCACAGGGAAAGGAACCAACACCATGCAGGGGCTGCACTGACACCCAGGATGGTGCCTTCTGTATGCTGGACTGAGACCATGGTGACTGCCCACCCCGTGTGGACAGTAGCTGTGGCCAGGCTAACCTCCTTGACAGCACCATGCTCTGTGTTGCAGCCTCCTGCGCACTCACCTCCAGGCCCGGCTGTCTTGGTTTCCTGGGCAATAGAACCTCTCACATTGCACCTTCAAGGCTGCCAACAGCTGACAGCATTAGTACCAGAAGGATGGACCAGCTCCTGCCCACCTAGCCACTGGACCCAGGCTACCAGCACTCATTGAGGAGGCCGAGCCACTCTGGTGTGGCCAGAGGCAAAGCCACCAGGGCTGAGGAGGCTACTGTGCTGACTGGGTGCCCCTCAAGCCTTCAAGGCTGTGAGCGTGGCCAGTCTGGCATTCACAGACCCTCAACAACCCAGTTCCAGCACATTCCCCAGCGAAGATGAGACTGAGCCAGACTGGACCCAGGGCTGGGAGATGGGTCAGGAGAGCCTGGCCTGGGGAATGGGAGGGAGGACTCCAGACAAAGGAGGCTGCTGGAAACAGGCTGTGGGCCATGGCAGTCGAGGTAGGGACCCCAGACAGCCCCGGTGGATTTACAGGGTGGGGCTGCTGTGCATGCTGACAGGGCTCCATGAGCCCTGAGCACCTGCATCCCCTACATCCCACAATGGCAGGGAGGGATTCACGTGGTCACACCACCCCACAGGCAGAGCTGGAGTCACACACGGTCTCACACCCATGCTGTGGCTCTAGGAGAAAGTTCTGGATGCAGCTCCTTGAGGTATAGAATGCAGGAGGGCTGGGGCAAAGGCGACATGGCCAGGAGGGAGCATGTGCCTTGGTCCAGTGTCCTGGGCCCAGCTCAGGATCTGATTTTACTGTGGGGCCAGGTCAGCACCCTGGGGGCATCTGAACCCTTCATCCTGCAGCACCTGCCCAAACGTCTGGCCTGGGCAGTGCCCGCCCCCCGCTGGGGTAACTGGCCTGTGGCTGTCCTTGGGGCTGTCATCACTGAGTGCTGTCCTGGGGAAACCAGCACCCCATTATCCGGATCGCTGCCCTCTTGGACTGCAAGTAACATACAGAGAATGGGAGAACAAGGAAACAGGTCATTTCTCAGGACACGGTTCCCACAGAGGCGCTAAGGACCGGGTACCAGCCCTCAGTGTGGAGTAGCTCCTGGCGTCGTCCTCCCGCTCCTGTGATCGGGAGGGGGCGAGGGGGAGTTTTAACCGACCAGCTCCCACCGGGCCTCAGGCCCAGGAACACTGGCAGGTGTGGCCTCGGTGTCCAGCTATTCTGCCGCGGTAGCCCTCGCCCAGCGGTCCTCAGCCTCGGTCCCTCTGCCGGCGCCGGGACCAGAACCACAAGGCTGATTTGGGGGCGCCCCTCCACGAGTCACCCGGGCCGCAGCTTCACCGGCCTAATAGTCCTCTCAGCCAGTAGGTCACTACGGACCGGCGGGCGAGGAAGCCAATCAGAACTAAGCTTCTGGGGGCGCGGCCCGCGCAGGCGAATAGGCGGTGCTCGGCGCCCCGGGGCTTCCGCTCGGGGCAACCACGCTTTCGGCGGGGCGGATGGCTTTGCTCAGGGCCGTGCTCCGTGCCTCGCCACCGGCCGGCCGCGCCAGACCGCCGCCTGCGTCCCGTTCCGCCGCCATGGAGTCCGCCCCG
>NW_004955413.1:33243543-33245766 GCF_000276665.1 Chinchilla lanigera
TCTGACACGTTCTCTCCAACCCGGATGCTAGCATCGGACACGTGGCCATGGAGGTTCCAGCGTGGCCGGGAGGCGGCCACATCTGACACGTTCTCCCTGACCTGAGTTATGTCATCTGACACATGGTTGTGGACATTCCCACATGGCCAGGAGGCAGCTGTTCCAGAAGCATAACGGTCTGTCGGAGCAGCAGCTCCTGACGTGGGCACAAGGGGCCACTCAGGGAGCTGGCTGTTGGCTTCCTGGGCAGCACTGTGCAGGAGCGGGCAAGGCAGACGCAGAGGCCCATGTGTGTCTGGTACACACTCATCCAGCCTCCCACACGTGTCCACCCACAGCTGCTGTTCCTCACTGCCCTCGACAGCCTGTAGAGGCCCTGGTGAAAGTGCAGCTGTTGCAGCTGGCCTCAGAACGGTACTAAAATCATATTCATGTGGCTGGGTGGGCACAGTACCCTCTGCTGAGCGTGACTCTACCATGGGGGTGGGGAGCAAGTCTGAGCAGATGGTCTGCAGTGCCTGATCCAGCAGAGGGGGCCGGTCCTGCACAGGCCGCTCAGCCCCTGAGCCTGCAGGCAGGAAGTCCATGATGCTGAGGCCAGCAGAGAATGGCCCAATCTCCGCTGCTGGAGACTGCAGGGCCTGTGGTGCTGGTGCATTCAGCCTGCTCTTGCAATCCCCAGGTTGCTCCGGGGGCCCTGGATCATAGCTATGGCCTCCATCTGAGTGCTCCAGGCTTCCAGATGGGACCTAAAATGGAAGTACACATGACCCAGTCTGGTCTCCCCTTCCCTCTGGCCATATGACCTTGCAACCATGACCTCACCCACCAAGTGCCAAAGAACATGGGAACATCCAGGCCAGGTGCATCCAGATCAGAGCCTCAGCAAAGAGCCCCACCCAGGTCCTGTGCCAGGCCCTCACCTTGGAGTATGCGAGCGGGGGGATGCCCGGTGACTCCTGTGGCTGGTGAGTCTCAGACATGTCTCTCAGCATACCCTGAAACACAACCCAGCAGGACGACATGGTACCTTCAGCTTCAGAGAGTGACTACAGCACTGACCTCAGCACTCATGGCCTCCACACAGCACCCCTCTGCCACCACACAGGGCTCAGCACCAGCTCCACACCCTGCACCTGCACAGCCCAAGGCGACAGCGCCCCTATAGCCAGGAGAACTAGGTCTCCGTGCAGGGGCAGGGAACCAGACGCCGACATCCTGAAGTACCTGAAGGCACTTCTCATCTTCTAGAAGGAAACGAAGTCTCGCACTTTCTAGCCGATGCCTTTGGACTCTCCACAGGGCCTTCTGCTCCCGACGTGCTGCCTCTGCAGACAACTTGCTATAATGGTCCACCAGTGCCTGCCTAAAGTAACCAGAGGACATGGTCACCACTATCCTTCTGCACCGTCCAGCAGACACCCAGGCAACCTGGTTCTGGCCCTGACCTCCCTCTTCCCAAAGGCTTTGGGCTCACCAGCTGGGTCTTTCTTTCCCTCCAGACAGGGAGGCTATGGCAGGCTGTTGCCCAATCAGGTGGAGGTGAACGTCTGCTGCACAAATAGCAGCAGACCCCACCAGAGCAGGAGCTACCTCACCCTAACACCAAAGGACTGAAGACCTATGCACAAAAGCGCCCAGAGCAGAAACAGTGCAGACCCAAGGACCTGAGTCTCCCACTGGCAGGCAGTTGGGCCCCAGCAGAAGTGGCAGTCTCCAATGTGGCCACCATAAGCCAAGAACATGACCTTTGTACCCAGTTCCTCCACAGGAACACAGGTGCTGCTCACATGGGCATGGCACAACCCCAAGGGGCAACCTCACCTGCACCCTGACAGGATCAAAGGCTAGGACAGTAGAGCATTGCCTGTCAGCTGGGAGGAAGCCACCCTCCTAGGAAGGGCTCCCACTAAAAGTGAAACCCCAGATCAGGGAAGGAGCTAATGACACCCAAAGGAGGTGGACTCCCAGGAACTATCCTAGGCAGGTGGCCCATCCCTGCCGGATGTTAAACTAGCAAGATGTTTAAAACAAACAAAGCTACTTACGATTAAGACAAATGACAGCCATGCATGGTGGCACACACCTGTAATCCTAGCACTCAGGAGGCTGAGGCAGGAGGATCACTGTGAGTTTGAGGCTAGCCTGGGCTATAAAGTGAGTTCAAGGCCAGCCTGAACTAAAGAGCAAGACTCACTCTCAAAAAGACAAAAAAAAAAAAAA
>NW_004955413.1:33245866-33256387 GCF_000276665.1 Chinchilla lanigera
GCTGCCTGAGCCCGACGCGGGCGCCGAGGCCGAGGCCGCGCTCTTCTTCAGCGGCAACGCGCTGCTGCCGGGCGCCGACCCCGCCGCGCACTGCTACTGCGGCCACCAGTTTGGGCAGTTCGCCGGGCAGCTGGGCGACGGCGCCGCCATGTACCTGGGCGAGGTGTGCACGGAGGCCGGCGAGCGCTGGGAGCTGCAGCTCAAGGGCGCCGGCCCCACGGCTTTCTCCAGGTGCGCGGGCCGGCGGGAGGGGCGGGCCTGGGCTCCGGGCGCGCGGGCAGCTTTCCGGCTCCGCGGCGCTTCGCTCCTGGGTGGAGCCTGGCGGCTCCTAGAGGGCGAAGAAGATGGTCGGTGGCCACAGCGAAAGAGGGCGCTCCGCCGGGACCCGCCGACTGGCCCGGGTGGGGAGGCGTCGCCCGCCTTCAGAGCAGGCACCGCTGGCTGTCCGCGCTCTGCTCTGCAAACACGCCGAGAACTTTGGAGTCTGCTCCACGGTGGCACTCACTTGTTTACTGAGGCTCCCGGCCCAGGCGCAGGCCAGTGCGGGGGCCTGCCTCCAGGTGCCACCTGGCAGTTCGGGGGACAGTAGCTCTTAAGACCCCCCTGCCGCTGGAGGGCACAGAATGTCTGGTTCTTCCTCATTCCCCATAGCTGGCCCTTTCAGCAAGACTGCCTCAAAAATGAAAGGGCTGGGATGTAGCGCTAGGGGTAGCGTGCTTAACTTACGCAGTGTGCTCAAGCTCAGTCCCCATTTCAGGGGCAGGGGCCTAATATTTTCGTCTTAAAAAGCCCTACTTCTTCCCTTGCGGGGAAACTGCCTGATAACAGTCACCTCTCTGCCTGACTTCAGACAGGCCGATGGTCGCAAAGTCCTGAGGTCGAGCATCCGCGAGTTCCTGTGCAGCGAGGCCATGTTCCACCTGGGGGTCCCCACCACCCGGGCCGGGGCCTGCGTCACATCCGAGTCCACAGTGGTGCGAGACGTGTTCTATGATGGTAATCCAAAATACGAAAAGTGCACGGTTGTGTTGCGTATAGCTCCCACCTTCATAAGGTAATGCTGGGCTCCTTGAGGCCTGTGTGAATGTGCTTGCTCACAGAGGCTGGGAGATTTGGGTCTGTGCAGTCGGGATGTCCACAGAGCACATCCACAAGGTGACAGTGCCAGGATTGGCCCCTGGCCTCAGAATGTCCAGACTGTCCACCAAGTAGATACATCATCACCCAGGGGAGACCTGTGCTTCAGGAGGTTTCTGCCTCTATTCAGCCCTGTTACAGCCGGAAGTGACGCTGGGGTTGGACCAGGCAGGGCAGCTCAGGTGGGACCCGGGGCGGTTGCCTAGGAGAGGCAGCCATGCAGGATTCCGGAGGGTGCACAGGCAGAGTTTACAACAAGGAACCGTCTCGCAGTGGCCAGGAAGTGGTCTCTGAAGCATGGGCAGACCAGGCTCCTTATCTGCCGTCCTTTCTGCCTGCTCCTGCCTCTGCTGCCTGGCATGCAACACTTTCAGAGCTGGTTCCCTGGACCCAGAGCAGTCAGGAAGACAGGGCTGGGCTGGAGGTGGCTCGCCTGTCATGCCAGGCCCCAGATGACCACCAGCTGCCCACAGTGGAACAGGTTGTGTCCGTCTCTGGCTTCTCCTGACTCCTGAGGCGGTGGAAGGAGCCAGAGCCAAAATCCACCTCACCCTGGGCTGCCCTTGTCCACACAGCCCTGGTGACGCTGGATAAAGATGTCCTGTGCCTTAGATGATGCCTATCACTGGCTTCTGCCCACTCGTTGCGAGTGGCAATCCCAGTTATGACTACCAAACGTGTCCCCAGATGCCTGGCAATCTCTGAGGGAAAGTTGCCCCAGTGAAAACCATGCTGACCCTGTGCTGGTCCCCACCAGGACCCTCCATGGAGTTCAGGTACAGGAAGTAGCTGTGAGAGTTTCTGGACCCCAGCACCCCACGAGCCATCTGGCAATAGTTACTGTCCTACTGGGTGCTGCCTGCCATGGGCCACAAGGTCTCCCACAGCTTCTTTTTCTCCTTGTCTTCACAGGGGCTGGGTACGTCTGACCTGTTCCAACACCTAGGTCTTCCCTCCAGGTTTGGATCCTTTGAGATCTTTAAGCCAGCTGATGAGCACACAGGGCGTGCGGGCCCCAGTGTGGAGCGGAATGATATCCGAGTCCAGCTGCTTGATTATGTGATCAGCTCTTTCTACCCTGAAATCCAGGCTGCCCACGCCTGCGACAGCGACCATGTGCCAAGGAACGCTGCTTTCTTCCGGGAGGTGGGTAGAGGCCACACAGCGCCCGTGGCAGCATGGCCCACCTGCTTCTGGATGTGACTGTCCTGGCCAGGGGGCAAAAGCTCCTGCCCAGTGCCCGCTTCGCCTGGGCCTGCCACCGCCATAGCCCCATAGGTGGGGCCAGCAAGCACACTGGCCAGACGGAGCAGTGCCTGGCTGGGGAAGTGGAGGCAGCAGCAGGAGGGCTGTGCCACCCTCAGGGCCAGCACGGGTGTCTCCAGGGCCTGGTGGGAGCAAGAGCACTTGCCAGTGCTGGTGCACCCTGCTGATCAGTGCTGATGAACCTAGGAGTGGCTCAGGCCACCCCTCTGCGGTTTGAGTCTCCCCCAGAACTGGCAGGTCTGACCCTGCCCTCAGCCAGACAGTGCAGTGCTCACGTGTGACCTGGCAGCACTGTCCCATCATATCCAGCCTGCAGCAGTCCTGGGCCTCACCCGGCCTGGCTGGTCCCTGCAGCGCTTGAGGGCCTGGGGCATGTGATAGGCAAGGGCTTCTCCAGGAGGAAGTGGACCACCATGGGCAGCAGCAGCAGCAGGGCCAGACACAAACCCCTGGCCATGGGGCTTGGGCTGTAACAGCCAATCTGGCCCAAAGACATGAGTACTGAGCAGGCATCTGGGGCCCCATCCTGCAGCAGCTGCTGCATGTGCCAGCTCAGGCACACACCATAGGTGTAGGTGGGACCTCAGGGGCCAAGAGATGGGCACGGGGCCTCTCAGCCCACTCAGAATGGTGCACTCGTGGCTGTACAAAGGCCCTATGTGTCCTCGGTGAAGCCCTGCAACCTGGGTCTTGCTCTCAGGGTGACTGGGTTCAGGTGCTACAGCTGCTGTCTTGCTGGGCAGGTAGGGAGCAGGGTTAGCGGCCAGCCTGGCACCCAGCATGGAATGGGATGTGTGGAGGGCACAGTGTTGTGGACCCAGGCAGGCTCCCATGAGGTCTCCATCTGGGCCTGGGTCTGGGGAGTATGCAGGAGCAAGGGCCACGTACCCCAGCTCTGGAAATCCTACAAGGGGAAGGGGAGGTCCCTGAGAAGAACAGCTAAGTAATGCCACTGGCCAGGGTGTGCACCTGTGGAGTGCTAAGTGCCTGTCCTACCCCAGGTCACACGACGCACAGCCCGCATGGTGGCCGAGTGGCAGTGTGTGGGCTTCTGCCACGGTGTCCTGAACACCGACAACATGAGCATTGTGGGGCTCACCATCGACTACGGGCCTTTTGGCTTCCTGGACAGGTGAGTGGATCTGCGAACAGCAGTGACACTGCAGCACGGGTTTATGGGAGCAGTGGGGGCGGACAAGAGCCTTGGGCTGGGTGAGCGCAGCTGCTATACACACTTTCTTGAGTGTTTGGCTCTCAGCAGTGCCAGTTCAGCTCCTTCCTGGAGCAGAAATATGCTGGAGGCTCAAGCAAAGCACTGTGAGCTGTCTTAGCATCTCATTTACTTCCTCAGTGAGGTTTTTTTGTAGTACTGGGGATTGAACCCAGGAACACTGTCCCACACGGCTGTATCCCCAGCCCTTTATTTTGAAGCAGGGTCTTGCTGATTAACTAAGTTGTGCAAGCTGGCCTGAACTTGTGATCCTCCTGCCTCAGCCTCCCACATAACTGCAGTTATAGGAGTATGCACCCAGCATATTTTAGCATTTTAGAAAGAGCCGCTTCATGGATGAGTGGAAGAGCGCTGCTTCTCCAGCTCTGGAGGCAGTCAGGGCCATCAAGGGCCTTGTTGGAGCTGCAGGGATGGTACAGCAGGGTGGTGGCCAGGCAGGTACCACCCTCGGCATGTCCTGACAGATCTGTGCCCCCTGCCCTGTGACAGGTATGACCCTGACCATGTGTGCAACGCCTCTGACAGCGCCGGGCGCTACACATATAGCAAGCAGCCTGAGGTATGTAAGTGGAACCTGCAGAAGCTGGCCGAGGCACTGGAGCCCGAGCTGCCCCTCGCTGTGGGTGAGGCCATCGTGGCTGAAGAGTTTGATGCCGAGTTCCAGAAGCACTACCTGCACAAGATGCGCAGGAAGCTGGGCCTCGTGCGGAGTGAGCAGGAAGAAGACAGCACGCTAATAGCCAAGCTCCTGGAGACCATGCACCTGACTGGTGAGCAAGGCGCATACTTGGCTTGCACTGTTGCTGGAAACACGCTGTTCACCCTGTGTGTGGACTTTTTCTTTTTTTGGAAGTACTGGGGGTATTTTTTAAAGACAGGTTCTGGTTATATAGTTTAGTCTGATCTTTAGTCTGGTCTTTGAGTTTGATCATCTTCAAACTCAAAGGTGATCCTCCTGACTCAGCCTCCTGAGTGCTGAGATTACAG
Organism: Chinchilla lanigera; assembly: GCF_000276665.1. Classification (NCBI taxonomy): domain Eukaryota; kingdom Metazoa; phylum Chordata; class Mammalia; order Rodentia; family Chinchillidae; genus Chinchilla; species Chinchilla lanigera. The sequence continues at coordinate 33,250,488 of NW_004955413.1, forward strand.
GGATGCACCATCAAGTATACACATCTTAAAATAATTTCTAACCTTACTCTATTATGGCTGGAGAATATACGAGTCTTTTTTAATGTAGTCATTTGCTTCGGTGTATCCAGGAGAAATGTCCTGTTCTTGCTGGCCAGTCTCTGGTCCATTGGCTGGATTGTTCAGGTCCTGTTTCTTCATTGATCTACCCAGGTTCTCTGTCTGCTCCTGAAAGTAGCACATTAAGGACTTGAACTTTTCACTATTACAAATCTCTCCCTTAGTTCTGTGAATGTGTGCTTTGTGTGTTACAGGGCACTGTTGTTTGGTTCATATATTTCATATGTATGTTTGTTTTTCCATAGTACAGGAAAGCTATCTAGTGTTTATTATTTCTTTATTTGGAGTCCAGAGTCTCACAAAGTTGCCCAGGGTGAGCTCATACTTGCAATCAACTGGCCTCAGCCTCCTCAAGTGCTGGGATTACAGGAGTACCAGCTGATGTTCACATCTTTTTGATGATTTGACTATTTCTATATAATACCCTCATCTCTACATTTTTCCCCCTATACTTGGGCACACTAGGCAGTCTACCACTGTGCTACCACCTCAGCCCTTATTTTTCCTCTTGCCTGGCACGAGTATCACCGGTCTCAGCTCCAAATTATGAGTATAGTGTTTGCACTGACTGTTGCTTCCTTTCACTTACAACCTGTTTAAAGCAAGTCTCCTATAAGTAGTATGGTATGTAGTTGGATCGTGGTTTTTTTTTTTTTTTGAGACAAGAGTCTTGTTATATATTCCAAGTGAACCTGGCTAGATCACAGTTTTGTTGTTTTTTTGTTTTTGAGACAAGGTCTCGCTATGTAGTTCAGGCTGACTTTGAACCCTCAGTGATCCTCTTGCCTCAGCCTCCCAAGTGCTGGGATTATAAGCTTGCACCATCATGCCTGGCATAAGATCATGTCTCTTTTTTGCCTTTTTGAGACAGGGTTTCACTATGCAGTTCAGGCTGGCCTCGAACTCACAGCGATCCTCCTGCCTCAGCCTCCCAAGTGCTGGGATTATAGGCGTGGATCACCATACCCGGCTGGATCATATCTTTTATGCATTCTGCCCGCCTGCCTTTTCACTGACCAGGTCTATTCACTGTTACAGAAATCACTGGTTTAGAAGTGCTTGGGCCACTTCGCTGTTTTCTGTATGTCCTCCCCCTTTTCCTAATTCTCATTTTCTCCACTGCTGTCTTTGCTTAGTTGATTTTTTTGCAGCATCCTACTTGGAGTCTCTTCTCATCTGTCTGTTGTTCAGATGTTTCCATAGTGGTTGCCACGGCTCCACCTGACTGGCAGGTGTTGAGGGCCAGGGCTGGGCTTAGTCCTGCTCTGCATGAACTGCTTCCGACAACCTGCTGGTCACAGGACAGGCGATGGCTGTCAGGTGGGCTCAGCACCTGTGAAGGGAAAGGGCTGGCATCCACCTCAGTAATGACCACCTGTGTTCCAGGGGCTGACTTCACCAACACCTTCTGCTTGCTGAGCTCCTTCCCTGCTGAGCCAGAGGCTCCAGGCCTGGCTGAGTTCCTGAGCGCACTGGCCTCACAGTGCGCCTCCCTGGAGGAGCTGCGGCTTGCCTTTCGACCCCAGATGGACCCTCGGTGTGTAGCAGCCTCACCTCCTTGAGTTTATTTTTAGAAGGAACACGGGGAAGTGAAGGATCCAGGGGGCACTAAGGCAAGTGGGGCCCACGCAGTTGTCACAGGTCCTGCAGCAGCCTTCTCAGGACAGCAGTTTGTCTTGATGGGCAGTATTGGGCGAGCTGGTCATACAGGAACAGTCAGGGACACTGATGGGTGACAGAGGTGGTCTCCCCAGCACAGGGCCCAGGCAGCCTGTGCCCGCCCCGCAGGATGCACGCCTCGTGCTCGGTGAGACAATGAAGCAGCCATAGGTGGATGGTACAGAAAGGGTTTTAGTGGGGCAGTGACTGTACAGGGCTGACCACTTGGGACTCGGTGAGATGCAGGCTGCAGACCACATCCCTGCTCCCCTCACCAGCCGAGCCCTGGCTGACACCACTGCCCTCCCTGCAGCCAGCTTTCCATGATGCTGATGTTGGCCCAGTCGAACCCGCAGCTCTTTGCACTTATTGGCACCCAGGCCAATGTCACCAAAGAGCTGGAGCGCGTGGAGCAGCAGTCTCGGCTGCAGCGCCTGACCCCTGAGGAGCTGCAGAGCCGCAACAGCGCACACTGGGCCACCTGGCTGCAGGCCTACAGGTGAGTTGTTCCGGGTCCTGGGCACCAACCCCAGGGCCAGGGCCATGCACCTCATGGGGTCTGGGATGATTCCAGGGCCCGGCTGGACAAGGACAGGGAGGACGCTGGTGACACTGCTGCCTGGCAAGCAGAGCGCTTGCATGTGATGCACACCAGCAACCCCAAGTATGTCCTGAGGAACTACATTGCACAGAATGCCATTGAGGCTGCTGAGAATGGGGACTTCTCAGAGGCAAGCACATTCTGTCCCTGCCCCTGCCCCTGCCGCTGCCCCTGAAGGGAGGCAGAGGGTGGGCAGCCGACCAGCACCTCACCTCAGCTCTCCCCTAGGTGCGGCAGGTGCTGAAGCTGCTGGAGTCTCCTTACCGGCAGGAGGGGGAACATGCTGAGGCCCCAGAGGCTGCAGGCCCTGAGGGGGCTGCCACGGTGGCCAGCAGGCGGCCATCCTATAGCAGCAAGCCCCCACTCTGGGCAGCTGAGCTGTGTGTGACATGATCCTCGTAGCAGCCCCCACACCTGGGAGGCTCCTGAGGCCATGTGCACTGCTGAGCTGCTGAGACTGCAGCCCCTCTGCGCTCTCCATGACGGCAGGGACGTACAGTCAGGACCTGACCTGTTTCTGTCCGACACTCGCTCAGCTGTGCTGCTCTGGTCCAGTGACCACAAGGACAAAGGCCCTGCCAAGTGCTTGTGGGCGGCAGAGCCAGGCCACCCTGCCGAATAAAGCAGCAGTTCCCACAGCCCGTCCCTGGTCACTGTGCTGTACCCCTGGGCGGCGCTCACGCGTCCTGGTAGTAGTTGTTGAAATTGATGCGCAGCAGGAAGTCCTCTAGGTGGGGCTGGTAGCCACGGTTCACCAGCTTGGTCACCACTAGAGGAGAGAGGGCTGCTCAGCCTGTGCCCCAGCCCTGCCACCTACTGCCCACCGCAAGGGAGGCTCACCTTTGAAGAGGAAGTGCGAGTAGTACTTGAAGGTGCTGTAGGACTGCTGCATGAGGGCGAAGTTAGGGTGCTCTGTCCCCTGGGGGCTGCTGGCCGGGCCCCAGGCCTGGGAGATAAGCTGGCTGCGAAACTTAAGCACTAGGCTGAAGATGCTGTGGATGATGTTCATAACAGGTGCCGCCTTCTCCGTCAACAGACCCCTGAGGTGGGCATGGGCAAGGTGAGCTGCCCCACCCTGATAGCCCATGGCCCCCAAGGCCCCCCAAGGCCACACCCCACCTAAAGACAGCCTTGTGCAGGTACTCAGCATGGGCACGCTGGATCTCCTCCAGGTCACTCACTGTGGCCAGCCGGGCCCTGAACTCGCACCAGCTGACATGCAGGATCTGGTTGGCGATGTAGCCCTGGGTGACCTTCACAAAGTGCTGCATCTCATGCTTGAACAGCTGCAACTGGCGGAACTGCACTGAGCCAGCAGAATGGCTCACCAAGGCTGGACAGAGGGCAGGGAGCCAAGTGAGGGGCGGCAGGGCCTGCGGGGGTAGGGGGACAGGTGGGCTGCATGTGCCCTCACCTGTGCGCTTAAGGTGGAAGCAGATGTCCTTGAGTGTCCACATCATGAGCTTCAGCTGCAGCAAGAAGGAGAAGATGGCGCTGTACTTGCTGAGGCAGCTTTCGGTAATGACGATGTTGAGTGGCCAGTCCACCTGCTCGGGAAGCCCCAGTCAGCCTCGGCCCACACACAGGCTCCCGCCAGCCCCAGGTGGTGCTGCTGACCTTGTACCTGAGCTCCAGGCAGCTCAGCACATCTGGTGTGTTGGGAGCAAAGACCTCAGGCAGGTGCTTGAGGGCAAAGGAGAGGCCAGCAGCACGAGGCGAGTCTCCATGGAGGCTGCACTGCAGGGCCTTGTTCAGGACGCAGTTGAGGGCCAGTGGACTGAGCAACTCCCCAGGTGACTGTCCGGCTGCAAGCTGGCAGGAGAGGAACATGTCCCAAGACCTACCCTGTGCCCCACTGTGCCCTCCCACAGCCCCTACCTAACTGCCAGGGTCACCTTCTCAAAGAGCAGGTCGCTAAGGGACTGCGCAAACTCCCCGTCCTCCATCAGCAGGAAGTGCCGCAGCGCCTCGAAGTGTGACTCTAGGTGCAGCTCCACAAAGAAGTAGTCGACTGCAGCCTTATTTACCAAGGAGACACTGATGGAGGGCCAGAGTCAGAGGCGGTTGGGGGCCGGGGGTGGGGTGGAGTTGGGTAGGGGGGGCAAGGACTCACTGAGCAGCCAGCGGGGCTGTGAGGGAGCGCTTCATGAGCACAGGCAGGGTCAGCAGCTCGCTCAGCTGTACTGCAGTCTCATCCACGGCCGGCTGGGCCCGGAGGTCCATGGGGAAGGTGAAGGCCCGGGGCAGCACATGGTGGACAAGGTGGGTGACGGGAGACTCCACTGTGAGACAATACACACTTGTTGTGGCTCAGGGAAGCGCTCGCCTTGGGTACCCATCCGTCACACCGTGCACTCACACATGGCCTCGTAGCTGTCCGGGTACTGCTCCAGGGGGTACAACCTCGCTAGGCTGGCCAGGTAGGCTTGCTCCTCACCCCAGCGTCGGGCCTGGGCCTCCGCCTCTGCCTCCACAGCCTCCTCACCAGGGCCAGGCTGCCCTGGAGTGGCTGTGTCTCCCTAAAGAAGCTGACCGTAACACACTGCTCCCGGGCCCTCCATGTGACCCCACATGTGATTCCCCAGGCTATGTCCACCCTAACCTGTGAGTCTGGAGGCTGGTGTGGAGACAGATCCACAGTGTTCCCATTCCTCTCTGGGGCTGAGGAGACACAAACAGGCAAGAGGGGCATCAGCCCAAGTGCCACAGGGGTGACGGGACAGGATGGCCCAGGTAGCCCCCCATGTCCTTCAGACAGTACCTAGACCCCTAAGGACAAGGAGTCCACCGGCAGCTTCCCATACTCTCCACCCTCAGCATGTGGCACTACCCCCTAACAGGTTGCTCTCTCACCTGGCTGCTCAGAGACACTGTCTCCCAGAGTACCCGGCTCAGCTACAGCAGAGGGTGAGGCCCGGAGGCCCCCCGCCTCCCAACTGCCTGCTCCAGGAAAGCAGGTAGCCGGCTCCACTTCTGCAGATAGTGTTGGCACACATTCCAGGGCAGGGCTTTCAACTTCCGGGCTGCCCAGCTGAGACCCCTGGCCAAGGAGGCTGTAGGGCAGCCTGGGGAGGTTGGACTCAGCTTCCAGGAACAAGGGCTGAGTGGTACAGCCATCCCAGCAAGGCTGGGAGGAAGCCACATCTGATACGCTTGCCCCAATTTGGATACTGGAGTCTGACACATGGCCATGGATGTTCCAGCGTGGCCGAGAGACAGCCACATCTGACACATTCTCTCCAACCCGGATGCTGGCATCAGACACGTGGCCATGGAGGTTCCAGCGTGGCCGGGAGGCGGCCACATCTGACACATTCTCTCCAACTCGGATGCTGGCATCAGACACATGGCCGTGGGTATTCCAGCGTAGCCGGGAGGCAGCCACATCTGACACATTCTCTCCGACCCGGATGCTGGCATCGGACACGTGGCCGTGGATGTTCCAGCGTGGCCGGGAAGCGGCCACATCTGACACGTTCTCTCCAACCCGGATGCTAGCATCAGACACGTGGCCGTGGATGTTCCAGCGTGGCCGGGAGGC
>NW_004955413.1:33258977-33285942 GCF_000276665.1 Chinchilla lanigera
CTCACTCTCAAAAAGACAAAAAAAAAAAAAAGAAAGAAAGAAAGAAAGAAAGAAAGAAAGAAAGAAAGAAAGAAAGAAAGAAAGAAAGAAAGAAAAAGAAAGAAAGAAAGAAAGAAAGAAAGAAGAAAAGAAAATAGAAGACAGCATCATGGTGTGTGTACCTTGCCTGGACCCAAGTCCACAAGGACCCTCAAGGACAGCCCACAGGTACAGCACAGCCTTAACCACACCACACCTGCCTGTCTAGCTCGGCGTGTGCCCAAAACGAACTGACCATCACTAAGACCAAGCCAGACTGGAACTGCTGAGCCATGCCCAGGCAGCCTGCCACGCAGCCACACCTGGCCTTCTTCTCCAGCTCCTCCTCCAGGGCCTGCAGCCTCCTCTCCCTGTCCCGGAGCTCACGGGCGTAGCTGAAGTCCTCATCCAGCTCCTCCTGTCTGGCCACCAGCCGCCGCTACACAACACACAGTCTTGTTTGCTAGATGCAGATTCCAGGAGCCAGAACCCCCAGAGGCTGGACCCACCCACCTCCTGGTCCTTCACGAACTGTTCCTTCAACTGCTGAAACTGCTCTCGCTTCCGGGCGTCCAAGGCCATCTGTTCTGAGGTCTGCCGGTCTACAGGGGCGGGGTATGGTCAGGGGGAGCCCCAGCAGGGCCCCAGGCCCGCACCGGGGAACGTGGAGCCGTGCTCACCACTGAGTTCACGAAGGACCCTGGAAGCCGCCTCCCGGGCATGGGCAATTAATTCTTGTTTTGCAATTTCCATACGTAATTCCTAGAAGGTCAACCAACAAAGCCTCCAGTTCTTTCCCCTCCTCAAGCTCAGGTGTAATGTCCCCCACCACAACCCCTCCACAGAGGGCACAGGGCGAGGGTATGGGGTTTCTCTGGCTGCAGGCGCCTGACTCTCAGTGGGCAAGGACCAAGCCCCTCATGCTATGCCCACAGAGGGAGTGACGGGCTTGGAGAGCAGGCTCCCTGCTGCCCTCCAGAAACCAGGCTGGGGTTTTCCTGGGAATGGCCCTCGTCCACCATCCATGCCCTCTCGGAGCACACTGAAGACAATGGTCCACTCCAGCCACATATCCCTCTGAGCAGGCAGGGAGGCCACCTGAGTGGAGGAACCACAGGCCTGGTGCCCTGAGTTTGCTGTCTTGTCCACAGCCAGGGGCCCTGGGAAGCCACCATGAACTGCACAGTAGGCAAAGCCACCAACCCAGGGAAAAGGAAAAGAGCCCCTACCCTGGGCACTTGGCTCCAAGACACATTTCTGACACAGCTGGTGTCCCCAGCTGAACACCCACAGTGCCCTAAGGAGCCGCCCCATCTTGCTCAGCCACCCCCTGCACCATCCCAGCCAACCCGAGGCCTGTGTCTAGCACCTTCTCTTCCTTGCTGATGGAGCTGTGGTGGGCCACCCGCTCCATGCGCCCGACATAGACTGCGCAGTCCTTCTCAACCTCCTTCAGCTCCTCGAGGGAGAAAATCACCGAGATGCGCGGGACGGGGATGTCCGACCAGCAGAGGTAGTGCTGCCAGGGAGGGGCAACAGTGAGCATGCGCAGATGCAGGGACAGGTGGGGCTAAGGCACAGTGACACACAAGGACAGTCAAGTGCTTCTGCTTAGAAACTAAGCATCCCTAACCATAGGGCAGCATCGCCTTCATCAGTGATGCAGAGCAAATGTCCCCACAGAAGAGACATCAACAGCCCCCACCCACCACATGGGGCCTCACCTCAAGAGCTGCTGGCAGAGACCAACGCCAGATTCCCACAGAAACCCCTTCAGCAGAGGCTGAGAAGCCCCTGTGGGATCTCCCATCCTCCATACAGAGCCATATTTCTGCAACCAGGCAGAACTGTGGCCAGTGCCATCCCTGGATGGCCTGGCCTTCAGTCCTCCTTGCTGGTATGTGGATGCAGGGCCTCACCTGGGGACAGCAGAGCTTCAGCAGATTGATGGTCTTCCCACAGACATACACGTCATGTGCCACATGCCTCAGGAACACAGGGACACAGTCCTCCACATCTTTAGAAATGAGCACGTAACCATGGGTCCAGTAAGACTTGTCTACACAGGGTATAACACACAGGGCCTGCAGTCACTGTTGCCCAGTTCTTAGGTGCCAACCTCCACCCCGGCGGCCAGGGCCACCCACCTCTGCAGCCAAGGTACTCGTCGTTCACCTGTATCATGAACTCCCCATAAACGTCTCTGAAGACCCCGCTATACACCCAGTCATGGATAAACCTGCAGCAGAAATGGGGCAGTGAGGACACGGCGGGGGGGGCCTCCCACCATGATGCCCAGTCTGAGTCCTGTGTGGCCACCCAGCCAAGTACCCACCGTGTGTAGGGCTCACAGCTGGTCTTCAGCAGGGACAGCAGCACAGGGTAGTGTTCATTGCTGCAGTTGTCCAGCGCCTCCTGGTAGAGGTAGGACAGCAGCCTCACGCCCTGCAGAGGTAAAGGACAGGTTACTGCAAAGGCCTGCATGGACGCTGCCCTGCACGCAGCCAGCACCCTCTGCAGGGATGCAAACTACTCACGGTGGGAAACGAAGCCCTGGGCTCTCCTCCACCAGCCCCGGGGAGTATGGCACCAACACCACAGAGCTCAGCCAGGTACCTAGCAAAGGCCAGATCACAGGTGACCTGGGGTACAGGGCACCCAGGCAGGGCAAGACTGATGCCAAAGCCCCTGAATGTCTTCATGTTCTCCCAAGGGACTGGCTTCTGGCCAGATCCTCTCATGCTGCACCTGGCCCTAACTCCAGCTGCAGGTCCCCTTGCTGCCTGGAACAGGAATTCCCCCCCTCCCCCTCTCTCCCTTTTTACAATAGGGCTGGTAAGAGCTGAGGCCACATCCATGAACCTCCATGTGGGGGCCCAGTCCAGGCAGGGCCGAACCACACAAGGGCCATAAGTGGCTTTGAGGGCTGCATTCCACCCCCAGGCCTTCCGCCCAGCAGACCATCCCTGCCCCCAGACGGACTCCAGTCCCACACTGAGGCTCACCGGAGCTGCCGGCCCAGCTTCTTGAAGAGAAAGCCGATGGTGAGGAGGCTCAGGGTGGGAGGGGTGGCGAGGACGCAGGCTCCGTAGTACTGCAGGTACCTGCGCAGGCCACTGGTGAAGGCCTGTGGATGACAGCCAGCCAGGGACACTGCTAGACCCACATACTGCTGCCACCCTGCAGCCATGGCACAGGAGGACACTGGCCAAGAAGACAGGCCCAGAAGAATGCCAGCTCTGCCAGAACTACAGTCAACACAGCACACAGCCCTGCAGTTTCCCAGGAAGAGACGACCAGGAACAACCCCTGTCCACTACCCCAACAGCCTGGCCTGGCAGGAACTATGGCCCCTCCAGGGCCTGGGTACCCACTGTGACTGGTGCCCTACGGCCAGCAGCCTTGGGTCCCCTGGGGGCTTCCACACTCACTGCCCCTCTAGGCCGTGCACAGCCCTCCCTACAGGATCCACAGAGCCGGAGCCCACTGTAAGCGTGCAACAAAATGGGTTCTAGGAGGCAGGCAGGCTCACTTGGGGCACCTCGAAAGTCAAGGGCACCTTGCCAGGTTAAGTGTAGAAGTTCCACTAGGACAAGAGAAAAGGTGGAGCACCAGACTCTTCTCCAGAGTTGGAGGCATACCTGGAACACCAGGCCCCTGCCGCAGCAGGAGCCCAGGGCAGGCTGCAAGGAGAAGCAGCTGAGGCGCACATAGCAGGTCCCGTACGCGGCCACCTCTGACAGGATGCTGCTGATGCTCTCAGGGGAGGCACCCGACACATGGACGCCCTGTGCCACCACAAAGGCTTGAGCCGGCTACGGGCAGAAAGAGGACCTCAGAGGAGGCACCCAGACCCCAGCATGCTGCCACCCAGTCCTCCAAGATACACACGCAGGAAGTTCCACAAGCAAAAGGCACATGCCTCAAAAGCACACCCCACAGGGCCCCACTCCTAAGTAATGAAAGACAGACAAACTGGAGGAAGGTATACAGACACCTCCAACAACTACTTCCTCACAACACAGGATACATAGACAAATTTCCTTCGGGGAGACGCTTTTAAAGCAGATTTACTGTGGCTGGGCGTGGTGGTGCATGCCTGTAATCCCAGCACTCAGGAGGCTGAAGCAGGAGGATTGCCACAAGTTCAAGACTAGCCTGGGCTGCACGGTGAGTGCAAGGCCAGCCTGAACTACATGGCAAAACTATCTCAAAAAAAAAAACCACAAAAGCAAATTTGCTGCTGGAACTAATACTTGGGCTCCTTGGGACATGTCCAAGGGAAACAGTGAGAGGTGTAGAGACTTGTCACAGCATGTCCCCCTCAACACTGCTGATAGCTCCTGGGGTGGGAACAACCTGCAAGGCTCAGGACAATCTGTGGAACTCAGTGAAATCAGTGTGGCAGGGAAGTGAGAGCTATAAATGGCTACACTGAAAAAGAGATGTCAGATCAACTGTGAAAAGCAATTGACCCCAAAACTAGCAGATGGAAAGAAATAACACAGGTTATATCTGACAAGAAATAGTAACTGGAGACACAAGCGGTCAACTAAACCAAAAGCTGGCTTCTTCTTCCCTCTCTGTCTCTCTCTCTCCATTTCAGTGCTGGAAATTAAGTCCAGGGCCTCACACATGCTGGGCTCTACTACTAAGCTACACCCCAGCCCTAAAAGCTAGTTCTTTTAAAAGATTAATGAGCTGACAAACCTTTAGCTAGAATGAGTAAGAAAAAAAATGACAAATATCAAGTGTGGGTATAAATTCCCTATAATGAATATGATTATGTGTATCTAAAACGTACCAATAAACTTAATTTTTTTTTTGTCTTTTTTTGAGACAGGGTCTCACTATGCAGTTTAGGCTGGCCTTGAGCTCACCCTGTAGCCCAGACTGGCCTCGAACTCGCAACAATCCTCCTGCCTCAGCCTCCCGAGTGCCACCACACCCAGCTGCTAATAAACTTAATTTTAAAAAATGACTATTAATAAAAGCAAATTCAGATTACTAAAATTAAAACAATCAAAAAAATGTAAAATAAAAAAATCAAAGTGGGGACAATCCCACTGATTTAACAAAAATAAAACAAAAAATACCTAAACTGGGGGTGTGGCTCAGTGGTAGAGCACTCACCCAGCACACACAGTGCCCCGGTCTCTATCCCCAACATGAAAAACAATAATAACAGTAATAAAATGAAGGCCGGGCATGGTGGCACATGCCTATAATCCCTGCACTCACAAGGCTGAAGCAGGAGGATTGCTGTGAGTTCAAGGCTAGCCTGGGCTACAAAGTGAGTTCAAGGCCATCCTGAACTGCATAGTGAAACCCTATCTCAAAAAAAGACAAAAAAAAATTTTAAGTATAAAAAATAAGAAGAAGAAGAAAATAAAGCCGGGCGTGGTGGTGCACGCCTGTAATCCCAGCACTCGGGAGGCTGAGCAAGGAAGATCATTGTGAGTTTGAGACCAGCCTGGGTTACAAAGTGCGCTCAAGGCCTGCCTGAACTGCATACCGAGACCTTATCTCCAAAAAGACAAAAAAAAAAAGAAGAAGAAGAAGAAAATAAAATTTATCCAAATTGTAAAACAAGGAGCAAAATTACTTGTTTTTAGGTAACATAATCTTATATATAGAATACCCTCTAGAATGCACAAAAAAGTCTTCAGATCTAACAAATAAATTCAGCAGAACTGCACATTACAAAATCAGCATACACACACCAAAAAAGAAAAAATCAGCACACAGCTGGGCATGCAGGTGCACACCTGTAATCCCAGCACTCAGGAAGCAGAGGCAGTAGGATTGCCATAAGTTTGAAGCCAGCTTGGGCTACATAGTGAGTTCAAGACCAACCTGAACAGAGTGAGACCCTGTCTCAAAAAAAAAAAAAAAGCTGCATTTCTATATATCAGCAATGAAAAATATTTTTAAAAAATTAACAAAACAATGCCATTTACAATATCCATGAAAGAATAAAATAAGTCGGAATAAATTTAGGCAAGAAAGTAAAATACTGCCAGATGTGGTGGCACACATTTATAATCCCAGCACTTAGGAGGCAGAGGAAGGAGGATCAATGAAAGTTGCCGGCCAGCCTGGGCTATATGGTAAGTTCAAAACCCAGAACCTTGTCTTAAAAAAAAAAGTAAAATACTTTCATTGTACTTTGTACAGTGAAAACTACAAAACATTGCTGGGTACAATAGTACACGTTTGTAATCCCAGGTATTTGGGAGGCTGAGGCAGCAGGATTGCAAATTCAAGACAATTCTAAGCAACTTAGAATAAAAAGAGCTGGGGATGTAGTTCAGTGGTACAGTATGTGCCTAGCATACATAATGCCCTGGGTTCAATCCCCATCCAAAAAAAAAAGAATACTGAAAACATTTCAGAAAGGATGAGAAAAATCAAAACTCTAAATATATGTTTATGGATTGAAAAGACTAATATTGGAAAAGCAGCAGTAATACTAGAGACTCAATGCAATTCCTGTCAAAATGTAAAGGACCTTTTTTTGAAAAAATAGAAAACCCATTTTAAAACTCCTGTGTAATCACCCCCCTGCCTTTTTTCTGGTATGGGGAATCGAACTCACAACCTTGTGCTTGCCAGGCAGGCACTGTGCCGCTGAGCTAAATCTGCAGCCTCACTCCTATGTAATCTTGAGGCGGCAAATTAACAGCTGCAGGGCTGGGCACGCTCAGCTGCCCCCTCACCACACGCCACCTGGCAGCGCACACCCAGTGTGTGCAAGGCCTTGGGTTGGACCCGACCCACAAACAGCAGAAACAGCAAGTTGGAGGACTTGCACTTGCCCAGTTCTAAGGTTCCTACACAACTCCCGTCAGCCGCCTGTGTGAGACTGATGATGAGATGCACACAGTGGGGGTACAGGACCCTGAGTCCAGAAACAAATGCTCACGTTTACAGTCAACTAATTTTCTATGAGGACAAGACCCTTCAGGGAGTCAGGATGGTCTTGTCTTTTTTGTGTTTTTGTGTTTTAGAGACAGGGTCTCACTATGTAGCCCAAGCTGGCCTTGAACTCACAGCAATCCTGCTTCAGCCTCCCCAGTGCTGGGATTACAGGCATGTGCCACCATGCCCAGCAAGAACAGTCTTCATAAGCCATGGAGCTGGAAAATTGGATGTCTGGAGTGGAACGGATAGAAGTACAGTTTCTGCTGTTTCACTGAATCAATAAACATCTTACTCCAGCTCAATTTGTAAAAGGATGATAATAAACTAACACTTCAGAACCCAGAAAGGCTGACTGTGGCTGTGATCGAGGCCCCAGTTCCTCACCTGGCAGAGCGAGAATGTGGCCGATGCCACTCCAAGCAGGACATTCAGTGAGTCCTTCACTAGCTCCTGCTCTGTCACCAGCACGGGCCGCGGGGCTTGTAAGAGGCCCCCGCTGAGCACCTGCAACTCCTCTTGGCGGAGCCTACAGAACCTGTCAAAGGCGTCCCGTCCCGCTTCTGTGAGGTAGGGCTCCTCTCTGTGGCCAGGAGGGCTGTGAGGGACACAGAAAGAAGGGTGGTGAGCAGATGGGTAGCACACACCTTGGCCCAAGCATGTGTCCTCTTACGGCACAAAGAAATGGAGGAGAGTGACTCAACTCATACACGATATACACAAAGAGGCGCAAATGCAGTAACTCCCCCGCCTGTGCGCATCAGCCCTGGCTGCACCCGATCCCACTGGGCGATGCCGAGATCCAGAGAGTATCCACCAGCCTGGCCCTGCAAAACTACCCACAGAAGGCCCGGTGTCCTCAGAGTAACAACTCACTCAGAACAAAAGTGCTCCCATTAAAAACAAACACTGGGTTTATCTATCCATGTTAATAAAGCAGCATCCACAACAGCCAAAAAGTAGAAGCAAATTAAGTATCCAAAAACAATGAGTGGATAAACGCAGCGTGGCACGCTCATCAGTGGAACGTCATCACTCAGCCTTAAAAAGGAAGGAAATTCTGACACCTGCTACCATGTGGCTGAGACTTGAGGACACTGCACTGAGTGAACAAGCCAGTCACAGGGAGAATACCATACAACCACATGGACCGAAGTTCCTACAGAGGTCAAACCCTCAGGACAAAAACCAGAGGGACCTACTGAGGCCTAGGGAGAGAGGGAGGCCATCACTGGAGGAGACGGCATCTCAGATTGAGAACGAAATGACTGAACATTTGTATACAGGTGCATGTACTCAGCACACAGAACTGCACACCAGGAAAAGGGTTGGATGGAAACCCAAGCATGTATTTTATAGCCCCACATAAAAGGTACAGACTACTGCTGAACAGGACAGGTAGGTAAAGTGCCAATGGCAGGTGACTGCAGGGCCACCAAAATATGTGCCCTCGAGGGTGTGCTCCTGGGGTGACACTGAGCACCCTGCAGGGCACACCACACATGCTGCACCATACTATACACTCCCACTTCACCTACCTCACACACCACACACACCCACCCTCAGTGCAACTCTATTTGCATCCTGAGTCTCCTGGACACTGAAGGGTGCTCTCCATTTAAGATCCTAAATTTAGCCCAGGGCTGTGTTGCAGGCATATAGCCTTGCTACTTGGGAGGCCAGCTTTGGGCAACACAATAAGATGCCCTTCCTCCACTGCAAAAAACCTCGAGAACACCTCTCCTCCTCAAGAACAACTGTCTTCAAAAACACCTGTCCTCCTCAAGAACACCTGTCTACCGGGATGCTCCTCAGTGCTGATGCTCTGTGATCAGTTCTTTTCTCTACTTTTTTTAATGAAAAAATAAAGCAAAATTTCCTAACAAAGTAGAGGAGTAACAATAGTTAATACACTGTGCATCATAACCTTAAGGGTAGTTACTAGCCAAGCGTGGTGGCACACACACCTATAATCCCACTACTTGGGAGGCTGAGGATCCCCACAAGTTCTAGGCTAGTCTGGGCTACATACTGAGCTCAAGGTTGCTCTGAACTATATGGCAAGATCTTGTCTCAAAAAATAAACAAACAAAACAGCTACTCAGAGTACAAGACATAGATAAAAAAGACTCTTGCAAAGAAAAAGCAAACAGATAATAGCACAAAGCTTTCTTTCAATGAACTAAGAGAAACTAGTAGTTTAATGAATCAAATTATCATATAAATTAAAATATTTTTGAAACAACACAGTAGCTAATTTGAAGAATGCTTGGACTTCTCCCTACTTCCTTTTTAATCTACCATCTATTTTGCTCTTTATTTGTATATATATTTTGAGTTTATCATATAAGAGAAACCACACAATATTGAAGCCTGTGTGTCATACTTACTTCACTTAACATTATGTTCTCAATTGTATCCATTTACCTATGAATGCCTTAAGTTTTATCTTTTTTATGGCAGAATGGTACTCCATTATGTATTCCGTGACCAGTTCTGTGCTTTCAGGGGATACTGAGAAAGGATTAAATGCGTTTAGAGCAAGATGACAAGTGAGCTGTGAATGATCATGTCTCCTAAACAGTGACTAGAAAAACTAACAGAATACCACTAGCAAATACTTCCAAAAGACAACAGGAAGCTATCAGGTTAATCTTTAAACATGCAAGGGGCTGGCAGGAGCAAAACCATTAGATCTGCTTTGTGCACACAAGATAGGACTGATGCCCTAGAGAGTTCCAGGGCAGAAGTCCCTGGAAAGCCAGACAACTGCCAAGGGCACTGTACTGGGAAGCAGGGTACTGGCCATCCCCAGAGGAATCTGAGGGGGCAGGTGACCTCATCCAGGAAAGCCACCCCCAGGGCTTGGTGCCATGCACATACAGGTGCTGAATAACTGCCCCATTGAGTGTTCCTTTCCAGGAGACCCTGCAGGAGCCCCAGGGCTGCATGAAATGGCATGAAGGGGCCCTAGCCCTGACTATTTCACTGTTCCCCCAAGCTGGTCTCCCACAGCCTCACCAGCAAATGGGGTCTGAAGAGGGGTCCATGATCAAACATTTGGGACATGTATATCCTCTACTCCCATTCTGGGAGTTTTCAAGAGAAAACAGCAAAGACCTGGAGAAGTCAGTCCTGACAGCAGAGGCCTCAGGACTCAAACCTGCCCAGGGAGTGAGTGGCCACTCCATGGCCAGCAAGCTGCAAGAGCCAATCGAGAAAAGGCTGCTACAACTAGAACATCACCAGCAAAAGGTGCTACTACTGAGGTTTCTAGATGTGGAAGTCTCCTTGGTCAGCACCTCATGCCCAGAGAGCATCTCCTTCTGCCACAGAGCACAGGCTGCCAGGGAGCCCTCCAACACCAGCCCAGCAGATCTAGGGGCAAGGATAAACTGACTGTTCTGATTGGAAAGTGTGATCCTCAAAGGGCAGTGGTGCAGCTGGGACCTCCTTCCCCCACTGCACCTCTCCTGTTCCTCAGGACTTAGACAACATTGCATATGAAGTTAACTACAACTCCCCACCTAATTCTACCATAGCAGCTTCCAGAAACAGCTGCCTGGAATCACTGAGTAAGCAGTGCCTGCAGTATACCTGATGCCAAACTGCCATGAAGCATATGGCTGGAGGGACTGAAAGGCAAAAAAGGCTTACCATCCGATTCGCTCCCAGCACCTCTGCTTGCTGACCTCGTAGGTTAGCGCAGCTTCCCACAGGTCCACATCTGGAGTCACGCTTGGTTCAGACTGGGAATCAGGAGTCAAATTGGAAGCCGACTGGAACCCTTCATCTTCCCACTGATCCATGCTCTGAGGGACCTGGAGACCACAGAGAAGAGTAAACCTTCATCTAGTCATTTGTCTGAACATCTACATAAGACAGATTCCACAAACTTTATCCATGTGCTTCCACTTACTCACTATAGCGCCAGCCCTGATGTTTCCTCTATTTTTCTCAAGCACATATACATAGCATAATAAATCACTTACAGAATTAAAATACATTAAGGCTACCAACTTTGAGTTTTATATAACTTTATCTCTCTTACTTTTTTGAGACAGGATCTTACATGGCATGAAGGGGCCCTAGCCCTGACTATTTCAGTGTTCCCCCAAGCAGGCTGTCCTTGTAGCCCAGGCTGTCCTTGAACTCATGGTGATCCTGTTTCAGCCTCCAAAGTCCTGGGATCACAGATGTGAGCCACCACACCAGGCTTAAAGACCTTACAATGAAATGTCTTTCACCTGAAAGTTCCATTCTGGGGAAACATAAAATCATACTAGACACACAGCCGGGCATGGAGGTATACACCTGTAATCCAGCACTGGGGAAGCTGAGGCAGGAGGATCACCATATTTGAAGCCAGTCTGGGCTACCATAGTGAGTCCAGGCCAGCCTGAACTATATAGTGAGACTTTGTCTCAAAAAAAAAAAAAAATACTAAATACAAAAAAGTTTGTGTACACCAAGATGTTTGCCATGGCATTATTTATGTTTTGAAATGAGTTAAACATTTCACAGTAAGGAAATGACTACGTAATAACAGCATATCCTTAGCCAGGTGTGGTGGCACATACCTGTAATCCCAGGATTTAAGAGGCTGAGGCAGGAGGACTGCCACAAGCAGAAAGTCAGCCTGAGGTACATAGTGAGTTCAAGGCCAGTCTGAACTACCTAGCAAGAGGCTGTCTCAAACAAAACAAAACAAAAATAACAGTATATCTGATACATTCAGAAACAGGAATACTGAGTGAGCCACTCGTTTTCCTTCACTCAACTGTGGGTATACCAGTCTCGTGAATATCCATGTTTAAGCTTAGGAGGTCGTGATGCCCAAGATGGCAGATTATTAGTTCCAACACCAGTGAGAGACAAAATGAGAGACCACAAAGGGAGGAGTCTGAAGTTAAAGGTGTCTGACCCTTTAAGTACTGGAAGCCTGAGTTATGTGGGGGCTCTTCGAGAGTTCCTCCTCCTTCTGCCTGGTCCTGCTGCCATCCCATGATCTTCCATAAACGTACTTACTACAAGGTGTAGACTTGGCAATTATTTCCTCCCCATATACAAGAACCTGGACTATTTCAGCACACTCAACTGTAACATATCCTTTTACTGACTACTATAAAGCAGTAATTACAAATAACAATTTACTAACTAACTGAGGAAAACACCCTGTGTTATAAGTAGATTATACTGCATGTATACCATGAACAAGTATTTTTGTCACATGTGGATGAAATACGGCTTCCACAACTAACCAACAGATTTCTTCTTTTATTTTAATTAACTTAAATTAATTCTGCTCTACAAGGCAGAAAAAAAAAAAAAAAAAAAAGGCAAAAGAGGAGACTTAACAACATGCCCTGTAGGTTAGGTAAAAGGCTTTCGCCTGCAATTGGGCAGTGCCTCCCTGGGTGGGTGCCCCCATGCCCTCTCAGCACCTCTGCCATCGGACGACCTGGACTACAGCTGTTCTACCTTTACCAGGATACAAGAAAGGGCAAAGATAGCAGTTTCCAAACCCTTGGAGAGAAAGAAGGGGAGACAAACACTACCTTAATGGCCAGTCCAGAAAGGTCTGCGCTGTCTGGCACAGGAGGAAAGTCCAGCCTCACATCCATGTCGTACGTGCGGCTGTGGACAAAGGCACCGAAGAGCGAGACGCGGGTGTCTCTCTCAAACCTGTCACCACAGGGGTCACCAAATGAGAAGAGACCCACGGTGGGCAGGCCGGTGCCTGGCGCCGCCTCCATCACCTGAAGCGTTTCCTGGATCATGCTGTGACTCAAATACTCCTCTCTGGAGATGAGGGACTGAACGTCCATTTCAGACCCGCTCAGACCACAGCAGTCGTAGCCGCTGTAAGGAACGTTTCTCCCCGCGTGCTTGTTGTTAAAGAAATAGTCCCGCTTTCTCCGCAGGATTTGAGGGGGGCCACTCCCCGCCAGCTGAACCAGGAGTTTCAACACGGACCCCACCTCCAGCAGCGGACAGCAAGAGGCCGCCTCCAGCCCCTCCACCAGCTCCTCCAAGCGGTCAGCCTCGGGGCCCAGGCCGCCCACTCTCAGGTCGAAGGACAACATGAGGACCTTGTTTCTCACTGGGAGCTTTGACAGGTCGGGCCGCAGCGGACGAGCGTCCTCTAGGAAAAGATTCGTGAAGAGCGCGTTGTAGGCGACCCTCTTGAGGCCCTGCTTGGCCCGCCTGCGGTCCACGCTGCGCTGCCCGGGGCGAGGCTGCACCGCGGGCAGGAGGGCCTCGCACAAGTCGTCGAACAGCTGGGTGATGCTGGCCATCACCGCCGAAGGCGGAGGCGCGGGCGGCCACGGCCAGGCGACTCCTTACCCGAGCCCCGCGGCTCGGGACGCGCTCGCCCTCCAGTCCCCAGTCCGTCCCCTCACGGGTCGCCGACCGCGACGAGCAAACCCGCAGACGTGACTGCACGCGCCGGCCTCGACCCCGGACCGGCACAGGCCGGGACGCGGCGGAGCTTGAGGAGGGAAGGGCCGGGTTCGCTCTCCCGCCGCCTTGACGTCACAGCAAAGCGACGGGCCGACCGCCAGCACCGACGCGCAGGAACTACGTCACCAGACCAGCGGACTTCCGGCCCTCTAGGCCGGGATCTCGCCGGTGGGTGGACTGAGGTCCCAGTGCGGCTCAATAAAGGAAGCGAAGTCAGATGCTATTTAACGGGCGTTTACTGATAAGCTGGGAGGGACTGCGGGCGGGGCCGAGGTGTCGGGCCGCTCCAGGGATCGGCTGCGCGGCGCTCCCACGGTGGACGGCCCCAAAGGAGGGCCCGGAAGTGGCGCAGAACGGGCAGGCTCGGGGCCACCGCTTCCCTCCACCGGCTCTGAGACCGACACCCGCACCATCTCCCACCGCGACTGCAGCTGCGCTCGCAGGCTCATCAGGGCCTGGAGGTCCTCCTGAGAGGCCGTAGAGAAAGGGCCCAGGCTGGGCGGCGCCTCTCCATACAGACCCAGGGCCAGCGCCTGCGCAAGCTGGAGTGCAGATTCCTGGGACAGAGACGAGGCGGGGCAGTGAGTCCCTGGTTTTCCCCGCTACCCCACCTGCAGCCTTCTACCCTTCCAGCTCACCTCCCCAAGGAGAGCTAGAACTCGGCCGCTTGCCGGCCCCCGGAGCAGTGCAGCCAGAAGAGCCGCCTGGGGGTCCTGAAGGCCATGGTCGGGCCCCAGCGCCACCAGCACCAGGTCAGGCCGGAAGCCATAGGCCAGGGGCAGCACCAGGCCCAAGATGCAGCTCAGGAACCCTCCAGTCGTCTGTAGGGACAGCAGCAGGGCCCAGCCCCTCATCCAGGGGACACCTCCCTGCTGGCTTCTGCCAGCTCACTTCCCAACCTCAGAGCCTCTGGAGTCTGAGCAGGGAGACAGGAGAGGCAAGGGCCTGTGTGTGCGCCTAACCATGCCAGGGAGCACCTACCCTCCCCGCCCCCCCCACACACACACAGTCACTCACCCCTGGCAGTGGCACGGAGACATGGTGCGTGGACAGTATGGATGCTTCCTTACCCCGGATGTTCAGCCACAGAATTCTCCTTCAGGGAGAGAGGACCAGGGACCCATGCACAGGAACATGGACAGCAAAGGAGAATTCAAGGCCCCCAGTAGGGAGGGGACGGGTGTGTGCCTCTGGCCTGTTGTTCCCACCAGAGCCCCCTCCCAAACACCGGCTGAGGAAGGCTGCATTCTGTATTAACAGTGCCCCACCCACTGGGGCCTGCATTCGAAGGCCTGTCGCACACACATCCACCTGCACAGTGAGAGATATGTCACCTAGGAGTCGTACCCATCATCAACAAGGTCCAGTGGCCGATCCAGCTGTCCCAGCACCACACAGAGAACCCTGAGGAAGAGTCAGCCAAGGTCAGGCTGTGCGCCACACCACCCAGAGGCCATTCCCAGGACCCTCTCCATGTGGCTTTCAGGGAAACAGGCACGCATGGCCCAGGTGAGACTCACCTCTGAGCTCCAAAAGACAAAGCTTGGCAAATGGCTACATCCAAGGTGGCTGCTACAGCCCGTGCTGGAGCGACTGCAACTCCACTGCTTACCTGTGAGGTGAGGTAATAGCCAACTCTCAAAGCAGATAAACACCCATTCACTGAGCTACATTCCCAGCCCCTGTTATTTGAGATAGGGTCTCACTCAGTTGCCCCAGCTAGCCTCAAACTTGTGATCCCATCTTACTTTTCCAGAGTGCTGGGATTACAAGCATGAGTCACCACATCGAATTTATTCACACCATTTTCAAACCCTGACTACATTACTGTTACTGACCTCTTACATGTAGAGGTCAAATTTATTTCTGTAAACAAGATGCTTAAAACCAAAAAATGAAAGCTGGGCATGGTGGCGCACACCTATAATCCTAGCACTCCAGAGGCTGAGGCAGGAGGATGGTTGCGAGGTTGAGGCCTGGCTGGCATACAAAAATGAGTTCAAGACTAGCCTGAACTGCATAGTGAGACCCTGTCTCAAAAAAAAAAAAAAAAAAAATTATCCACTTTCCCTCTCTGTCGAAGAGCATCTCCCTGGGCTGTTCTGAGACTGATCCCTGCCCAAGGTAACACATCCCTGTGGTCTATATTCACAGCCCTCTTGGGTCCACAGCCCCTCCCCAGCAAACTACCTGCCCATCCAGAATCCCATTTAAGAGGTACAGGAGCTTCCCAAGTGCAGTGAGGGCCTCATCCTGAGCCAGGGACTCATGTGACCTGTGATGATGGGCAGGCCGGACACAAACACCAGGTGACAGCACATCAGTCACACAGGCACAGACATACACATGCGCACAGCACCCTCCCCAGCCTGCCCTGCCCACCTGACCCAGGCTTGTGTCTCCCACTTCGGGGCTGACTCTTCCTGATGCAGCACATCAGGGGGCAGAGCCCAGGTGGTATGTGGAGCAGTCAGGGCAACAGCCATTCGCACAGGGGGTGTAGGGTGTTGGTGCTGCTGGTCCAGGAGCCTCAGTGAAGTCACCTCTGCCTCTGCCTTACATACAGGATCCTTGGGCAGCAGCCACAGGGGTCTCCCCTCTGGGGAGTGGGTGCTGGTAGTCAGCACAGGAGACACACCTACAGGAGGTTCAGAGTCAAGGTGACTGCATAGGACCCCGAGGTGGCAGCCATAGCCCAGACCTAGGTTGCGCTGACCTTGCTGCTGGAGGCTTTTCCAGTGAGGGGCCTGCGCTGCCCGGACACTTTGGATGGACTCCAGGGCACTGTGGGGAGAAGCAGAGTGGGAAGTCCAGCCTGCCTCATACTCCAGGCCCTCCCACCTTCCGCCATTCTCACCTCTGACACGGTGCCATGGGCCCCAACAGGGCAGGTGTGGGGTCACCTAGCAGCGCCCGCACAGTCATGCACACTGACTGTGCCAGGGACTCAAGGTGGTAACCACCCTGGGGAGAGTGAAGACAGTAAAGGGAGGAGTGTCCCTGGGGTGGGCAGGGCACCCCACCCCTCTGGCCCAAGCACCCTTCAGCTGCCCCCTATAGTCACCTCTAGCACTGCACAGACACGGCCACCAGCTAGCACCTGCAGTAGCTGTGTGAGGTGGGCAAAGCACTCTGGTGTGGCCTGCATCTGCCCCTGGAACCAGAGCCACATGAGAGGGGGACCTGGGCCCAGAACGCCAGAGACCACCCCCCCAGCCAGGACAGGCCCTCACCTCCGGGTCCCCAATGGCTGAGTCAAATCCTGCCGAGACCAGCACCAGCTCAGGGTCAAACTGTGGGTGCAGAGGCAAAAAGAGGCTGTAGCCTAGGCAACAGGGAGGCCTCATTGTCCGGCTAGCCCTCTTGAGACCCGACTCTCAGAGGTCCACTGACAGCAGCTCACAGCCCTCCTCCTGCCTTCACAGTAGAACTCTGGGCAGGCATGAGGTCCACTGCCCTAGGGGACACCCACCTCAAAGGCCACCGGAAGCAGCACGTGCAGGAAGGCAGCCAGGTAGTCAGCGTTTTTCATCCCAACCTGCAGCATGGAGCAGGGGAGGCATCAGCAGGAAACCCTGCAACTGGACTCTGGGGTTTTCACCCTCTGGAACCTGGACTCTGGGGGGATCTAGTGGGATCCACCAGGCTACATTCTGGAGTCCTGGAGGTGAGGGGTAGGACAGGTACAGGCAGGAAGGTGGGCTGGGTAGAGGGTCCAGGGTTGAGGGCAGGCACCTGGTTCCAGGGCAGATTGACAGTGAAGCCACGGCCCTGTCCCTGCCCAACAGTGTCTGCGTCTGACTCTGGCAGGAAGGGCCAGAAGCGTCCATGCTCATATCGGTGCCAGGAGAAGTAAAGGACACTGCCAAAAGCCGGCCAGGCCAGAGGTCAGAGGTCAGAGGTCACAGCCTTTGGCCACCCCCATGACCCTCGAGCACATGGCCATCTCCCCTTTGGGTTTTTCCAAGTCACAAAAGGGGTTGCAGGGAAGGGTTGTGTCTCCAAGCTCAGCTCACCTTGGGTCATCCTCGAAGATATACTGGATGCCCTGGCCATGGTGAATATCCCAGTCAACAACGAGGATCCTGGGTTCAGATGGCAGTGAGGGTCATGGAAAGGTGAGACCTCCCACCTCAAGGCTGCAGCCCACTCAGGATGGGAAGGGACTGGGTGGGTCTAAGGCACCTGTTCTACCCCTGCCTGCCGGGTCCAGGTCCCCCCACTCTTGTAGCCACACACACACCTGTGCAGCCCATGTTTCCGCTTGGCATGTTCAGCTGCTATAGCCACATTGTTGAACACACAGAACCCATTGGCAGCTGCCCTCTGGCTGTGGTGCCCAGGAGGCCTGGGGGTGAGGGGCACAGCAAGGTCATCCTGTTCCCTCACAGGAGGCACCCACATGAGGCAGGTAGTGCTCACCTCACCAGGGCAAGCCCATTGCGTGCGGCTCCTGTTAGCACAGCATCTACCAGCTGCAGTGCAGCACCCACGGCAAGCCGGGCACAGTGAAAGGTTCTCTGTGGATAGGGGGTGCAGATCAGCCCCAGCCTGCCATACCTGTGCCAGGCTGTGGGTCACCAACTTGCAAGCACAACAGGCTAGGCTGGCCCTGGGATGCTGGTGGTAGCAGCAGGCTGAGCTTGCAGGGCATTGTCACACTCATGACCAAGGGGACACAGGCAGACAGGCTGTCAGTAACGGGGTACACATAGGCACTTGGATGCATATCTGGGTGGGTGAGCATGTACAGGGGTACTCCAAGGACACACCGGGTGGAAGTAGACAGCATCGAACTGTCCAGAAAGTGCCTGGAGCTCCTCTGTCCCCAGAGTCTGGGTCCTCCGCACTAGGGCCACGTACTCTGGGCTGCAGACGGTCAAGCAGGCAACCAGGTCACCAACAGGCACAGGGGATGGAGGGAGAAGGGGTTGGGGTTCCTGCCAGTGCCCAGGCTCCTCCCCACGGTGAAAGAGACACGCGGAGAAAGGGCTGTGTAAACAGGTGCTGATGGGGGTGTCCAGCTCGTGGGCTCCTCCGACCTGTGCACCAAGCTCAGTTCTGCCTCCGAGGCCTCGCGGGCTGCCACGCGTAGGCACCTCTGTTCCAGGCCACACTGCCGGAGGCCGCCCAGGGCTGCAGCCAGGCGCTCAGGACACTCGATCTTGCACTCCGGGCTGGGGCAGACAGAACGCTCAGTGTCCTGAGTTCCCTCGGCAGCCCTACCCCCACTAGATCACACTTACTCGTCCCAGAGCAGCCGGGTGGCCATCATGTCCTCGTGATACACGAGAGCGGTCCCCATGGATACACTGTGGTCACTGCACTACGCCTTCCGCTGACTGCACGGCCTGCTCCCCCAACCCCTGCAGCCCGGGGGCAGCTCAAAGCCTGGGAATGAGCTCGGAAACGGGGCCAGCGCGAACACACAGGCCCGGGGTGCCCTGGGATCCCAGGAGTGGCTTCCTGGTCAGGTCCCGCCCAGCCCCGCCCCCCCACCTCGTAGCACTGCCCCGCCGCAGACTCCAGACAACTCCGCCCCCCGAGTGCCCGCCCAGTGCCTGCTGGGACAGGAGCCTGGAGGCCTGGGGTCCCTCCTGCGGGCTGTGTCGGTGGCCTTCCACCCGAGACGTCCCCGGCTGCGGAGCGGCCCCGGGGGCCCCCGGCCCCGAGAGTGCGGAGGGGAGCGGGGGTGCGAGCGCTGCCTGGGCCAGACCGGGTCAGCACCGCAAGGCCCCCACAGGCGTCAGGAAGGGACGGCCTAGGTGCGACTCGGGCTCCGGGAAGACTCCCGACGGAAAAGGCGGTGGGAAGCAGAGGCGGGACAGGGCCGGCGGCCGGACGCAGGATAGGGGACAGAGCGAGGCGGCGGGGAGGACGAACGGTGCGCCGCGCAGCGCTGAGGCGAGGCGACCCGAGGCCGCACCCACGAGGAGCTCACACCCAAATCCAGTGTCCGGCCGCGCCCTACACCGGGCGCGTGCCAGGTTCCGGCGCTCAGCGCGCGCTCATTGGCCGCGCGGGGCCACGTGCCGCGCGGGGCGGAACCTGGGGCCCGGGGACCTGGGACCGCGCTGCTTTTGCCGGTGCGAAGGAGCCGGCGGAGGAGCCAGGCTGCTCCCGCCCTCGGTCTGTCCTCTCCGAGCCAGAGGGGCCTCGAACGACCTGCAGGGGACGCCTCACGCTCGCCGGTGCCGCCCGGGGCGGGCTCGGGGAGTACAGAACCCGACCCTGGGCGCCGTCCATCAGAGGCTGTTTGTTTGTCCCCTCCCTACCCAGAACTTTGTTCTGGAGGGGACGTGGGCAATCAGTGGGCTGCGACCCCATGCGCCATCCCTGGGTTGGGCTCCAGGAAGGGCCCGCACCTTACTGAGATGTTCTAAGGGCCCTAGGACAGGGCGGGGAGGTGGGCACCAACTTCCTAAACGGAGGGAGGAGGCGAGCGCGGGAGCTGCATGGATCGGAGCCACCTCATTTGTACAGGTATTAGCTGGGCTGAGCAGTGCCACGGCGTCAGGCTGCACACTAGAGTGGGAGGTCCACCAAAGGGTTTATTTCCTTCCTGGTGGGTGGGCACAGCAAAGGGCTAGTTTGTGCCCCAGGATGGGATGCAGGAGTGTCCACAACGCCCCCACACATTCCAGGGGAGCCAGTGTCCCTGAGTTGGTACCCTGAGCCCTCCCTCTCCTTCCTTCTCACAGACTGCCAGCCTTGAGGCTTTCTCCAGCATCCTGGTAGAGGGAGCGACTGCCCCAGGGGCCAGAGGCCAGCCCAGGTTAGGCAGGGTCCTGTGCAGAAAGCGCTGGAGCACGGATCAGGAGAGTCCGCAGGTTGAGGGTCTATTCAGCCTCTCCAACCCCCAGCAAGATAGGGTAGTAACCAGGGTTCCTCTCCCAGGGGAGGCCAGCGTGTGAGGCCCCTCGCCAGGGTCCTTATGGTGTCCCTGCGCCACCCAGAGGTCTTCACAGGGCTGTCTCCTTGGTGGCCCTGGCCCCCAGCTGCCTGGGAGGCTTGAAGCTGAGCACTTCTTTATAAGTGACACCTGCAGAGGGTGAGACACGGGACAGTTGCCCTTTGTTTCACCATGGGCAGAAGCCAGGGCTTCCTGCGTCTTTCCTCTAATCCCAACTGGCCTAAAAAGCTGCTTTTCTCAGGAAAACAGAAGGTCCAGGGGCTCCGGCCACAGTAAAAGCAGGATCTCCCAGCCACAGTATGTGTGGGTGGGGACCACAGACAGGAACCTGCGGCCTGTGGTTTTGAGTTATCTTGCTTGGCAGCAGAAGCCTTTCATCACACAGAAGCGAACCCATGACACAGCAGAGAGGCAGACAGCCCCTGGTAGAGGTGCAGCAAGCCCTGATTGGAGGGCCACAGCCTTCCAGGCCCTCTCACTCCAGGTACAGGGTTGTGGCCCTGGCTCTGCGGGTGACAGAACAAGGCCTGGGATCCAGTGGCATGGCCCAGTGCTGAGTTGCACCCTCAGACAAGCCAGACCCTGGGCTGAGCTGCATAACTGCCTGCTATTCCAGAATAGTTTGGGGCTTGGATGCAGGGGCGGCGGGCTTCCTGAGCCCATTGAGGCCAGTCCTCAAAGAGGAAGAGAAGGCCCTCAGTATAAGAGGTGCAGCTGGCACACAGCCCAGGGTGCAGAGCAAGCCACCATGGTGGGGTGTGATAGCTCAGAGGAGCTATAAGGGGCAGGCTTGCCCTTGCGGGCAGGACAGGAGCAAATGGGGCAGGGGTCTTGGAATGGGGCAAGAAGAGACAAGGACAGTTCAAGAGGTGTGAGCAGAGGCCTGCCGACAAGTGAAGGGAGCTCCAAGCTCTCTGGCTTAGATACCGGGGAGGCTGGGCCACTCGGAGAAGCCAGGGGGCACTGCTGCTCTAAGCTCAGAGCCACTCCAAAGCTCCTGGGCTCATGGGGACCAGCCCTTGTACCAGGCCCTACCAAGAACATCCTTTCCACTGCCTCATACTCCAGCCAGAGGTCACGTTGGCCAAGCTGCACAGCCCTGCACTCCCATCCGCTTCCTCACTGGACCTCCACAGCGTCTGCACGCAAGCCCTGCCCACAGCCCCAACTCACGCTTCCACTCGTCCAGGGTGCGGTCCACGTCGTCAAAAGAGTCATCATACTTCTGGGCCTTGGGCTCGTCTTCTGTGTCGTGCAAGGATTCAAAATAGGGGTGGGCCAGTGCCTCAGCCGCTGTTACTCGCTGCTCTGAGTCCAGCACCAACATCTTCTCCAGGAGGCTCACAGCTGGGGGCAGCCACAGGCCAGGTCACAGGGAGGCCTTGCGCTCAGGGCCCCCGACTCCCCCACCAGCCAGTCGTACCCATGGGGCTGGCACTGGTCAGGATAGAGGCAAAGTCCTTCTTCTCCAGCTCAGGAAGGCCCTTCATGTAGTTCTTAGCCTGTGCAGGAGAAGAGTGAGGGGCCGGGCCCAGAGCCAGCTGGCTGGCCCACCCAGCCCCCCACAGACCTCTGCGCTCTGTAGTTTCTGCACAAACTCAGCAGGAGGTGTCCCTGTCACCTTCATAATCTCCTTCAGCTGGTCCAGGTCTGCACCGAGGTCAGGAGCACAGCACAGGGCCAGAGGGCAGGACCCACACCCGCACACCCACACACCCACCTACCACTCAGGCAAGAGCCCCGCAGTGCCCCAGTGGGAGGATACGATCATTGCCCTTGAACAGGGTCTTCCCTGTAATCATCTCCGCCATGATGCAGCCCACTGACCAGATGTCCACTGAGACAAGAGCCCCGTCAGCGTCCCATGGGCAAGGGGTGGCATGCACAGACATGAGGGGTAGGGTGGGGGGACAGGTAGGGAAGGTTTGCCCTGCCCACACTCTCCCTGGGTTCCCACCCCAACCCGACAGCCTCCTCAGGGCACAACCTCTGTGGGCCTCCCTATCAAGAAACAGGGAGCTCAGGGGCAGAGCTCTAGCCTAGCACATGTGAGCCCCTAGGCTCCATCCTTGGCAGAAGCTGAAAACAAGAAAGGAGGCAGGTTGCAGTGCAGAGGGCCCTGGACTCTCTGGGGGGCCCTCACCCGTCTGCGTGTAGTGCATCCAATTCAAGATAACCTCAGGTGCCCGGTACCACCGGGTCACTACATATCCTGTCATCTCGCTGTCTGCCTGTCGGGCCAGGCCAAAGTCCAGGATCTGAGGGAAGAATTGGGGACCCAAGGAGTGGAACAGGCAGCGTGGTCCCAGAGAACCCAAGGGGCCTGGGCTTCTGCCACCCTACCAGGGCTCAAGTTCAGGACCCTGGACCCCAAGGTTTCTCCCTGGGTCCTCCCAGTGGCCAGTATACCCAGATGGACCCACTCAGGGACAGGTGCCAGGGTTCTCCTCACCCTGCTCCACCATCCCCAGCTCACCTGGGTCAGGCATGGGAGCTGGTGTGCCCTCCACCTCACTGAGGCAGGTATAGAATGTGCCCAGTGCCACTCCAAGTGCCTCATCATGCCCCATCACCTCCTCAGCCTGGGCCCAAATGCCCTGGACCTCTCCTTCTGCTTGGGCCTGAGCCTGGCAGGTAGAGAGGACCCTCCGCCCCACCCTGGCCACCCTCCCCTCCCAGCCACACCTTCAGCTCACAGTCCTCATTCACAGCCAGGTTGCCAGGCTTCAGGTCCTAGGCAGAGGCAGAGGAAAGGTGACCACTGTGCCTTATGACTTGAGCACATGCAAGGCCAACGGCCAGTACGATACCCACAGGGGCCACCAGACAGGGCCTGGCCCTTTGCCCCTACAGCCCTTCAAGGGAGAGTGCAGGGGCTGGGTCCCCAGGGGTTGCTTACAAGGGACCATTCATGGGACCCTGTGTGCACCCCCAAGCAGACCCCACTGTACCCTTCTTACATGCAGGAAATGGAGATGGGGGTGGAGCCCCTCACGCTCACAGCCAGGGAGGAGGACTTACCCTGTGGATGACACCAGCAGCATGGATATACTGTGGGGAACAGCCAGCAGCCGTCAGTGCAGGGACCCCAGCCAGAGCCCTGCGGCCCCTTCCCACGCGGCCCCACAGGCCCCACCTTCAGCCCCTTCAGAATCTGATACACGAGGAACTGGATCCGGTCCTCACTCAGCGTCTCATGCTTCATGAGCTTGCCAAGGTCAGTACCCATGAACGGCATCACCAGGTAGCTGTAGGAAAGGGCTGGGGGCATCAGTGGACAGGGCCTGGCCGCGGATCTGGGCCAACGCCCACAGGGCCCAGGCTCAGACCCCAGAAGATCCCATCCCAGCAGGAACTCCCCAAGTGCCCCCTGCAACAGCCATCCCCCTAGCCTTGCGGTTGTCACCACCCCTACCATGCTATGCCGGGCTCTGTCCACCACTGGCCCCACCTGTCACTCAGAACAACCCCACCTTTCCAGACATGTGCCCTCCACAGCTACTCCAGCCCCGTCCCCAGCACGGAGCACTACAGTGTCTGGGCGTCCAGCTGAAGCGGGCAGCAAGAGGGCCTACAGAGGGACCCTTGAGTCTAAACTATGGGCTTGCAGGTGGAGGGGAGGATGGTGGAGTGGTATTAGCAACCCCAAAGGACCCTGGTGTGGGCCTTGATCTCTGCCAGCCAGGCAACAAGGAACCTGCTGCCCCTCCAGCCCCTCCCAGCTCCACCCTCGGCTTCCACCAGCAGCAGGGTAAGTCAGGTGGCCAGCGCAGGGCAGGCTCCTCAGGCCAGGGGCAGGGTAGGCCTCCTGGCTACGTCTGCCCTCTCTGCCAACAGTCAGCAGCTTTGGTTTCAGGTCACGCACTGGTGCCAGGGTCCCAAGCACGGGCCCTGCCTGTTCATAAACACCAAGTCCAAGGTTCACACCTCCAGCACTTTGAGGGGCCAGGTGTCAGTCATGGAGACAGCAGAAGGCCCCAGCTCTGCCGGGGCTGCCAGGGTCCTTGGACCTCAGAAGCAGTAGGGGTGTAGCGTAGACTGTGATATAAGGCAGCCCCCAAGCCAACCCAGAACCTGAAGCCCCCACCCCAGAGCCGCTCATGCCTCCCCCAGCCTGCCTGGCAGGCCCAGGTGGCACTCACAAGTCTGTAAACTCATCCAGCGTCTCATCAGGAGTGAACACATCCAGGAGCCCGATCACCTGGAGGCAGGGTATCGGGCAGAGTTGGGGGCACACCAATGATATAGGGATCAGCACCACCCCCAGGGTGTCCTTGTCTGTGCCCAGTGGAATGTGGCCCAGCCCTGGCACACTTGCCCACACACAGACTATTTTTGGATGGTGACAGCGAGGATCCTCTCAGGAAGGGGCAGCCCCACGTCTGGGCTGGCTCCCAGCAGTCCCAGAGCTCCAGCCCTTTTGCCTTCCCTCTGCCTTGTCCTCCCCCTAACCAAGCTGGCCCAGGACCAGGCTGGACCCCTGGGAAGAGCCAGCATCTAGTAGGTCCCTCCTGAACCGAGGTCAGGCGGAAGCACTGTGACCAGCCAGACCTGGGCACCTAGGGCCCCTGGTTAAAGGAGATGGACATCAGCCAGCCATTGTGACACTGGCCACCCTAGGCCTTGGGGGTCACAGGGTGTGCAGGGGCCCTGAGAAGGGCTGTGCATGGAGCAGCTGGAGGGGCAGGTGGGTGTGGCAGCAGGGTCACATGTACAGTAGCCAAGACTGGAGAGAGAACACCTTGAGTTTGAGGAATGGGAAGGAAGGCCAGGTGGCCAAGGCCCAGGCCAGGAGGAGCCAAGGAGAGGGCAGAGGGAGGCCAGGCAGGACTCTTTCTCTCTCACACACACACACATGCATACACACACACACACATGCACAAAATCTGCTTTGATTCCAAGAGCCGTGGAAGGGTTTAAACCAGGGTGTGACAGTGAACATGAGCACCTGGCTGCCTTGTAGGCACACGGTGGAATGAGCAAGAAAGGACAGGAGGTAGAGGGCAGCTGGGTGACCACATGAGGCCAGAGTGCAGGGAAGAAAAGGGACTGGTGGAGGCCCAGGAGTGCCCAGCAGAGCTCCAAGACAGGGAACCAGGTCCTGAGGCTGAGGCAGTTCTGTTGGTGGGACAAGACTTCTGCACCTCTGTGATAGAGACAGAGGCCCAGAGCAGGAAGAGAGGAGGCCTGAAGTGGCCAAGGGAGAGCACACGGCAGGACTGTGTCCCCAGCGAGTGTGGCACTCAGCCTTGCCAGGCCCCAGTTTCCCCATGGGACTGGTGGCCAGAGCCTCCCAGCTCAGGCTCAGGACATCCTGGAGGCAGCAGTGCCTCACTGCATATAGGGCGGGGGCCTAGTGGGGAGAGTAGGCCCCGAGCATGACCCCAACACAGTGTGGGTGGCCCTAGCTGGAGGGGAGCAGTGACTGAGGGAGCCCAGAGCCCTTGGCTGGACAGGGACAATGGACAGGCAGAGGGGGAGGCACTGAGGGGCATCTGGGGAAGATGACACCAAGGATGGGGAGCCACCTTACAGGGTCAAGGCCCAGCTGTCAGGTGTAGGTAAGGAAGCCTGGCCACAGATGGACATCATGCAGAAAGGGGGCCACACCCAGGGCCAGGGCAGACATGGGTGCCTAAGAGAACAGGGGACCACAGTAGCCAAGAAGGGCCAGGAGCCACAGGGGTCTGTCAACTGTGGGCACAGCACTTCATTCTCCCAGGGGACTGGCAGCCCTAATAAGCCAGGATGTGGGTGCCCAGACTGAGGTGGGAGGGACTGAATTCATGGCTCCAGGAAAAGCAGCAAGAAAGAGCTCCCCAGAGAGAAAACCACTCTTACAACCAGCAGTGGCCACCGGGAGGCCCAGGGACAGGGCTGTGGTACCCCACGGACAGGGCTGGGAATGAGACCCACCCCAGACCTGCAGTGATGGGGATGCTCTCCAATGCCCCCTCCTAAGCCTGCTTCACTCACAACCCCTAGGGCAGTGATGGCAAACCTTTTATAGCTTTCAGTGACATGAACAGCCCGCTGAGGCACGGTTCCCCACACTGCCTAGGCTCTGCTGTGGCAGTCACAAGGCCTGGCCTTGACCTGTATTCCAGGGGACCACTTGCCTCAGGAGAGGGCCATCATCAGGGCTGGAGGAGGCCTGGCGTGGGGAAGAGGCAGGTGCCCTTCCAGGAGGGCTTCCTCTGCCCAGGAGCGCGCTGTCCCACCACGGGGACAAGGCCCAGATATGATGGGGCGGTGGGAAGGCCAGGTCACAAGTCACTGTCACACAGAGAGTGGCCCAAGCCCGGGGCCACCCACCAGCGTGAAGACTGGAGGACCCCTGGCTTGGGCAGGTCACTGCCCCTTGGCCCGACCTGGGCTGGGGAGCCAGACTCAGGCCCAAGCCAAGCCGCGGGGCAGGGGCGGAGTAGGGGTCTGGCCGTGGGGTCCTCACTCCCTCCTGGTGCGCGGGCGGCCTCGGGCGGGCGCGCGCACTCACGTTCTCGTGGCGCATGTGCTTGAGCAGACGCAGCTCGCGGTAGGCGCGCTTGGCGAACAGCTCGGACTGGAAAGGCCGGTACAGCTTCTTGATGGCCACCTTGGCGCCGGAGCGGCTGTCCACGGCCGAGCTGCGGGCGGGCGGGCGGGGAC